>NW_024427107.1:18041916-18245180 GCF_017311325.1 Ursus maritimus
CTCTAGAATCCTGAATTAAAAATAGTCTGGCCATCTGCTGGCAGATGAGACAACAGCTGAGCTATTTTTAGTTTCAAAAAATTTAGGATTGTTGCAGGATGGGACTTGAAGGTAGCATTGTTTGTCTCACGGGGAGGGTACATTCGGGCTATATTCCAGTCAGGCCTTTAAGTTTCAGAAGTTTCTTTGATGTTAGGGCTATGACTAGTTCAACTTCTGCTTCTCACATCAGATACCGACGAAGATATTCTGCAAATGTTAGGATGAACTAGTTCAAGGTTGGGAGCTGGCACTGATATAGAATAGGAGTGAAAAGGTGATCACAAGAAAGTTTTAGAGGCAAGGGAGGCATGCAGGGGCATTCATGAGGGTGCAATCCCTTGAGATATGGGAGAATGATGGAGGAAAGAAGACTTGTGAGGAAAGTAATTTTTGCATCAGACAGCATATGAATTTGTGTTGTTTATCATATCCTAAAGTGATCCTACTGATTTAGTTTTTTTATTTAGGAGTCTGTTACCCATAGTTATAGTTACTCCTAGAAATGTAAATATAATATTTAGTCTAAAAATTTATAGAACTTCTTTCTGTACCTCCAATCCCACCCTTATTTTGGTTAGCAGTGTTATAAAAAAGGGATATGTAGGTGGAGGGGAATTACTTGAGTGCTGTTGACCCCAATTTTATGCTACTTTTGGTAATACAATTTTTGTTACTCTTCACTTTTATGAAAAAAAAGTGATTTATTCCTAAATAATATCCTGCAGTGAACATTTTAATTGTAATTTAAATCCTTTAGCAAATCTCCTTTTAAACCTCCTTCGATATCTAAGGTAAAAGGTGTTTTCAGTAAGTCAGGCTGCCAGATTTTTTGAGATAGCTAGGAAAAAAGAGTAATGAAATTAAATGATTGATGAAAGATTCTGTTGAGTTTGAGTTGAAAAAAATAAGTTTGGGTTTCAGTGTATATTCTTTCCATTGTGAAGATTTACAGTGCACATTAACATAGTTGAGATTCTGAAAAGTCTTCTAAGAAAGATATCTACTCTATTTTGCTTATTGAAGTTTTCTTAATTTATTTGACCCTTTTCAGTGTCTGTTAACACCTCTGTGAAACATTGGTCCTTGGAATTTACTTTGGGACACTGTTCAAGGGAAGGAAAGGCCCTAATCACTGATAAGGTATAGATATAATACAGTAGATATAATAGCTCTTAGATGAGACCATTCTGCAGATCAGTCATTGTGTTTTGGGAAAGCAGTTCTGTTGACAGTGAAGAAAGTCAGAAATAAGGAGCAGTTGGGAAGAACGTTATCAGGTCACAGGACTGTTTGCTTACTAGCTCTTTGTTTCCCATCCCATCTAATGGCAAGCAACTAGTTGTCTCTCCTGGTAATATTTAACTTGTAGAGAAACGTCTGTTGGTAATTGTTTTTTCAAAGCAGAATAAAAATGTATTGTGAATGGGAAATAATTTGGGGAAATATTTGTCATAATATTCCTGCAAAGTGGAGGAGGGGATGTTTGAAAAGGGAAAATACATGAAAAAATTATTGTCGCCATTCAAAGTTAGGTATGTTCTTCATTTAGATATTAGTTGAGCTAGTGTGTGCCAGATATTATTTCAGTGCTGGTCATACGTCACTGAACCAAACATGCTTTCCACAGAACTTACTTTCTAGTTAATTGAGGCTAACAGTAAAAAACTAACATGGATTGTCGGATTGTTATTTTCTGAAGCAGTAGTTCAGAAGGGTAAAGGGAGAATGACCCAGGAGTGCAATTTTAGATAGGGTTGTCAGGAAAGGCCTTTCTATGAAGTGACATTTCAGCAGAGAAGTGACAGAAAAGAGAGATTCAGCCTTTCAGATACCTGGATGAAACAAATAGAGGTAACAGTGAGACAGGTGTATGATTGGTGCTTTCCAGGATGAAAGGTTTATGTGGCTGAGAGAGGGTAGGAGGGAGAGGTATAGGAGAGGAGAGCGACTTTGGATTTTATTTTATCTGTGATGGAAGCCACTGGAGAGTTTTGTTTAAGAGAATGATATAGCAGATTTACATGTTAAAGGGCTCACTGGTAGTGATTTATACTAGGCTGGTGGGGAGAGTGAGAATTGGTTGCATTTGGAATATATTTTCAAGGAGTCCACAGGATTTGCT
This sequence comes from Ursus maritimus, assembly GCF_017311325.1. NCBI lineage: Eukaryota > Metazoa > Chordata > Mammalia > Carnivora > Ursidae > Ursus > Ursus maritimus. Next base: position 18,044,081 of record NW_024427107.1, read on the forward strand.
GGTGGGTTGCTTGTATGACAACGGTCTAGTAGCCAGAGCTACAGGGTTCTTAGGGCATTCACCATGATGAGGAACACCAGGAGAGAAATAACCTTTGCGCAATAAGTTGTTAGAGTAAAACATATAAAGGGTTGTCATCCAACCCTTTATATGTATTTTATAAGTTTTTTAATGATAGAATTTCCTGATAATATAATAGGATGTTTTCTACTGAGAAAAGGACACGATTAAAATGATAGGATATTTCCAACTGAGAATGTACAAAACAATTTTAAACTTGAATTGTTAGGTTTTTTCGGTGAGGTATTTTCCTAAGAGAATGAACTTTTTAACATAGTTAATCAGCAACTGGCCTAGTCCCTTTTGGGGATAGGATCTTTGCAGATTTACTTAGTTGAGGATCTGCAGATGAAATCATCTTGGATTTAGGGTGGATCCTAAATCCAGTGACTGGTGTCCTTACAAGTGGAGGAAGGGACAGGGAGACACATGAAGGAAGAAGGCCATGTGAAAATGGAGGTAGAAATTGGAGTTATGCTGTCATAAATAAGCCAAGGAACGCCTGTAGTCACCAGAAGCTAAGAAGAGGCAAGAAGGATTCTTTCCTGGAGCCTTCAGAGATAGGATAGCTCGGGTGTCTGGGCTCCGGAACTGTGAGAAGAAATTTCTGTTTTAAGCCAACAGGTTTGTGTTAATTTGTTAATGCAGCCCTAGAGGACTAATAAAAGTTCTCTTTATCCTAACTTTTCAGATTTGAGCTTTCCATTTATATAAACACTTGTATGTGTTTAAACAGTCAAATGAAGAGCTGGTTTCATAAATCTAGAAAATAGTTATTCTGAGGTGTGTGTGTGTGTGAGTCTCTTGAAAAGTTCTTTAATAAAGGGTGCTGTGACCAAGTATTTAAAAGGTTTGTGTTCTTTTAGTATTTTTGTTTTGCTTAAATTTAGACTTGGCATAACTACATAGGTCTATATAGCCTATGTTATCTTCTCATCCAGGAAAGATTGTGAGAAACAATCTATAAAATATTTCATATCACGGTATTACCTCTGGAAGTATCTGTAGAAAAATTCATGTGGGGCATTTAATATTTTTCTCTCAACTTTGAATCACTTAGTTGTTGAATAACTTTATCTATCTAGAACGTTGCTAAGGAATGAGAAATAATAAAAATATAAGCAAAATAGGTATCATGAAGGCCAAGTACTTTATTCAGAGGAGAATCCCAGTGTCTTTACCCTGTTCACTTTACCCTGTTCACTTTTAATTATACATAGATCCAATATTTGGCAGTTTACTCTTTTTGTTTGTTTCAAATAAACAAAACCTTTTCTTCAAACCATTTTCAAAGTAATACTGGGGGGAGAAAGTCACCCATGACACTGTTAGGTGAAGATAGCCATTGCTAACTTTAGTATAAAATATAGTATAAAATATAGTATAAAATCTGCCCATTTAAAAAAATTATTTAATCTCCACAACGAACATGGGGCTCAAACTCACAACCCCAAGATCAAGAGTTGCATGCTCTTCTGACTGAGCCAGTCAGACGTCCCCAAATCTGCCCATTTTAAATGTAATGATTTTTACTAAATTCATTGAGTTATCCAGCCATAACCATAATCCAGTTTCAGAACACTTCCATTACCCCAGTAGGATCCCTAGTGCCTGTTTACAGTTAATCCCTGATACCACCTGCAGCTCTAGGTATCCACTAATCTGCTTCTTGTGTCTAGATTAACCTTTTCTGTCTATTTCTTTCAAGTATCATCGTACAGATAGGGTCTTTTGTGTCTGGCTTCTTTGATTCAGTGTAATGTTTTGAGGTTCATTCATGTTGTAGCATGTATCAGTGTTTTATTTCTTTTTATTAATGAACAGTATGCCAGAGTGTGGATGACCACATTTTGTTTATTCACCAGTTGATGGACATTTGGGTTGAATGAATAATGCTACTGTGAATATTTGAGTGTAAGTCTTTATGTGGACCTAAATTTTTCTTTTACATAGTTACTACCTAAGAGTAGAATTGCTGTGTCATATGATAAATCTGTGTTTAACTTTTTAAGAAACGAAGTTGTTTTCCAAAGTGGCTGCACCCTTTTATATCCCTATCAGCAACGTAGGAGGGTCTCTCATGCGTCCTTGCTGGCCAGACATTATTACTGTCTTTTATTTTTGCCATCTTAGTTGATATGAAGTGTTATTTCTTTGAAACACTATTAACTTTTTGAGATGTTTTTTCCAGACTTTATTCTGACAACATACCACACACACACACACACACACACACACACACACACACACAGATGTAGTCTTCAAAAATTGAGGTAGTTAATTTCTAAGGCAGTAATAAGAAGGAAAAAGAAATAGTTTACATTTATTGTTTATTGTATGCCAAGTTCTGTGCCAGTTACTTTATTGTCTTTATCTCAGTTTGTCCTCTAAACAACCCTGTATGTTTAGGTGCTATTATTATCTGCGGTTTGCAAATGAAGAAACTGATGTTTAGAGCTTGTGTTTGGTAGAATTAGGATATGAGTGAGTCTTTTTGTCCTAATGTGGTAGACCTGACGTGCACCCTTACCCACAAATCTTTGTTTACAAATTACAAAAAGGGAAAGAAGGGCCTCCATGGCAACAAAGTTACTGTTAAGAAAGAGAAAGGGCAAAATACATAACAAAGAAACGACTATCTAACAGCGGTACAGAAGTGTACTGCTCTTTACATATCAGTGACTCTCAAGGTAGTAATGTACTATGTTAATAATGGCATCTCTGAGTCTGTCATACAAAAAAACATTTTATTTTGTGTTTTGCTTAAGTCAACCAGATTCGTGTGTGTTTCTTTGTATGTAAGATTTTAAACAAAATTTTAAAGTAAGATTTTAATAATTTAAGCCATTTGGAAAATTCAAGTGCCCTGTGACATTCCCAAGGATTCTGGCAGTACTTGAGTTCCTTGTCTTTTAAAAAATACTCTTTTTATCTTAATATTTTGTAGCATTTCCAAATCATTTTAAGAATTGAAATAGGGGCGCCTGGGTGGCACAGCGGTTAAGCGTCTGCCTTCGGCTCAGGGCGTGATCCCAGCATTATGGGATCGAGCCCCACGTCGGGCTCCTCCGCTATGAGCCTGCTTCTTCCTCTCCCTTCCCCCTGCTTGTGTTCCCTCTCTCGCTGGCTATCTCTATCTCTGTCAAATAAATAAATAAAATCTTTAAAAAAAAAAAAAAGAATTGAAATAAAAACAAAATTTTATTAAAGTGTTATCTTATAGGAAGTAAGACTTTGTTATACCTAAAAATAATTGGTTGTTTATATTTATGGAGTTATGCTGCCATAAATAAGCCAAGGAACGCCTGTAGACACCAGAAGCTGGAAAGAAGCAAGAATTATTTCCTGGAGCCTTCAGAGATAGTATAGCTCAGATATCTGGGCTCCAGAACCGTGAGAACAAATTTCTGTTGTTCTAAGCCACCAAGTTTGTGGTATAATTTGTTAACACAGCCCTAGAAAACTAATAAAAGTTCTCTTTATCCTAACTTTTCAGACCCAGTTTGATTTGAGCTTCCTTTATTGAGTGTACCATATATGTGTTTAAACAGTCAAATGAGTCTCCATAAACTCAGTGGCTTTCATAAGTATATAATTACTGTGGGGTGCCTGGGTGGCTCAGTTGGTTAATTGTCCAACTGTTGATTTTGGCTCAGGTCATGATCTCAGGGTTGTGAGATCCAGCCCTGTATGGGTCTCTTTGCTCAGCAGGAGTCTACTTGAAATTATGTTTCTCCCTCTCCCCTTGCTCCCACCCCAGTATGCCCATGCTCTCTCTCTAAAGTAAGTAAATAAAACTTAAATAAATAAATACAATTTTTGTGTAATTGTCATAATTTTCAGTTGTATAGTCTCTCATCATTATTTCATATGCATTTTCCATATATGTATTTTGTCTTTCTACCGAGCATTTTAATAATGTGTCCTGTTTTGTGTGTGTGTGTTTGTTTTTAAGATTTTATTTATTTGAGAGAGACAGAGATAGCACAATCAGGGAAGAGGGGGGAAGCAGGCTCCCCACTGAGCAGGGAGCCTGACTCTGGGCTGGATCCCGGGACCCTGAGATCATAATCTGAGCTGAAGGTGGATACTTAACCCACTGAGCCACCCAGGCATCCCTGTGTCCTGTTCTAAAGTGTTTTTTGAGTTTGGGGACATTTACATTTAAATTTTGCTACACAGACTTTTTATATACATATATTTTTTATTAATCCCTGCAAGATTCATTTAGTGTTATGTGTGCGGAATTATTTACAGTAAACACTAAGATTGGGTTTGCTGGGTTAGAGTGTGATCGTTATGGCTCTTGTTCCTTAGGTAGAATTGTCATAAATGTACTCTACCTGTGCTGGGTGCAAGTACACAGCCATCTGCTGAGCAAGACAAGAGTATTCATTCTCTTTAGATTTATTGGTTTTGACCTATTTTTATGTAACCATTCCTTTTCATCTTTCCTTTGCAGTTTTTTTTTTTCTATTCTAAAAGTAGAAAACAAAGACCTAAAACTCCTCTTTATTATTAGAATGTGTATACTTTTGTTTCTTACAGATTTTGACTTTTTTTGGTGCTTATCTTCTTGAATTTATTAGGGTATAATAGCAGGTATTTAATAGGTTCATTTTCTCCCTTTGAATTGATAGTCAGGTGGTAAAAAGCAGTTATGAAGTTAAAAAGCATTTTATTACTTCTTATATTATTGATCATTCTCAATTTTTATTAGCATAGTGCCTAACATGGTATCTGGTAGGATTGATTAGTCCTCGTCTCTTATTTATTTTTTTATAATATTGCTTTTACCCCGTATTTTAGTATTTTATTTTTTGTTCTTTAATGCCTACTTTTAGCATTTTATCAATAAATGCTTAGCCTTACATTTTATTTTTATATATAAAATAAAAAGTATTATAGGTTGAAGGAAGTTATTTTACCTATTTTGTTGGGTTCTCATGCTTTGTTCCCTAAATTTTAATTCTTACATAGTAATTGAGAATGTGTTAATGCGTTGACAAGCCAAAGCTTATGTGTAATTTCTAATGTGCTAGTTGTATCTTTAGAAATGAAAATGGAACCACATGGATCTTCTAATAATGAATAGAAATAAAGTGTAAAAAAAAAAAGAAAAAGTGTAATATGTTTGATACCAGTTAATAATTAAATTAACAATTAAGACTTAATAAGTAAGCTTTTAAAATATATATCAGTGTCCAAAATAGGGATTTTATTATGATTAGAGAACAGAAGTTTCATAGTGAATACTATAAAACTATGACTGTTTTGCTACAAGATACATGGACAGAAATTAAACTTAGAATGTATTTGTTTTTATAAATGCAGTGATGAATCTCTGTGTTTGTATATATGAAGTGAAAGTTATTTTATTCTCTCTGTTCTCGCTCCAACCCCCATTTCTATGGCTATTGGAGAAGACTCTTGAATGGCAAATTAGGAGGAGAGGTATTTTTTTGGGTTAATATGTAGCACACACTTCCTTCCCTTAAAAAGTCAACAAATATGCCAAAGTATGGTATCTTAAACTTCTATATGTGATTATATATTCATTGAGTTATATTCCTTTTGAAATAGTTAAAACAAATATTTTTCAGTTCATAATTTCCTTTTACATTTCAAAAAGCATACTTAATTAATATGCCAAAATCTGATTTTCCTATACAAAAGTTAGGCATTCAGATTATCATCATTGTAATTATTTTTGTTTGGTTGGTTTTTCTTGGTTTGAATGAAAAATGTCTTTAGGAAAGATTAGTCTTTTTCTGTTTTAGTACTAAATTAAAATCATATTTGTGAATATTTACTGAGCAGTTTTAAATCTTAAATTGAATATCCCTTGAATTTTTTTAACGCTCCCCCTGAATGGTTTCTACCAGTTTAGTCTCATTGAATACCACTTACAAAAAATATAAACAAGTGGCATTGAGGACTCATCAATCAGATACCATGTTAGGCACTATGCTAATTTAAATTGAGAATGACTGATGGAATAAGATGTGATAAAATGCTTTTGAAAATACTCATTGAAGTTTTCTCTCTTTAACATTTATTGAAGTTATGTGATCTTCGACTAATAGCAAATAAGGAGCTTTGATTGCCACTCATGCATGCCTAATGCTATTCTCTGTAATTAAGATCTCTCATTAGTTTGCTTGACTAAAATTTCTTAATGTAAAGTTTTTGTTGATTCATTCAATTAATATCCCCAAATATTTTGTCTAGGATAGTCGCTGTTAATAATTTGGCTTTCTAATAGATGTGTAAGAAAATGAAAATATCTTTGAGTTTGGAAATTAAATGTCAAGAATGTTTGCTGTTCCTCAGTTTTCCATGTTTATTTTTTAAACTTTTATCCTGAAATTTTCACTAAAAAATTACAATATTTCAGTTCCTTTTTTTGGAACCACTCCTTTTACTTTCATTTCCTACCTGATCCTCCTTATCTCTCTTCCTCTTCCTTTTCAAACCTCAGCATCTTATGAGCATTGATATATTAATCCATTCTTGATTCATAAAAACATATAAAGAAATTGAGGCAATTTAAAAATCATCAGAAAGTAACCATGCACCTGATTAATATCCCTTGATGTGACCTCCCAAATGATCATTAAATCGTGGAAAGGGAAGAAAATCGACTACATTGTGAAAAATCAGAATAATGGCAATCTCTTTCTAGATCTGGAAGGAATGAGAAGAAGCTAAAGGGATCAGAGATATCCTAGGTTTCTAACAAAGCTGTCTAACATAGGGATAATTCTTTTTTCCTAAAAATAAATAAATAAATAAATAATTTGAAATTGCGAACAAAGTAATAACCAGAAACATTGAAATGACTGCATTGAAATGACACCTGTGCATGCAAACTATCATATTCTAGGAAGAAAAAAACTCAATATAAAGAGATTCTCACAAGCTTTCAATCTATGGATAGTCTTTAAAATTAAGGATAAAAAAATAAATCCCATAAGTATCTAGGCAGAGAAAATAAGCTTCCAAAGAAGGAATTTTAAGTTTAGTTTAAGACTGCAGGGAAGAGTTTTACCCTAGGTAAACCTAAGTAATACAAATTTGCTGAAAATGATAGAACAGCAACAGCAACTCTGATAATAAAAAATATAGTTTCACATCTTTTTTTTTTAAATCTGTGCCTTACCTGCTTCTGTCTTATTTTTCCTCTCCTTTCCCTGTCTCTTTCATCTGTCCACTCCTTTCTCTCATCCCCTTTACGTCGAATAATATTTTTATTCGCTTCAAATAACATCTAAAAATTGTGAGAAAATAATCAGACATGTTGTGAAGATATCTGTACAAATTTATCCATCGTGTTCTTTATGATTGCTAAAAGTTGAAAGTAAGTTGTCAACGATATGGGATGGGTTAAATAAATAATGGTATTTGGATTACTACAAAGCACTGAATAGTGACGTGCTGGAAATACATTCATTGATATAGGAAGATAAATGAGTGGAAATATATAAAAGCTATATAATCTTATTATATAATAGTATTTATCTTTAGACAAGTATATATAGGTATTCATAGAAAAAGTGTTACAAATATAAGGAAATTTTGACAAATATATTGAGAGACCCCTTTCATTGTCTTGTTTTGCAGTAGAACTATGATATACCTGTAAGGTTGTTAGACAAGTATAATGCAAAAATATTATTTGTTTTCCTCTCCAAGCATGTGGTATTTAAATGTAGAGAAAGGAGGAAAGAGAAAAAAAAAAAAAACCCACAAAGATAAGTAGTGTGGTCTTCATATTGAAGTAAAAAATGAAACCAAGAAAGAAGATGGAGGATATCAAAGCTAGCTGATTGAGTGATAGTCACATTTATTTACCACCATGTCAGCCAGGTAGTCAACACAGGGACGGTTTAAATATGTCTTTGGTATTGCTGAGAGACACCTAATTATCTGTTAAAAATTGTACCCTAGGCTTCATCACTCATTAACTAATAATAATAAGAAAGAAATTCTTTCAGGTAATACAGTACCATCATGCTCTTTCTCATTTTGATTACTCAAAATGGGAGACAATAACTGGTCTCAAACAGACTTTTGACTAGGAACTACTTATAATTTATATCTCTGGTAATCTATCTAAATACCATATGAGAATTAAAAAGTCTTAGAAAACTCCACTGGTTGCTGTATCTTTGAAAACACAAAGGACGCCTTAGTTTTTACCTCAGATAAACCCTAAGCCAAGAAAAGTTTACAGGTTTTAGAAGATCTCCTCTCCATGTGTTGTATCCATTGTAGCCTTCTCAACCCATTTAGAAAAGGTATGAAAATTGATTGAAGAACAGAGGTTTCCTGATGTTTATAAAAAAGTCCATTAGTGATAACTGGTATAGACTTAGGCTTGCAAATTCTTGGGTCTACATCTTTTCTGGAGTTGAATACCAAGTTCTTTTCAATTACAGCTGACCTTTGAACAAGATGGGAATTGGGGCACTGACACCCCTGCACAGTCAAAACTCCCCCAAAACTTTACTAATAGTGTACTGTTGGCTGGAAGCCTTACTGATAACATAAACAGTTGACTAACACATATTTTGTGTGTTAAATCTATCATACTGTTTTCTTATAATAAAGTAAGCTAGAAAAAGAAAATGTTGAGAAATTTATCAGAGAAATACATTTAAGTACTGTACTTACATTTTCTGGAAAAAAAAAAAACAACACAAAAAACTCTGCTTTTAGAAGGTCCAGGAGCCATGGGGTGGGTCTGGCCCAGAGTTGGCAATGTACCAGAGGCTGGTGGACTTGGCTTAGCAGGGACAGATGCTGGGCTGGCCTCAGGTGGCAACGATGGCCTGGAGGCGCAGTGCAGCGCCATGGGCCCATCTGCCTGGAAGTCTATGACTGGACTGTGGCCATTGGTTGCTGCCAGCCATGCGTTGAGTGTGCCCATTGGGAGGTTGGGAATGGGATGGGGCTGGCTGCCTGGGAGGGGCCCCAAAGGCTGCAGTATTCTGGCCTACAGTCCTGCTAAGGGCACTGGGAAGGAGAAGGGCTCCCAGAGTGGCGCCTACCCTGCCCCCTAGGTGTGTTTTTCTGTTTCAGCATGGCCTTTTGCCGACCAGCCATGGTGCTTGACCCAGCTCAGCAGTCAGGGCAGCTTACGGTTCTGCCTGGTCCTGGGCCACAGGGGAGGGAGAGGGGGCTGCTCACGGTCTGAGCAGGCCTCCCTTTAGTACTAAGAGGACGGAAGGCATGCATGACCTGTGTGCCAGTTGTCTTCCATTCAGTCCTGTGAAGATTGGAGTGAGCGGTTGTAAATAAATGCCCTATGGCTTTTGCTCTCAGTTCTCAACAAAACAAAATAAAACCAGTGTAAGTGGGCCTGGGCAGTTTAAGCCCCTCTTCAAGAATCAACTATACATAGACTCTGTCATTTATTAAGTATTTTCCTGTATATTCCAGTTGAGTCACAGAATAATATTGTGAGTTGTAGATGTTGTTATTCTCTTATATTGATAAATGCTTGCCTGAAATCAGTGTGCCAGAATTTGTGTTCATTCTATTGTAATGCAGTTACAACTTGGTTAGTCAGTAACTTTGTGTTCTTTCCCTTCCTTACCCATTGGTAAATTTCTCTTCAAAAATCTTCTCTCATATTATACCAACGCAATGTTTATTTACATTTATAATTAACTTTTAAAATGCAGATAATGTTTGGGAATATTAAACATATTAGTTATTCATTTGTTGGTGCTGTCCTTAGATTCACCATCAACCTGAGTTTTGCCTATTGAGAGAATAAGAGAAAAAGAAGAGAGGATGGATTAATTTTGGAACATGGGACATTACAGAACTGGGACAGGCCTGAAACAAGCTCCTTTACATAACCTAAGGATAGCATGAGGTTGTTGGTAAGAAAGAATAGATAGAAAGGTGCAGAATGGTGAAGTGAGAAAGTATTAAAAACAAGCTTTACTTTGCTGCACGTAGGAACAATGTATACTATGTAAAATATGTCAGCGTTTTAAAAAATTTGTTGGTGATAGCTTGTTTTGTGTGTTTGGGGATAATGCTAATTATTAGCTATTTTCTGTTAAAAAGGTGAATTAGTGGATTTTGCCTCTGTGTGGCTATTTGGGACTACATAATGTTTTGTGTATTAAGTTTTGTCATTGTGAACTGTTGGTTTTACCACATGGTTAAAAGCCAGGATTATTAGCCTGCATTAATAAACAAACATTTTTTGAACTTCAATGTGTCTTATAATTTTATTAGATACTGTGGATGCTAGAGATCATGTATGGCCCTTGCCTTCAAGCAGCTTTTAGTGTTTTTGGGGGAAATAGATTGCAATGAACGATGTTATAGGTGATACATATGTGCTATTGTAGACACATATAAAATTGATGGAAACCCAAAGTAAGAATTGATCAGTTCTTTCCAACAGTAGTGGTTGTGTGAGAGCTTTATAGTGGAATCTACCTTAGACCTCAGGCTTGCAAGATCACTAGATGACTGTACTGTGGAAGAACATTATAGACAGAATGAGTTACTTGAGCATAGATGTATGAGTTAGTATGACTATCCCTTAGGAAATGTAAGAAGTTCCGTGTGGCTGTAGGGTGTAGTTTGATAGAGTGGATAAGGAGAGAAAGGAGTCTGGGGAAGACAGCAGGGGGCAGAAGAAGATCTTTTATACCATGCTGGAGGAGTTTAGACTTTTTCTTATGTAGACTGTAGAGTGCCAAACAAAGGAGTGAAGTGATGGTGTTGCAGTTCAGAAAGATCACTGTTGGCATTATAAAACATAAATTGCCTAGGTTCAGAACTGTAGGCAGTAAGACCTTTATACATACATATATATATTTAATTTTATTTAAATTCAATTAACTAACCTGTAGTGCATTATTAGTTTCAGAGCTAGAGTTTAGTGATTTATCAGTTGCATATAACACCCAGTGCTCATTACATCATGTGCCCTCCTTAATGCCCATCACCCAGTTACCCATCCCCACACCTACCTCCCCTCCAGCAACCCTCAATTTGTTTCCTATAGTTAAGAGTCTCATGACTTTTTTTTTTAAGATTTTGTTTATTTATTTATTTGACAGAGATAGAGACAGCCAGCGAGAGAGGGAACACAAGCAGGGGGAGTGGGAGAGGAAGAAGCAGCACCATAGCATAGGAGCCTGATGTGGGGCTCGATCCCATAACGCTGGGATCACGCCCTGAGCCGAAGGCAGACGCTTAACCGCTGTGCCACCCAGGCGCCCCAAGAGTCTCTTACGGCTTATCTCCCTCTCTGATTTTGTCTTATTTTTCCCTCCCTTCCCCTATGACCCTCTGTTTTGTTTCTTAAATTCCACATGAGTGCAATCATATGGTATTTGTCTTTCTCTGATTGACTTACTTCACTTAGCATAATGCCCTCTAGTTCCATCCATGTTGCTGCAGAAAGTAAGGATTTCTTTTTTTTTTTTTTGATGGCTGAGTAATACTCCGTTGTACATATATACCACATTTTCTTTATTCATCTGTCGAGGGACATATAGGCTTTTTCCATAGTTTGGCTATTGTGGACATTGCTGCTATAAACATTGGGGTGCATGTGCCCCTTTGGATCACTCTGTTTGTATCCTTTGGGTAAATATCTAGTAGTGCAATTGCTGGCTCATAGGGTAGTTCTATTTTTACCTTCTTGAGGAACCTCCATACTGTTTTCTGGAGTGGCTGCACCAGCTGGCCTTCCCACCAGGAGCATAAGAGGGTTCCCCTTTCTCACATTCGTTGTTTCCTGATTTGTTAATTTTAGCTATTCTGACCAGTGTAAGTTGTTACCTCATTGTGGTTTTGATTTGTATTTTCACGCTGCTGAGTGATGATGAGCATTTTTTCATGTGTCTGTTGGCCATTTGTATGTCATCTTTGGAGAAATGTCTGTTCATGTCTTCTGCCCATTTAGTAAGACCGTTATATTAATAACTGTTGGTATAGCCCAGATTTGAAGAAGCAGAGGCGTGAACTTCAGGCGCATACAGAGAGCTTAGATCTCAGTAAATCAGCAGGACTTCAAAACTGGGTGTGAGAAATGAGGGAAAGGAAGGCATTTAGGATGATTGAGGTTTCTAATGTGATTTGGGGCTATTGGATCCATTTACCAAGGAAATGACCACATTTAAGAGAAGGAATTGAGGAAGAATATGGATTCAGTTTTGGTTAAATTGATCTCAAGGTACATGTGGGACATCTAAATAAAGATGCTTAGTTGACAATTGTTTATAACATGACAAAAGCTGAGGAGAGAGACAGCTGAGCTGTAGATAGAGGTTTAGGTATTATCAGCATATAGTTAGCCAGTTAGGTCCTTTTGGAGAAAAGGAGATGTATATTAAATTGCCTGGTAAATTTGCTCTCATTTATTTATTTCTTCAAGAAACATTTGTTAAGGACCTGTTTGTTCCAGATTTTATGCTAAGCCTTAGTAATATAAAGATCTAAAGGATAGCCTTTGCTGTTAAGAAGCAAATTGAGAGAGATGAACACACGAAATAATTTCAGTGTAATAAGGTAGGTGCTGACAATGATAACCAGAGAGGCTCTGGAGATAGAGAAGTGTAATTCTCTTAGCCTGGACGTACAGGGGATGACTTTCAGAGATGACAGCTGTTTATTCTAGAAGGATGAATATGTGTTAGGAAAAAATGGGTGGGTGAAAACTATTCTTGGGAAGGAGTATCATTAGCTAAGGCATGAGTAGCTGAAAAAACATGAAGTTTGGGAGAGAGTTACTAAGAAGATTGTCATTTTAAGAGTCTTAAGTGTGGGGCAGGAATGGTAGGAGATGAGGCTTGTGGTCAGTGTTATAGGTGATGGTGAACATGGACAGAAAACTACTGAAAGATTTTTAGTTGGGAATGACATAAAACATGTAACTGAACCAGTCTTAAAAGGTACGTGACAGGCAAATTTGTGGTGGGGGTAGAATTCCAGGCAGGTAATGTAGTTTGAGCAAAAAGCCTAGAGGTGTGAAATAGCAGGTCACTTCCGGGGATTTAGAGTGTTCTTTTAATATTGGAGTGTGGAATACAAGGAAGGGCATACAGAGAGATGAGAGTGGTTGACAGGGGTCAAATCTTGGAATGTTTTGTGCTGAGGAACTTGAAATTTATCCTGCCAAAGGTCATTCTGGCACTAATGTAGTAGGGCTCAAGAAGAGAGGTGAGGCCTGGTGAGAGATAAGAGCCTGACCTAAAGATGTAACAGAAGGAATAGAGAAATCAGGTTCAAGGAATTACAGCTGTTCTCATCCTTGGTTATACACCAAGAGCACCTGTGGAGTGTCTTAAAAATGCAGTCAGCTGCATCACAATACTGGAGATCCTGTTTCGCTAAGTGTGGGTATGGGCCTGAGCATCTTTATTTTGCTTTTTAATTTTGTATTTTACATTAATGTAAGTAAAATTGAGACTCGTGTGTGTGTGTGTGTGTGTGTGTGTGTGTGTGTGTACATTTACATGAATTTTATATGTGAAGATTTATGTAAGCTCTACCACAGTCATCAAATAGTTCTAGCACCCCATAAAAAACTCTCTTGCTACTTCCTTGTAGTCACAAACTTCTCCCCATTTCTAATCCCTGACAGTCACTGCTCTGTTCTGTATCACTATAATTTTGTCTTTTTGAGAATGTCACATATATCAAATCATATAGTATGTAAGCTTTGAGTTTGGCTTTTTTCATTCAGCGTGTCTTTGAGATTCATCCAAGTTGCTGCATGTATTAAGTCTGTTCCTTTTTATTGCTGAGTTAAATAGTCCATTGTATGCATGTACTACAGTTTATCTGTCACCCATTGAAAAAGGACATTTGAATTGTTTCCAGTTTTTGTTAGTATGACTAGAGCTGCTGTAAACATTCATGTATAGATTTTTATTTGAACATAAGTTTTCATTTCTCTAGGGTAGGTACCCAGGAGTGGGGCTGCTGGGTCATATGGTAAGTATATGTTTAACTTTATAAGAAACTTCCAAACTGTTTTCCAAAGTGGCTATACCATTTCACATTTTCATCATCACTCTTGGAGAGTTCCAGTTGCTCCATATCTTCACTAGCTCTTCTTGGTGTCTATATTTTAACTATTTTTAAACTATCTATCTTAATAGTGTATAGTAGCATATCATTATGGTTCTCACGTCATTTTCTTAATGGCTGCCGATGTTGAACATCTTTTCATGTATTTATTTGCCACGTTACATCCTTTTGGTGAAGTGTCTTAAGTCTTTTGCTCATTTTTTAATTTGGTTATTTGTTTTCTTACTGTTGAGTTTTAAGAGAGTGTGTGTGTGTATTTCATTTATTTAAAAATACATATATATACATCCACACAAGTCCATTGTCAGATATGTGACTTGCAAATAACTTCTGTAGCCTACCTTTTCATTTTTTAAACAGTGCCTTTCACAAAACAGAGTTTTAGTTTTTGTTAAGTCCAATTTATTAGGGGCACTTGGGTGGCTCAGTCAGTTAAGCATCTGCTGTTGGCTCAGGTCATGATCCCAGGGTCCCTCCCTCAGCAGGGAGCCTGCTTCTCCCTCTCCCTCTGCCTGCAACTCCCCCTGCTTGTGCCCTCTCTCTCTCTGTCAAATAAAGTCTTTTCTTAAAAGTCTAATTTACTATTCTTTTTAATGTCTCATTGTTCCAACGTGGTTTGTAGAAAGATATCCTTTCTTCATTGAATTGTCTTTGCATCTTTGTCAAAAATCAATTACCTGTGTTTCTGTGGCTCTGTATCTGTTTATTGGTCTCTGTGTCTGTCTCTTCTCTAATATCACATTGTTTTGATTATTGTAACTTTAAAGTCTTGAAGTTGGAGATTGTATTTCTTCCCACTTTATTATCGGAATTATCTATTCTAGTTACATTCATTTTCCTTGTAAATTTCAGAATCTCGTCTGTCTACAGAAAATTTTGCTGGCATTGTGATTGGCAGTAAGTTAAATCTGTAGATCATTTTGGGGAGGATTGAAGTCTTCATTATTTTGAGACTTCCAATCCATGAACATATGTCTCTCCTATTCTTTAGTTCTTTAATTTCTTTCATGTTTTGCTAAGTTTATAGTGAAGAATTTCATTTTGGGGGAAGCTATTATAATAGTATTATTTTCAAAGTTTTGGTTTCCAGTCATTCATTGTTAGTGTATAGAAATTTGATTTTTGTGTGTTAAAGCTTTGCTAACTGCATTTATATGTTCTAAAAATTTTTCTTTGGATTTCTTGGGATTTTATTTTTACTTACACAATCATGTCATCTGTGAATAAGAATAATTTTATTTCTTCCTTTCCAGTCTGCATGCCTTTTATTTCTTTTTCTTGTCTGTTGCTCTGAGTGGGACATTCACTGCACAGTTGAATGGAAATGGTGACAATAGACATTCTTGCCTTGTTCCACATCTTGGGGGAAAGCATTCAGTTTTTTACCATTAAGTTTGGTGTTAGCTATAGGTTTTTTGTAGCTACTCTTTTTTTAAAAAAGTTTTGTGTAATATATAATTATAATCATAGTATATTATTTTATATTTTGATATTTCCATTTAATATATAATTGACATTTTTTCTATTTCATTAACTGTTCTTCCAAAACATAATTTTTTTCCTGTAATAATAAGTGTTTATTTTTATGCTCATGGGGTCTGGGCTAGGCTTAGCTGGCCAATTCTGCTTTAGGCTACAGGGGTACTGGGCTGAGTCTGTTCCACATGTTCCTGATCCTCCTTGCTTTTTGTTCTTTATTTTTAATTCCCATTATAGTTAACACACATTATTATATTAGTTCTAGATGTACAGTATAGTGATTCAGCAATTCTATACATTACTCAGGGCTGATCATGATAGGTGTATTCTTAATTTCCTCTGCTTATTTCACCCATCCCCCATCCACCTCCACTCTGGTAACCATCAGTTCTCTGTAGTTAAGAGTCTGTTTTTTGATTTGTCCCTTTTTACTTTGCTCATTTGTTTTATTTTAAAAATTCCACATATGAGTGAAATCATATGGTTTTTGTCTTTGAGTTATTTCACTTAGCATTATACTCTCTACATCAATCCATGTTGTTGCAAATGACAAGATTTCGTTCTTTTTTTATGGCTCAGTAATATCCCATTGTATTGCTATACATCTTCTTTATCCATTCATCTATCCATGGACACTTGAGTTGCTTCCATAATTTGGCTATTGTAAATAATGCTGCAATAAACATAAGGGTGCATATGTCTTTTCCAATTAGTGTTTTTGTATTCTTTGAGTAAATACTCACTAGTGGAGTTACTGGGTAATGGATCATATGATAATTCTCTTTTTAATTTTTTGAGAGACTTCCTTATTGTATTCCACAGTGGCTGTACCAGTTTGCATTCCTACCAACTTGCACAAGGGTTCCTTTTTCTCCACATCCTTGTCAGCACTTGTTGTTTCTTGTGTTTTTGATTGTAGCCATTCTGACAGGTATAAGGGGATATTTCATTGTGGTTTTGGTTTGCATTTTCCTGATGATTTGTGATGTTGAGCATGTTTTCATGTATCTGTTGACCATCTGTATGTCTTCTTTGGAGAAATGTCTGTTCATGTCTTCTGCCCATTTTAATTGGATTATTTGGGTTTTTTGTGTGTTGAGCTGTATAATTTCCTTATATTTTTTGGATACTAAGCCTTTCTTGGGTATGTCACTTGTAAGGTTGTCTTTTTATTTTTTTGATTGTTTCCTTTGCTGTGGAGAAAATTTTTATTTTTGATGTAGTCCCAATAGTTTATTTTTGCTTTTGTTTCCCTTGCCTTAGGAGACATCTAGAAAAATATTGCTAGAGCCAGTGTCAGCAAAATTACTGCCTGTGTTTTCTTCTAGGATTTTTATGGTTTCAGGTCTCACAGGTCTTTACTCCATTTTGAGTTCATTTTTGTGTAGGGGGAAATAAAGTGGTCCAGTTTCATTCTTTTGCATATAGCTATCCAGTTTCCCCAATTCCATTTTTGAAGAGACTGTCCTTTTGCCATTGGCTGTTCTTGCTTCCTTTGTTGAACATTAATTGGCCATATAATCATCGGTTTATTTTTGGGTTCTGTTCTGTTCTGTTGATCTATGTGTCTGTCTTTGTGTGCCAGTACAATACTGTTTTGATGAGTACAGCTTTATATCTTAAAATCTGGGATTGTGGTACCTCCAGCTATGTTCTTTTTCAAGATTGCTTTGACTACTTGGAGTCTTTGATGGTTCCATAAATATTTTAGGATTATTTGTTCTAGTTCTATGAAAAATGTTACTGGTATTTCAATAGGGATGGCATTAAATCTGTAGATTGCTTTGGGTAGTGTGGACATTTTAACAATGTATGTTCTTCTAATCCATGAACATGGAATATCTTTTCATTTGTGTCATCTTCAGTTTCTTTTTTCAGTGTTTTATCGTTTTCAGAGTACAGGTCTTTCTCTCTTTGGTTAAGCTTATTCCTAAATATTTTATTATTTTTGGTGCAATTGTAAATGGGATTGTTTTAATTTTACTTTTTGCTATTTCATTATTAGTGTACAGAAATGCAACATATTTCTGTGTATTGGTTTTTGTATCCTGCAACCTTACTGAATTCATTTATCAATTGTAGTACTTTTTTGGTGGAGTCTTTTGGGTTTTCTACATATAGTACCATGTCATCTGCAAATAGCAAAAGTTTTATTTTTTCCTTAGCAATTTGAATGCCTTTTATTTCTTTTTCTTGTCTGATTGCTTTGGCTAGGACTGTCAGTATTATGTTGAATAAAAGTGGTGAGAGTTTGTCTTGTTCTTGACTTTAGGGAAAGGCAGTTTTCACCATTGAGTATGATGTTAGCTGTGGGTTTTTCATATACGGTCTTTATTATGTTGAGGTATGTTCCCTCTAAACCTATTTGGTTGGGTTTTACTCATGAATGGAGGTTGTACTTTGTCAGATACTTACCTGTCGAAAGGATCATATAGTTCTTATCCTTTCTCTTGTTGATGTGATGTATCGCACTGATAGATTTGCAAATATTGAACCATCATTGTACCCCAGGAATAAATCCTACTTGATCATGGTGAATGATTTTTTAAATGTATTATTGTTGGATTTTGGTTTGCTAATATTTTGTTGAGGATTTCTGCATCTGTGTTCATCAGCGATGATGGTCTATAGTTGTTTTTTTTTTTATAGTGTCTTTATCTGGTTTTGGTATCAGGGTAACATTGGCTTCATAGAATGAATTTGGATGCTTTCCTTTCTCTTCTATTCTTTGGAATAGTTTGAAAAGAATAGACATTAACTCTTCTTTAAATGTTTGTTAGAATTTACCTGTGAAACGGTCTGGTCCTGGACTTTGTTGGAAGTTTTTTGATTACCGATACAATTTCGTGGCTGGTAATCAGCCTGTCCAAATTTTCTATTTATTCCTGATTCAGGTTTGGAGGGTTGTATGTTTCTAGGAATTTATTCATTTCTTTCACGTTGTCCTATTTGTTGGCATATAATTTTTCATAATATTTTCTTCCAGTCCTTTATATTTCTGTTATGTCAGCTGTTATTTCTCCTCTTTCATTTCTGATTTTTTTAAGTTGAGTCCTCTATTTATTTATGAATCTGGCTAAAGGTTTATCAGTTTTGTTAATTTTTTCAAAGAATCAGCTCCCAGTTTCACTGATCTGTTCTGTTTTTAATTTCTATATCAGTTGTTTCTGCTTTTATCTTTATTATTTCCTTTTACTGGTTTTGGGCTTTGTCTGTTCTTTCTGTATATCCCTTAGGTGTAAAGTTAGGTTGTTATTTGAGGTTTTTCTTCCCATTTGTAGTAAGGCTATATTGCTTAGAATCTTCTCTCTTAGAACAGCTTTTGCTGCATTCCAAAGATTTTGGACCATTGTGTTTTCATTTTCATATCTCCATGTATTTTTTTATTTCCTCTTCTGTTTCTTGGTTGACCCATTCACTGTTAGTAGTGTGTTATTTAACCTCCATTTATTTGTGTTATTTCCAGATTTTTGTGGTTGATTTCTAGTTCCGTAGTGTCGTGGTCAGAAAAGATGCATGGTATGACTCCGATCATTTGGAATTTGTTGAGACTTGTTCTGTGTCCTAACATGTGATCTATTCTGGAGAATGTTCCATGTGTACTTGAAAAGAATGTGTATTATGTTGTTTTTGGATGGAATGTTCTGACTATATCTGCTAGATACAACCGGTCCAACATGTTGTTCAAAGCCACTGTTTCCTTGTTGAATTTCTTTTTGGATGATCTATCCATTGATGTAAGTGGGATATTAAAGTCCCCCCCCTTACCATATTACTATTGATTACTTCCTTTATCTTTGTTATTAGCTGCTTTATATGTATTCGGGTGCTCCCATATTGGGTGTGTAAATATTTAAAATTGTTGTAACTTATTGTTGGATTGTTCCCTTTATGATTATATAGTGTTCTATTTTGTTTCTTGTTACAGTCTTTGTTTTAAAGTCTGTTTTGTCTGATATAAATATGGCTACCCTCACTTTTTTTTTTTTCACTTCCATTTGCGTGATAAATGCTTTTCCATCCCTTCACTTTCAATCTGCGTGTATCTTTAGGTCTGAAGTAAGTCTTGTAGGCAACATAGACATGGGTCCTGCTTTTTTGTCCAGTGTGTCACCCTATATCTTTTGATTGGAGTATTTAATCCATTTACATTCAAAGTAATTACTGATAGGTACGTACTCATTGCTATTTTGTTACTTGTTTTTGGTTGTTTTTGTAGTTCTTTTGTTTCTTCTCTTGCTCTCTCACAGTTTGCAGGCTTTCTTTAGTGATATGCTTGGATCACTTTTTTTTGCATATCTGTTACTGGTTTTTGATTTGTGGTTATGTTTTTTGTATATAACATCTTACGGATATAGCAGACTACTTTAAGTTTACTGAACCCATTCTAAAAGCACTAAATTTTTACTTTTCTCCTTCCCTCATGCTTTAGGTATATGGTGTCATACTTTACATCCTTTTTATTTTGTGAAGCCCTTGAGCGCTTTTTATAGATAAACGTAATTTTACTGCTTTTGTGTTTTCTACTTTTTTAAAATTCCTACTAATGGTCTTTCCTTTCCACTTAGAGTCCCCTTTAACATTTCTTGTAGGGCTGGTTTAGTGGTCATGAATTCCTTTAACTTTTGTTTTCCTGGGACATTATCTCTTCTTCTATTCAGAATAATAGCCTTGCTGGATAGAGTATTTTTGGCTGCAGGTTTTTTTGTGTTCTTTTTTTTTTTTTCTTTCAGCTCTTTGAGTATATCATGACATTCCCTTCTGGCCTGCAAGTTTCTGCTGAAAAATTAGCTAAAAGCCTTGTGGGGTTCTCTTTGTATGTAACTGTTTTCTCTTGTTGCTTTTAAAATTTTTTCTTTATCACTATTTTTGTTATTTTAGTTAGTATGTATCTTCATATGGACTTCCTTGGGTTTATTTTTGTTCACGGTTCTCTGTGCCTCTTATATCTAGATTCCTGTTTCCTTCCCCATTTTCAGCTGTTGTTTCTTCAAATAAATTTTCTTCCCCCTTCTCTCTTTTCCTTCTGAGATTCCTATAATGTAAATGTCATCATGCTTGATAGTGTTAGAGTTCCCTAAGTCTGTTTTCATTTTTTATTATTATTTTTCTCTCTCCCGTTCAGCTTGATTGCTTTCCATTACTTTGTCCTCCAGGTCACCAATCCATTCTTTTGCTTCCTTTAATCTGTTGTTTATTCCATCTAGTATGTTTTTCATTTCCGTTATTGAGTTCTTCATCTCTCATTGGTACCTTTTGATGTTTTCTCTTTTTTAAGGCTCTCATTGAGATTCTCCACTCTTTTCTCAAGTCCAGTGAGTATTTTTATGACCATTACTTTAAATTCTCTATCAGGCATATTATTTACCTCCATTTCATTTAGTTCTCTTCATGTGATTTTGTCCTCTTTCATTTGAGGCATATTCCTTTGTCTCTTCATTTTGTCCAACTCTGATTCTGTGTATTAGGCAAGTCAGCTGTGTCTCCTGCTCTTCAAGGTAGTGGCCTTATGAAGAAGAGGTCCTGTAGTGCCCTGCAAGTGCAGTGTCCCTGCTTACCAGAACCTGGCACTTCTGGGTCTCCTATGTATTGCATGGGCCATGCTGTTGTGGCTGAGCCCTTTTGTGCTTGAGCCCTTTTTCTCTTTAGTCCATTTATCTATAATGGCTTTCTTTGTCTGTTGTGGGCAAAATTTGTTCCCTGTGCTGTTAGTGGGCCAGTCTGTGGCCACATTGGGTGTAAATTGCATCAAACCAGGCATTTGCCAGAGGTGCAATATCACCAAACTGCAGGAAAATGTGGAGGCAAGGCACTTGGTACCAGCAGAGTAAGGGTGGGTTTGCTGTAGGAGAGGATCTGGACCTCAGTCCTCCTGTGTTTGCAGGAGAACTCTGGGGCCAGGTGCGCTCTTAGCAAGCTAAATAGTGAATATTGGCACCACGCTGGTTCCTTCAGGTGTCTGTGGTCCATGTATTTATGTTGGGGGGCAGTGGGGTAGGGAAATGGCACCTGCCAGCTCCATTGTTCCTAGAGAAGTCTCCAAAGATCCTTGCCCCCTTCCATCACTTGCTCTGAGATTAGTGAACAAATCTCCCTTCTGTGTCCCCCAAGTGGTTTTTCAAACTGCTGCCTCTGTGCTGTATCTCCAAGGGGCTCTTTGTTGTGTTGTCTTTTTAAGGGCGGGAACTCTGCCCTCCCTGCTCTCCCAGGAGCCTGCTGATTTTTAAAGTTCCAGGTGTTAAGCCTCACTGATTGTAAGAATTGGGGAAGTTTAGCCCCTCTGGTTTTCAGAGCCAAATGTTATGGGAATTCGTCTTCTTTATGTAGGCTCCCTCGTGTCAGTCTGTCTCTCCCCTTTCCACTCCCACAGTGTCCTTCCCTCCCAAGACAGTCCTGCGGTTTGTTTAGTTCCTTACCATGTCGTTACCCATCCTACCCTTTTTGATGTTACCTCTTCTTTACATTTTATCTGTAGAGATCTGTTCTGCTTGTCTTCAGGTCATTTTCTGGGTCTTTTACACCGATGTGGGTGTTATTTAGTATCCATGGGATAAGGTGAGCTTTGGGTCCTCCCACTCCCCCATCTTCCTCAGAAGTCTTTTGTAGCTACTCTTTTTTTTTTTCTTTCATTTTTTAGGTAAACTTTTTTTTGAGACAATTGAAGATTCACATGCAGTTGTAAGAAAGAATACAGACATCATGTGTATCTTTTACCTAGCGTAGCCCATGGTAACACCTTGTAAAAAAAAACATAGTACAATATCACAGCTAACTACCAGCAGTGCTACAGTTCTCCCATCACATTCATATTTACCCCCTTGTCTATATATTCATTTGTGTGTATGTATTAGCTATACATGATTTTATAACACTCATTTCCTGTATCTACTGTCAAGACCCAGAATAGTTCCATCATCGCAAGGATCCCTCATAACCATATCCACCTATCCGTAAACTCTGCAACCACTATTATGTCTCCATTTATAAAAATTGTCATTTAAAAAATGTTACAGAAATGGAATCATACGGTATATAACCTTTGGGGATTTTTTTTTTCCACTCAGCATAATTCCCTGGAGAGTCATCCAAATTGTTGCTTGTATTGGTAGTATGTTCCTTTTTTATTTTTTATTTTTCTGGTAAGTGGTATTCCATAGCGTGGATGTACCAGTTTGTTTAATCATATACACACTGAAAGATATCTGGGTTGTTTACAGTTTTTCATTATTATGAACAAAGATGAATGAATGATCATTTGTGTATAGGTTTTTTGCCAGGTCATGTGGTCATTTCATGGCTAGCTTATAAGGAACTGTAAACTTTTTCCCAGAGTGGTGGTATTATTTTACATTCCGGCCGGCAGTGTGTATGGGATACAGTTTCTCTGCATATTCATAGACATTAACTATTTTTTTTCTTTTTTGTAGCTACTCTTAAAAATGTTGAGGAAGCTCCTTTCTATTGCTAGATTGCTGAGAGTTTTTATCATATTGAGTTTTGTCAGATGCTTCTTCTGCATCAGTTGATATGACAATATGATTTTTCTTCTTTAGCTTCTTCACATGGTGGATTACATTGGTTGATTTTTTTTGAATATCGAATTAGCCTTAGCTCCTTGGAATAAACCCCAGCTGGTCATGATGTATAATTTTTTCCCTAGGTTACTGGATTCTATTTTCTAATATTTTTGTTGAGGATATTGACTTATATATTCCTAAGTGGTAGGGAGCTGTATTTTCTTTTCCTGGGCTACTGTCTATGTCTGTGCAGTGCGGTTCTGATACTATCCAGGGTGAGGTCACATTTGACAGGTTAAGTTCTCAGTCCTGCACAAAACTGTCCTCACTCAGACACTAGCCCTAAGCTCTAGAGTTTCTAGGACACTGGTACTTCTAACCAGCTGGCTACATATATGTGGTTCCCACTTCCCCCTCAGATTGCTGAAACAATTCTCAGAACTCAGGAAAGTGCTCTACTTAGGATTACAGTTGTATTGTAAGGAATACAGATCAGGACCATCTAAGAGACCGCAGAGTAAAGTCTGGGAGAGCTCTAAATGCAAAGCTTTCATGTCTTCAGGATTTATTACCTTACTCCACATCAGTGTGTATCACCAGCTATTTTTCTCTTTTGATAATACACATCCTAACAGTTATGACATGATATCTCGTTGTGGTTTTTGTTTGCATTTCCCTAAGGATTAGTGATGTTGAACACCTTTTCATGTACCTGTAGGCCATCTGTGTGTCTTCAGAAAAATGACTATTGAGGCCTTTTGCCCATTTATTAATTAGATTGTCTCTTTGCTATTGAGTTGTATGAGTTCCTCATATATTTTGGTTGTTAATCCCTTATTTGATACACGGTTTGCAAATATTTTCTCCCATTCTGTACACTGCCTTTTCATTTTATTGATGGCTTCCTTTGCTGTACAGAAGCTTTTTAGTTTGACATAGTTCTGCTTGTTTATTATTGCTTTTGCTGCCTTTGCTTTTGGTGTCAAATCCAAAAAAATAATTGAGAAGAACAACGTTGAGAGGCTGACCCCCTATGTTTTCTTCTCGGAGTTTGTCAGTTTCAGGTCTTATGTTCATCTTTAATTAATTTTGAATTGATTTTTTTGTGTGTATGGTGTAAGATAGGGTTCAGTTTCGTTCTTTTGCATGTGAATATCCAGTGTTCCTTCACCATTTATTGAAGAAACCATCCTTTCCTCATTGTATATTCTTGGGTCCCTTGTAGAAGATTAATTGACCATATATGCATGGGCTTATTTCTGTACTCTCAATTCTGTTTCATTGACCTGTGCGTCTGTTTTTATGTCAATACCATACTGTTTTTGACTACTGTTGCTTTATATAAAGTTTGAAATCAGGAAGTAATGACGACTTTAGCTTCATTCTCTCTCAAGATTGCTCTGGCTGTTTGGGATCTTTTGTGGTTCAGTACAACTTTCAGGATTGTTTATTTTTTTCTATTTCTGTGAAAAAAAATG
This sequence comes from Ursus maritimus, assembly GCF_017311325.1. Taxonomy (NCBI): domain Eukaryota; kingdom Metazoa; phylum Chordata; class Mammalia; order Carnivora; family Ursidae; genus Ursus; species Ursus maritimus. The sequence continues at coordinate 18,068,688 of NW_024427107.1, forward strand.
TCTCTGGCATTTTGACTTGGATTGCTTTGTTTCTGTGGATCACTTCAGATGGTATGAACATTTTATCAATATTAATTTTTCCAGTCTGTGAACATGAAATGTCTTTTTGTTGATTTGTGTCGTTCTCAGTTTCTTTTATTAATGTCTTCCAGTTTTCATTGTACAAATCTTGCACCTCCTTGCTTAAATTTGTTCCTGAGTATTTTGTTTACATAAAAAAATTTTTTATAATAATACTTTTTATTATATTATGTTAGTCACCATACAGTACATCCCTGGTTTTTGATGTAAAGTTTGATGATTCTTTAGTTGCGTATAACACCCAGTGCACCGTGTAATACGTGCCCTCCTTACTACCCATCACCAGCCTATCCCATTCCCCCACCTCCCTCCCCTCTGAAGCCCTTAGTTTGTTTCTCAGAGTCCATAGTCTCTCATGCTTCATTCCCCCTTCTGATTACCCCCCTTTTTTATCCCTTTCTTCTCCTACTGATCTTCCTAGTTCTTATGTTTCATAGATGAGAGACACCATATGATAATTGTCTTTCTCTGCTTGACTTATTTCACTTAGCATTATCTCCTCCAGTGCCATCCATGTTGCAGCAAATGTTGAGAAATCGTTCTTTTTGATAGTTGAGTAATATTCTGTTGTATTTATGGACCACATCTTCTTAATCCAGTCATCTGTTGAAGGGCATTCGGCTCCTTCCACAATTTAGCTATTGCGGACAATGCTGCTGTGAACATTGGGGTGCATATGGCCCTTCTCTTCACTATGTCTGTATCTTTGGGGTAAATACCCAGTAGTGCAATTGCTGGATCATAGGGTAGCTCAATTTTAACTTTTTAAGGGACCTCCACACTGTTTTCCAGAGTGGCTGTACCAACTTGCATTCCCACCAACAATTTAAGAGGGATCCCCTTTCTCCACATCCTCTCCAACATTTGTTGTTTCCTGCCTTGTCAGTTTTTGCCATACTAACGGGCGTAAGGTGGTATCTTAGTGTGGTTTTGATTGGAATTTCCCTGATGGCTAATGATTTAGAACATTTTTGCATGTGTCTGTTGGCCATTTGTTTGTCTTCATTGGAAAAGTGTCTGTTCATATCTTCTGCCCATTTTATGATTTGTTTATTTGTTTCTCGTGTATTGAGTTTGAGAAGTTCTTTGTAGATCTTGGGTATTAATCTTTTATCTTTAGTGTCATTTGCAAATATCTTCTCCCATTCCGTGGGCTACCTCTTAGTTTTTTTGATTGTTTTGGTGGCTGTGCAGAAGCTTTTTATCTTGATGAAGTCCCACAAGTTCATTTTATCTTTTGTTTCTCTTGCCTTTGGAGATGTGTCATGAAAAAGGTTGCTTTGGCCGATGTCGTAGAGGGTGCTGCCTATGTTCTCCTCTAGGATTTTGATGGAAAATTTCTAATAGTTTGTTTTTGGCATATAGAAACTAATTCTTATATATTTTGTATCCTGCAACTTTACTGAATTCATTTTTTAGTTTCAACAGTTCTTGGGTGGAATCTTTAGGGTTGTCTATATATAAAATCATGACATCTGTAAACAGGTATTTTACGTCTGTCTTTCCACTTTGGTTGCCTTTTATTTCTTGTCTAATACTTCTGGCTAGGACTTCCAGTACTTAATTGAATGGAAGTGGTGAGGGTGGGCATCCTTCTCTTTCTCCTGATCCTGTAGGAAAATTTTTCAGCTTTTTGCTGTTGAGTGTGATGTTAGCCTTGGTCTTGTCATATATGGTCTTTATTATGTTGATGTGCATTCCTTCTATACCCAATTTTTTGAGAGTTTTTTTTTTAATCATGAAAGGATGCTGAATTTTATCAGATGCATTTTTCTGCATCTGTTGAGGTGATAATATGCTTTTTATCGTTCATTTTGTTCCTGTGGTGTATCATACTGATTGATTTGTGTATGTTGACTATCCTTGCATTTCAAGGATAAATCCTACCTGATAATCTTTTCTAGTAGAAGCAGTTAGTGCTGTACAGTTCTCTTTCAGCACAGTTCAGCTGTGTCCCATAAAACTTGTTTGTTGAAGGTTTATTATTATTTAGTGCCATGTATTTTTAAATTTTACTCAGGACTTCCTTTTGATCCGTGAATTGTTCAGAAATATTATTTAATTTCCAAGTGTTTGGGAATTTTACTGTTATTTCCGCCTTGATTCCTTGGTTTTATTCCACTGTGGGCAGATTCTTTTAAATTTGTTGAAGTTTAATTTGTGGTCTATGATATGGATCATGTTGGTGACTGTTCATGGGCATTTGATAAGAATGCATTCTTTTATTGAGTACAGTGTTCCATAAATTTAGATCCTGTTGATCAATGGTGTTATTCAGTTCTCTGTCTTTGGTGATACTTTTGTCTAATAGTTCTATTAATTGTTGTGAGAGGGGTGTTGAAGTCTTCAATTATAATTGGAGGTTTCTGTTTCATGTGTTTTGAAGCTCTTTTATTTGTTGCATACACATAAAGGATTGCTGTTCTTAGCGTGTTGACCCTTTCATCGTTACTCCGTAATGTTCTTTGTGTTTGGTAATTTTTTTGTTTTATTTCGTCTGACATTAATATAACCATTCCGGTTTCCCTCCCTCCCTCCCTCCCTCCCTTCCTTCCTTTCTCTCTCTCTCTCTTTCTTTCTTAGATATTATTTATTTATTTGAGAGAGAGAGAGGGGAGCGAGCATTCATGGTAGAGGGGGGCAGAGGGAGAGAGAGAATCCCAAGCAGGCTCCAGACTAAGCTCAGAGCCCACTGCAGAGCTCAATCCCACAACTCTGAGATCATAACCTGAGCTGAAATTCAGAGTCGGACCCCCAACCAGTTGAACCATCCAGGTGCCCTCCTGCTTTATTTTGATTAATGTTTATGTGGTCTCTCATTTTTTCATTCATTTATTTCCAGCCTACTTTTATCTTTATATTTGAAGTTAGTTTCATGTAGACAACATAGAGTTAGCTCATATTTTTAAAACCTGGTCTGCTAGTTTGTCTTTTAATTGTATGTTTAGACCTTTTTCATTTAATGTAGTGTTGATATGTTAGAGATTAATTCTGCTGTTTTACTCTTGTTTTATTATTCTATTTTTCTTTCTTGTATATACTTTTCCTGCCTTTATGTGGGTTACTTGAATAATTCTTGGAACTACATTTTGGTTTTTCTGTAGAGTTTTGAGTGTATCTCAATATTTGTTTTTTAGTAGTTATGTTAGATACTACATTGTCCATATGTAACTTGTCAGAATATACTGATGGCAACATTTTACCAATTTGAGTAACCTGTAGAAAGCTTAACTGTTCCGTTTAGGTCCCGTTTTCTTACCTCTGTGTAGTGTTATTGTTTTAAATAGTTCTTCTACATATATTAGGAAACATATAAGACAGTGTTTTATTTTTACTTTGAATGTCTAATATCATTTAGAAAATTCAAGTGGAGAAAAGATAGTGTTACATTTTCTCATATTTGTATACTTTACGTTCTTCCTGGTGTTTCAGATTTTCTTCTTTACTGTTTTCCTTTCAGTTTGAAGAACTTTTTGGGTAGGTCTGGTGGCAGCAAACATTTTGTTTTCCTTTTTCTGAGAGGGTCTTGATTTTACCTCTTACCTCCACGATATTTTCACTGGATATGGAAATTTGGATGACAGTTCTTTTCTTTCAGCTCTTTGGAATGTGCCATTGTCTCCAAATGTTGGCCTCCATATTTTCTGATGAGAAATCTGTCATTTGAATCTTTGTTTTTGCATAGGTAGTATGTCTTTTTTTTTTCCTACCTGCTTTCAAAATTTTTTCCTTGTCCCTGATTTTCTGTAGTTTGAGTAAGTGTCTTGGCATGTGTTTCTTTGGATTCCCATTCTGTTTGCGTTTTCTCAGCTTCTTGAATCGGAAGGTTTATGTGTTTTGCCATACTTGGGTAGTCTTCAGCTGTTAATTCTTCATACATTCTTCTAGTCCTGCGTTCACTCTTTCTCCTCTCCTTCTGGAACTTTGGTTATATGAATAATACATCTTTTGTTATTGTTACTAGATCTCTGAGTCTGTTCATTTTTTTTTTCCAGTATATTTTTTACCTGTTATTCAGGTTGATTAATATCTATTGTTCTGTCTTCAAGTTCACTGATTTCCTTCCTTCATGATACTTATTTAGCTGTTGAATCAGTTCAGTGAATTTTTAATTTTGTGTATTGTATTTTTCAGTTTTTAAATTTCTATTTGGTTCTTTTTTTATATCATTTCTCTGCCAACTTTATACTTTTTTGTTTCAAATATGTTTATAATTGTTTAGTGAAGAATTTTTATGATGGCTGTTTTAAAATTCTTGTTAGATAATTCTAATGTCTGTGTCTGCTTGGAGTTGGCATCTGTTGATTCTCTTTGCTCATTAAATTTGAGATTTTTGTGGTACTTGGTATCGTGCATGATTTTCAGTTGTATCCTGGATATTTTGAGTGTTATGTTGTGAGATTCTGGGTGCTATTTAATATTCATTTTGCAAGTAGTCACCCTGTTTAGGTATAGTATGCATGTCCAGGTGGGGTTGGATGTTCAGCTCCTTCCTGAGACTAATCATACCAGGATGGGTGAAAGCCAATGGCCTACTTGAACTGCCTAGTTGCTGCTGAGCTGAGGGTTGGCCCTGCTAACACTATTCCTGCAGATACAGAATATTGCCCACTGGCAGAACCTTGCACCATTTTATTCTTACGCTTTGCTGCCTTGTGGGGTTGGAAGTTTGCCCATTCAGCCCCACTGACATTACTGTTGTGGGGAAAGCTTAGGGTCACTTGTTCTGCCCCACTGCCACCAGGTGGGAGCATGAGTCCCGCTGCCTACCCCCTTCGGCCCCACTGACATTGCAGATGCAGTTTTTCTTTTAGTCTTTGGTAACAGTTGGGAGATAATATTTAAAAAGTTTTGTGTTCTACTGGCTGCTCTTTTATCTGCCCTTTGGCTAGAAGGAGATGGATTTTTTTGAGGCTTTTTGGGGGGGGGTGGTTGTACCTGTTGGTAGTTACAGGTTGGAGGCTTCTTCAGTGTGCAATCCAGGATATATAGGAGCAGAAAGAAAACCCAGGGAATTCACCACTGTGTTATTCCTCAAGTCTCGAGGTCCTTCGTTACCTTTGCCTTCTCTGCCATTCAGTCTTCCTTTGTTGTATTACACGCTCAAGGTTTCCTAGTTATAAGAGGTTGGACTTGTGAGGAATGGGGCTTACTACATCTTGACCAAAACAAATTATGTCTTTTTCTTTTTAAATTGTGGTGAAATACACATACCTTGTCTTAACCATTTTTAAGTGTGCAGTTCAGTAGTCTTAAGTACATTCACATTGTTGTATAACTAATCTCCAGGGTTCTTTTCATCTCATAGAACTAAAAGTCATTAACCACTAAACAATTCTCTCTTCTCCCCTCCCCCCAACCCCTGGCAACTACCGTTCATTCTACTTTTTGTCTCTATGAATTTGATTACTGCAAGTAATTCACATACGTGGAATCATACAGTATTTGTCTTTATGTGACTGGTTTATTTCACTTAGCATAATGTCTTCAAGGTTCATCCAGGTTGTAGCATATGTCAGAATTTCCTTCCTTTATAAGGCTGAATGTATACATACATTGTTATTTATATACCACATTTTGTTTGTTCATTCATCTGTCAAGGAAACTTGGGTTGCTTCCACCTTTGGCTATTATGAATAATGCTGCTATAAGAACATGGATATACAATATCTCTTCATGACCTTGCTTTTCATTTTTTTTTTGGTTGTATACACAGAAGTGGAATTACTGGATCATATCATATTTAAATTTTTTCAGGGATTGCCATACTGTTGTCAGTAGCAGCTGCACCATTTTACATTCCCACAAACAGTGCACAAATATTCCAATTTCTCCATATCCTCACCAATACTTGTTACTTTGGATTTTTGACAGTAAGCTATTCTAACAATGATAAAGTGGTATCTCATTGTGGTTTTGATTTATATTTCCCTAATTATTAGTGATGTTGAACATCTTTTCATATGCTTGGTGGCCATTTGTCTACCTTCTTTGAAGAAATGTTTATCCAAGTTCTTTGAATCAGTTTGTTTGTTTTATTGTTGGGTAGTAAGAGGTTGTTTTTTTTTTTTAATATAATTCTTAGTATTAACCCCTTATGAGATATATAATTGGCAAACGTTTTCTCCCATTCCTTAGATTGACTTTTCACTCTGTTGATTACATCCTTTTATACGTAGTTTTTAATTTTGATGTAGTCTAATTTTATTTTTGTTTCCTGTGCTTTTGGTGTCCTGTCCAAGAAATCATTACCAAATCCGATGTCTTGAAACTTTCCCTCTGTATTTTCTTGTAAGGGTTTTAAAGTTTTAGCTCTTATATTTAGGTCTTTGAATCCATTTTGAGTTAATTTTTGTATATGGTGTAAAATAAGGGTCCAGAGATAAAACTTTTAATATTAGAAGTTGCTAGTAAACACACAAAATTCTAAAGAAATTGGAGTTGTTTGGTTATTAGAATTCTCTTTTTTTTACTTTGGTGACCTCCTAAGGCTTTTTGCAGTATTGCACATTTTATTTAAGCTACTCTTTTATAGAAGTTATAATACTATTTAGGTTGTCTATTATGGTTATGAGTGTTGTATAAAAAGCAAAAAGAACTAGTAGTCTTAGAATAAGAGAGAAGAATCAGCATTCTCTTTTTGTTTCCTTCATACTGTTCATTCAGATAGATGCCATGATAGGGTGGACAAAAGCCTGACGGTCAGTTTTTTTATTCTGTTTCTGGTTCTCATTTATTAGATCTGAGACAAGAAAGTAGTCAAGTCTTTTTCATGTCTCCTTTCTCATCTGTAATGCCTACTTTGTAGGGTTATTACAGGATTAAATGAGACGGTATATATAGTCAGTAAATGCTCTTATCCCCTACATTGTGGTGGGCAAGGAGATGTATATATAGACAATTTATGTGCAAAACCATAAGTACATAATATTAAGACAGTTGCTTAAATCATTCAGTTTTTCAAAGTAAAGTGGCAGTTAATGCAGGTATCTTGGTAAAGGAAAATCTATCAAACTGAACACTTATAACTCATACACCTTCCATAATATATATTATACTTCAATAAGTTTACATTAAAAATAATGTATATAGGGACAACATTATACATTATAAGGTTAGCAAGAGTTTTCTCTATGGTGGGATTGTGGTTGGTATTTTTTTTCTCCTTTATACATTTCTGTAGTTTCCAGATTTTCCAAAGTGATCATGGGTTACTTTTATAATTATTTTTTAAAAGAAACTTAAAAGGTAATTTAATACTGAAATATTTGTAAATGGTATACCTGGATTTTGCTTTAATTGAATTCAATGAGAAAGGGAAGCATGAAGTATTCAGGGGTGTATTTAGGTGAAAAGGTAATCGTTCAAGGCGGATAATGGAACATGCAATTCATTATATTATTTATTCTTTACTTCTGAATGTGTCTGGAATTTCCACTATAAAAAGTTTTTTAAAAGCTGTTGAAAGAGTGCACTGTGAAATGGGAGACTTAATAGGGACTCAAGTATAAGATGACTAACTTTTTTCTGAGGGGAATAATTTTTGGAGAGCAAAAATGTGTCTCCTGATACTGGAGCATGCACAGTATTTCACAGTTATGGGAGGTTTTTTGTTAGTTCTCTGGGCTTAAGCCTTCTCCGTTTTAGCTGAGTTGCTTTAGCTGGGCTGTATTCACTTATAGAACATCCATGAAATGTCGTTTGCTCTCTACATCCAATCATGGATGTCTTTTTTTATCTTACTATAACTTTATTGAGGTATATTTTACATATATAATTCCCCTATTTCTAAAGTACAACTTAGTGTTTTGTTGTTGTTGTTAGTAAACCTAATGAGCTGTGCAACCATCATTGTAGATCAATTTTATTTTCTTATTTTTATTTTTTATAATAATTTTTTATTATATTCTGTTAGTCACCATACAGTACAGCCCTACTTTTTGATGTAAAGTTCCATGATTCATTACTTGCGTATAACACCCAGTACACCATGCAATACGTGCCCTCCTTAATACCCATCACTGGCCTATCCCATTCCCCCACCCCCCTCCCCTCTGAAGCCCTCAGTTTGTTTTCCAGAGTCCATAGTCTCTCATGGTTCATTCCCCCTTCTGATTACCACCCCCTTTCTTTAACCCTTTCTTCTACTGATCTTCCTAGTTCTTATGTACCATAAATGAGTGAAACCATATGATAATTGTCTTTCTCTGCTTGACTTATTTCACTTAGCATTATCTCCTCCAGTCCTGTCCATATTGCTGCAAATGTTGAGAAATCATTCTTTTTGGTGGCTGAGTGATATTCCATTGTATATATGGACCACATCTTCTTAATCCAGTCATCTGTTGAACGGCATTCGGCTCCTTCCACAATTTAGCTATTGCGGACAATGCTGCTATGAACATTGGGGTGCATATGGCCCTTCTCTTCACTACGTCTGTATCTTTGGGGTAAATACCCAGTAGTGCAATGGCTGGATCATAGAGTAGCTCAATTTTTAACTTTTTAAGGGACCTCCACACTGTTTTCCACAGTGGCTGTACCAACTTGCATTCCCACCAACAATGTAAGAGGGATCCCCTTTCTCCACATCCTCTCCAACATTTGTTGTTTCCTGCCTTGTCAGTTTTTGCCATACTAACTGGCGTAAGGTGGTATCTCAGTGTGGTTTTGATTTGAATTTCCCTGATGGCTAATGATTTTGAACATTTTTTCATGTGTCTGTTAGCCATTTGTTTGTCTTCATTGGAAAAGTGTCTGTTCATATCTTCTGCCCATTTTTTGATTTGTTTATTTGTTTCTCGTGTATTGAGTTTGAGAAGTTCTTTGTAGATCTTGGATACTAATCTTTTATCTGTAGTGTCATTTGCAAATATCTTCTCCCATTCCGTGGGCTGCCTCTTAGTTTTTTTTACTGTTTCCTTGGCTGTGCAGAAGCTTTTTATCTTGATGAAGTCCCACAAATTCATTTTTTCTTTTGTTTCTCTTGCCTTTGGAGATGTGTCATGAAAAAAGTTGCTGTGGTCGATGTCAAAGAGGTTACAGCCTATGTTCTCCTCTAGAATTTTGATGGATTCCTGTCTCACATCGAGGTCTTTCATCCATTTGGAGTTTATCTTTGTGTATGGTGTGAGAGAGTGGTCAAGTTTCATTCTTTTCATGTAGCTGTCCAATTTTCCCAGCACCATTTATTGAAGAGACTGTCTTTTTTCCACCAGATGTTTTTTCCTGCTTTATCAAAGATGAGTTGCCCAAAGAGCCGAGGGTCCATTTCTGGGCTCTCTATTCTGTTCCATTGGGTCTATGTGTCTGTTTCTGTGCCAGTACCATGCTGTCTTTGTGATCACAGCTTTATAGTATAGTTTGAAATCTGGCAACGGGATGCCCCAGCTTTGTTTTTCCTTTTCAACAATTCCTTGGCGATTTGGGGCCTTTTCTGGTTCCACACAAATTTAAGGGCTGTTTGTTCCAGCTCTTTGAAAAATGTCATTGGTATTTTGATCGGGATGGCATTGAAAGTGTAGATTGCTCTAGGTAGCATACACATTCTAACTATGTTTATGCTTCCGATCCATAAGCATGGAATATTTTTCCATCTTTTTGTGTCTTCGTCAATGTCTTTCAATTCTTGAAAGACATTGCTTTGTAGCTTCTAGAATATAGATCTTTTACGTCGCTGGTTAAGTTAATTCTGAGATAACGTATGATTTTTGGTGCTATTGTAAATGGAATGGATTCTCTAGTTTCTCTTTCTTCAGTCTCATTGTTTGTGTATAGAAATGTAACTGATCTGAGCATTGATTTTATATCCCGCCACATTACTGAATTGCTCTATAACTTCTAGTAGTTTGGGGGTGAAGACTTTTGGGTTTTCCATATAGAGTATCACATCATCTGCGAAGAGAGACAGTTTGACTTCTTCTTTGCCGATTTGGATACCTTTTATCCCTTTTGTCTGATTGCTGTTGCAAAGACTTCTAGTACTATGTTATATAATAATAGCGAGAGTGGGCAATCTTGTCGTGTTCCTGATCTTAAGGGAAAGGCTTCCAGCTTTTCCCCATTGAGAATGATATTTGCTGTAAGATTTTCTTAGATGGTTTTTATGAGATTGAGGAATGTACCCTCTATCCCTATACTCTGAAGTGTTTTAATCGGGAAAGGATGCTGTATTTTGTCAAATGCTTTTTCTGCATCTATTGAGAGGATCATGTGGTTCTTGACTCTTTTCTTGTTGATATAATCTATCACACTGATCGATTTGAGAATGTTGAACCACCTTCGCATCCCAGGGATGAATCCCACTTGGTCATGATGGATAATCCTTTTAATGTACTGTTGGATCCTATTAGCTAGGATCTTGTTGAGAATTTTGGCGTCCATATTCATCAGGGATATCGGTCTATAATTCTCCTTTTTGATGGGGTCTTTGCCTGGTTTTGGGGATCAAGGTAATACTGGCCTCATAGAATGAGTTTGGTAGTTTTTCTTCTGTTTCTGTTTTTTGAAACAGCTTCAGGAGAATAGGTATTATTTCTTCTTTGGATGTTTGGTAGAATTCCTTGGGGAATCTGTCAGGCCCTGGACTCTTGTTTTTGGGGAGGCTTTTGATCACTGCTTCAATCTCTTCATAATCGGTCTGTTTAAATAATCAATTTCTTCCTGCCTTGGTAGTTTATAGGTTTCCAGGAAGGCATCCATTTCTTCCAGGTTGTTTAATTTATTAGCATAAAGCTGTTGATAAAAGTTTCTAATGATCCTTCCTATTTCATTGGTGTTGGTTGTGACCTCTCCCCTTTCATTCATGATTTTATTAATTTGGGTCCTTTCTCTATTCATTTGAATAAGTCTTGCCAGTGGCTTATCAATCTTATTTATTCTTTCAAAGAACCAGCTTCTAGTTCTGTTGATCTGCTCTACTATACTCCTGGTTTCTAATTCATTGATCTCTGCTCTAATCTTGATCACCTGCCTTTTCATACATGGGTTAGGCCTCTTCTTCTGTTCCAGCCTCAGCTTCTTGAGATGAGAATATAAATACAGAATTTTAGATTTTTCTATTCTTTTGAGTGAGTTTTGGATGGATATGTATTTTCCCCTTAGGACTGCTTTGCAGTGTCCCGTAGGTTTTGGACCATTGTGTTTTCATTCTCGTTGATCTCCCTAAATTGTTTAAATTGATTTTTAATTTCCTGATTTACCCAATCATTCTTGAGCAGGATGGTTCTTAGTTTCCAGGTGTTTTGAGTTTCTTCCTTGTGATTGAGTTCCAATTTTAAAGCATTGTGGTCTGAGAATATGCGGGGAATAATTTCAGTCCTTTGGTATCGGTTGAGACCTGTTTTGTGACCCAGTATATGGTCTATTCTGGAGATTGTTCCATGTGCATTTGAAAAGAATGAGTATTCTGTTGTTCTCGGGTGTAGTGTTCTGTACATATCTATGAGGTCCATCTGGTCTAGTATGTCATTCAGAGCTCTTGTTTCTTTGTTGATTTTCTGCTTAGGTGATCTGTCTATTGCTGATAGTGGAGTGTTGAGGTCCCCTACTCTTAACGTATTATTATCTATATGTCTCTTTATTCTGGTTAAGAGTTGGCTTGTGTATCTTGCTGCTCCCCTGTTGGGGGCATAGATATTTATCATTGTCATATCCACTTGTTGGATACGTCCTTTAAGAATAATATAGTGTCCTTCTGTATCTCTAACTACAGTCTTTAGTTTAAAGTCTAATCTGTCTGATATGAGAATTGCTACCCCAGCTTTCTTTTGAGGTCCATTGGCATGAAAAATGGTTTTCCATCCCTTCACTTTCAGTCTGGATCTATCTTTAGGTTCAAGATGAGTCTCTTGTAGACAGCAAATGGATGGGTCATGTCTTTTTATGCAATCTGCAACCCTGTGGCATTTTATGGGAGCATTTAGGCCATTCACATTGAGAGTGATTATTGAGAGATATGATTTTAATGATGTCATGTTGCCTGTGAAGTCTTTGTTTCTATAGATTGTAAATCTGTTCTGTATTACTCTTGGGCCTTTTTACTTTTCTGGAACCCCCCTTAATATCTCCTGTAGGGCTGGTTTGGTGGTTACGAATTCCTTCAGTTTCTGCGGATCCTGGGAGGTCCTTATCTCTCCATCAATTCTGAATGACAGCCTTGCTGGATAAAGGATCCTTGGCTGCATGTTTTTCTCGGATAGAGCTTTAAAAATATCCTGCCAATGCTTTTTCTCATTCCAGGTCTATGTAGACAGGTTTGATGTTATTCTGATACTTTGGCTCTGTACACGAGAAATTTCTTCACCCTGCCCGCTTTCAATACTGTATCCTTGGATCTAGTATTTGCAAATTGCACTATGATGCGACATGGCGTAGGTTTGCCGTGGTTGACCTTGGGAGGGGTCCTTCCTGCCTCTTGGACACGAATGCTTGTTTCCTTTGCTAGATTAGGGAATTTTTCAGCTACAATTTGTTCAAATATCTCTTGTAGACCTCCCTCTTTCTCCACCCCCTCGGGGATGCTGATGATTCTGAGATTGGAACGTTTCATTGAGTTAGTAATCTCCCGTAATCTACATTCTTCAGATTGGATTTTTTTGAGGCAAGTTTCTGTTTTAACTTTCTCTTCTACCATCCCATCCTCCAATTCACTAATTCGTTCTTCTGCCTCATTTACCCTGGCCATCACAGCATCTAGTTTTGACTGTATTTGATTCATAGCATTTTTAATTTCTGCCAGATTTACTCTCATTTCCACCCTTAGAGATTCTATATTCTCGTTAATATTTTCGTTAATATTTTTTTCAAGTCTGTACATCATCTTGACCATTGTTACTCTTATCTCCATTTCTTTTTTTTTTTTTTTTTTAAAGATTTTATTTATTTATGTGACAGAGAGACAGCCAGCGAGAGAGGGAACACAGCAAGGGAGTGAGAGAGGAAGAAGCAGGCTCCCAGCAGAGGAGCCCGATGTGGGACTTGATCCCGGAACGCCGGGATCACACCCTGAGCCGAAGGCAGACGCTTTAACGACTGCGCTACCTAGGCGCCCCTCTTATCTCCATTTCTGATAATTTGGTTATATCCATATCCATCAGTTCTGTGGCAGAGGCTACAGACTCATTATCTTTTCTTTGCTGAGGGGGATTTCTCCTCCTCATTATTCTGATGAAGAGAGGTTGCAGGGTGGCCCAGAGCCCAAATTATTGACCAGGTCCATGCAGTATGCACTTGTTTTATAGGGACCTTAGTGATGTGGGCTTCTTGATTTTTCAGCCTGCCTTCTGGGGGAGGGGCATGCCACGCTGATACGCAGGCAACCCTGTTTGGGTAGAGTCACCCTGTCCCCTGCGACAGGGAATGGGGATAGGCACAACGTGAGCTGGTATTTCCAGGGTTTTGTTCTCTGGCCAGCTTTCCCTGACGGTTGGTTTTCTGTGGCTCTTCTGCAAGTCAGAGCAGCAGTGGCCGAATCCTAGCCTCTGTCTCAGAACAGAGAGATTGCAGTCTGCTCTCCACTGAGCTCTCTTGGCCTCCTTAACTCTGTGTCTGTTGGTGCTGCGAAAAACCCTGCAGCGTCCCGGGTTGTGCGCCCCACAGCTGGTGTCCCAGCCTTCACTTCCAGGGCCTGCAAGTCTCTATCCTTTGTGTTTTTGTTTTTTTTTGTTTAAAGATTTTATTTATTTATTTGACAGAGAGAGAGAGAGACAGGCAGTGAGAGAAGGAACACAAGCAGGGGGAGTGGGAGAGGAAGAAGCAGCCTCCCAGCGGAGGAGCCTGATGCGGGGCTCGATCCCAGAACACCAGGATCACGCCCTGAGCCGAAGGCAGACGCCTAACTACTGAGCCACCCAGGCGCCCCTGTCCTTTGTGTTTCTAACACCGCCAGCTGCCCCTGGTTCCCTTGCCTGCTCCCCAGCTCTCGGTTTCAGTGTAGTTCAAGTGTGCACTCCAGAGCTCTGGTTGTCAGTCTGGACGTGCACCCATTCCGGAGCTCCTGGATTTAGTCCCGTTCCAGTGAGTGTTTCGGAGCTCTGGTTTTCCGTCTGTTCGCACCAGCGCTTCCGAGCCCGGTTTCAGTCTAGTTCGAGTGTGCACTCCAGAGCTCTCGTTTTTAGTTTGGACGCACGTGCTCCCGAGCTCCTGAGCTCCTGGTTTTAGTCCGGTTCCAGTGAGCGCTCTGGAGCTCTGGTTTTCAGTCCGGTCGCTCTGGAGCTCCGGTTTTCAGTCCGGTCACACGCGTTCCCAGGCTCACGGTCTCAGTGTGTTTCCTGCGGGTGCCCGTCCGCGAGTCCGGCCTGCTCCCCAGTGCAGGGGGCTACTGCTTCCCAGTGCCCGAGCCCGGCGGCTCCTTCCCCCTTCCGTTTATCTTCCGATATCTGTGTGTGGATTCAAGGCTCCCCACTTTGTACCTCAGTACTCAGCGCTGGAGATGTTCGTTTGTAGAGATCCAGATGTATCTTCCTGTGTCTCAGGTGATTCTGTTGGTTTTCAGGTTGGTCTGGTACGTATCCAGCTTGATTCAGGGGACCAGCTGAAAAAGGGCACCCCTACTCCTCTGCCATCTTTTTTCCCCCGTAGATCAATTTTAGAACATTTCCAATCACCTTTATAAAATCCCTCATGTCTGTTCATTGTTAATTCCTGTACCTACCCTGAGCACCCACTTACCCTACTTTCTGTCTCTGTAGATTTGCCCCTCGAAGACATTTCATGTAAATTGAATCATATAGTATATAATCTTTTGTGTATGACTTTTTGTTAGTATAATGTTTTTGAGTTTTATCCTTGTCCTACCATGTATCAATATTTAGTCCCTTTTTATTGCCAAATAGCATACCATTGTATTGAGTTGATGTGTTTATGCATTCACCCATTGGTGGACACTTAGATTGTTACCAGTTTTTGGCAATTATGAATAAAGCTGCTTTCAACATTCACATGCAAGTCTTTGTGTGGATATATGTTTTTATTTCTTTTGGCTAGGTACCTAAGATTGCAGTTGCTGGGTTATATGGCAAATTTATGTTTACCTTTTTAAGAAATTGCTGGTGTTTTCCAAAGTGGCTACAACATTTTACTTCCCTCCAGCAGTGTGTGAGGGTTACCATTTCTCCTGTCTTCCCCAACATTTGTTTAGTGTATATCTTTAGACTGTAGTTAGCCATTCTAGGGCTATGAAATAGTATCTCGTGGATTTGATTTGCATTTCCCTAGACTAATGATGTTGAGCGTCCTTTCAGGTACCTGTTAGCCATTCATGTATCTTGCTTTTATGATGTATAATGTCTGTTCAAATCTTTTGGCCCACTTTTTAATTTGATTGTCTTCTCATTTATTGAGGGTTATATATCTTTACCAACTGAACAACACCCCATGCACATTCATTTCTTCTCTCTCTTGCTCTTTGTCATTCCTTTCTTTTTCAGTACTTTGTACCTCCCTAAATTCTTTTTTCTCCTCAAGGTTTAGTTCAAATACCACCTTCTTTTTGAGGACTTTCCTGCTTAGCTATTACTTACACTTCTGACTTTCCTAGTCCTTTAGACGAATTATTATTTGTTCCTTGAAATGCAGTACTTAATTATTTTAAAAAGTAGAAAGATCTTGGCATTGGTGGACTTAAAATATTGGGTTTCTAATGTGAATATAGTAATTTATAATTTTTCTGAGGCATGAATTTGAATCAGTTGTGTATTACTTTTCAAGGCTGGTCTGAGGAGGTGAGTCACTTAGCCAATAATTGAGGTTAGCCACTGCCTAGGAACATGGCAGCTTTGGTTTCTGCTTATGAGGCAAATTATTTGCCATAGCCTTATTTACAAATTTTAGGAATTTGTTTTAAGGTCTGCAGACTATCCTTTATCAATTTCAGTGGCTTGAAATTATCTTGAATTTTTAAAATTGTTTTCATGTATAACTTATATCCTTTACTAGATTTTATGATCATTCAGTTATGCATTCAACAATCATTTACTGAGTGTTCACTATGTTAATAACATTGGCGCTGTTATTCAGAGTGTGTCCCCAGGTGTGTCACTTAGGTATCTCTGCTTTCTCTTGTATACATCAGAAAAACAATAGCATCTATCTCAAAGTCGCTGGAGGATCTAATAAGATATTTTAAAAGCATCTGCAGAAGTATCCAGCACTTGGTAGCTGCTCAGTAGACATTAGGTGTTATGTGCAACTTGTGATAAGAACCAAAGATGCATTGGTGCATAAGACTGATGGGGTCCCTCTTTTGCATAGTTTATAATCTGGTGGAAAATGGAGACACAGAACAAGTAATTAGATAAGTGAAGAGTGCTACTAAGAAGAAATAAAATGTCTGTATTTCTTTGTGTTACCTCACAGGGGAAATGATGGTTAATCGAGGAGATGGAGATGAGGGAACTATGGATTAAAACTTTAAAGACTGAGTCAATGAAATGATTCCTCTAATACAGGGTTGTATTAAAAGCCTAACAGTATGCATACATATAACTTACTTGTTTTATCATGCTTTTGAAAATTGTGCTACAAGAAGTGTATCAAAAAAAAAAAAAGCGTGGTATCAGTATGCAAGTCTGTTCACAGTTAAGATATGCAAAAAATACATTTTCAAAATCTGGAATGTATTTTGGAAGGGCAGGATCAAGCATTTGGCTTTCTACCTTAATATTGCAACTTTGTTGTTGTCAGGACAAACCAAGAGGTGGACTTGATGGTGGTGCTTCTGGAGATTAAAATTGTGAATGTATGTGTTTAATAAATTTTGCCATACAATTATGAGAAATGCAGATCTAGTGTTTTCATATGTGTTTGTGATGGGTCAGATCTTGACTTGTACATCATTGTTCAAAGTATATGTAGATTAGTCGTACTTCAAGGTGTGTATGCTGGACTGTAAGAAAATTTGGTGTTTAGCTCAGAACACTCAATGCTGCATCAGTTATTTAATTCTTATTCCTTATACTTTTTAATGTAAATATGTGTAAAATTTTGCTGGTCTAAGATACTTTTGAGATTATTTTTGGAGAATAATTTTGTTTGTATCTAACTACTGGTAGAAGTTTTTGATAAAATCATAAATGTATGATTACATGAGATGTTTGCTATTATGACTACAATGAGGATAACTTAATAGACTAGATACATTATTGAAAAATTTTATATAGTGGAAATATTGAGAGGTTAAGTCATTTTCCCTTCATTTTCTTTTTTTTTTTTAAAGATTTATTTATTTGACGGAGACAGCCAGTGAGAGAGGGAACACAAGCAGGGGGAGTGGGAGAGGAAGAAGCAAGCTCCTAGCGGAGGAGCCTGATGTGGGGCTCGACCCCAGAACGCTGGGATCACGCCCCGAGCCGAAGGCAGACGCTTAACGACTGTGCCACCAGGCGCCCCTCCCTTCATTTTCATTTTAAGATCAGAGCTGCTTTTATGAGGAAAAATAGTCCTTAAGATCGAAAAATCTCTGTAAAAACAATGCAAAAAAATTTTTAAAGTAATATTTTTTAAGGATCATTGAAATTGGAAATTAATATTTGTAGATTTAAAAGTAAATAGATACCAGCCTTTAATATTAAGCCAAACTTATAAAAATATTTACCAAAATATTTATTGTCTTGTTTGCTTAATTTTTTAATTTAATTTCTCAAAATAGTTAAAATATGCACATGGTGTGAAGCTTAAAAAGTACAGAGAAAGGTAAAAGATGAAAAATGTTTTCTCCTGTTATCTAGTCACTTCAGTTTTTTCCCTTTAGGCAAACATTATTTCTAGCAAATTCTTTCAGTGAGGGTTCATGAATTTATATATAGCATATGTGTTGCTTTAAAAATTTCTCCCATTGTCTATTTTAAGGGGAGCCTTTGACTGTGCCTCTATCCCAAATTTAAATACTTTTACTATCCCAAACTTTTAGCTATTTGTTCTGAAAGGCTCTTATAATTGGAGAGAGTTGTACATTTATGAAATGCTTTCATAAAATTGTTCAGGTGGTTGGTTACTCAGTATTTATGTTGTTGCTTGTACTTTTTTAAACATGTTTATTTGAGAGAGAGGGAGCACAAGCAGGAGGAGCAGCAGAGGGAGAGGGAGAAGCAGGCTCCCCTCTGCATGAGGAGCTCAATGAAGGGCTCAGTCTCAGGACCCGGAGATCATGACCTGAGCTGAAGGCAGATAGTTAACCAGCTGAGCCATACAGGCACTCCTGTTGTTTGTACTTTTTCATATTTAAAACTTAGCTTAAAAAAAAGAAAAAGATTAAACCCAGCTAAAACAAAGTACTTTCATACCTCTTTGATAAACCTAATATTCTTATGGGCTAGACAACTAGATGTTATCCCTGTTTTAAAAATCTATAAAATGAGGTTTAAAAAGTGCATACAGTGACAGACCTGGGGTTTGACCATTGTCTTTTTGGGGCTTCAGCCCATTTCTTTCTTGTTGTTTTTTTTTTTTTTTTTTTAAGATTTTATTTATTTATTTGACAGAGAGAGACAGCCAGCAAGAAAGGGAACACAAACAGGGGGAGTGGGAGAGGAAGAAGCAGGCTACCAGTGAGCAGGGAGCCCGATGTGGGGCTTGATCCCAGGACCCTGGGATCACGCCCTGAGCCGAAGGCAGGTGCTTAACGACTGAGCCACCCAGGCGCCCCAAACCCATTTCTTTCTACTGTATTCCACTTCTTTGACCAAGCCCAGGGCCCTGACTTACAATGCAGTATTCTTTCCATGACCCCCATAGCTGCTGCTTCTGCACATCTGATATTGAGCAGAATCTATGAAATGTCTGATTGTTTATTTACCACTAGGGGTGTTAACCCTTGGAACAATAACTCTGTTCTTTTTGATTTTCACTGTAGTCACTGCAAGTTGTTGTCACTGAACAACCACTGCATACTTTTCTATCTAAATATTGAGTTCCATCAAAGGATCATTTTCATAATTCGTGATTTCTCTGAATGCTTATTTTCACTTACTGAGGTTTCTTATATTTGGTTTACCTGTATTTAATACTTTAGTGTAATTAGGCAGGCACTTGACCTGAATTCTATTGAGATTTTCATTTTGTATTTTTAAAAATTTTTATACATAAAATCTTATATGGAAAAGAAGATTATTTACTTGGAATATTTATCACTCAAGTCACATTTCTAGTTTTGGTTTTCAAAACAGGATTCCTTCTATTTCTGAATTAATAAGCAGCACAGTGGTTTTCTTTCTTAGAAAACTAATTATGATAACATAAAATTAATATGCTTTTTCATTAATGAGTTGTTGAAACTCAGCCATTTGATTTGGGCTTGTTTCTTATCAAAACCACACTTAAGTCGCTCTCTACCCCTCTTGTCATCTTGTGTAAGTTACTTCAGGCTTTTTAATCTCTAAAGTGGGCATGATGGTAATACTGTGTGCTATTCTAAGAATAAGATGTATGTAAAACTGCTCTGTAAATTGTAAAATACACAAATATGAGATTTTTTTTTAGATTTTTTCCTATTCATTGGATTTTGGTGGGCTAATTATAGTTTTCATCATCTTAGAAAATATTTCTCAAGGGTCTCAGTGTTGTTTATGTGCCACACATTCAAGAATCAGTTTCAGTTTATTAGAATTTTTAATCCTAGTTTTAAGTTATTTATTATGGAAAAAATTTTTAAATGCATTAGAGAATTTAAATTATGCATTATCTTTGGCCAGAGATCAAGGCCTAAATTTTAAAGGTTTTATAATTGTACAGTGCCTTTCTGTTACAAGTAATTAAAAAATTTAAAGATGTAAAGTTAAATTTGGAAATTCAAAGTTTGAGTTATTTGTAAGGTATCCCTTAGATGGCTTTTGTTGTTTTATGGTGGAAACTTCACTTTTCATCTTTATTCTGAAAGTTCCAGTGATATTCAAGCAATCGAGGTCAATAATAATAGAACTTTATTTTATTATGCTCACAGATTCTGTGTGTGACGGGGTTTCAGTTAGGGCATGTTGCTGTTCCACAATGTCTGGGGCCTGAGCTGAGAAGACTCAAATGACTGGGTGAGATGTGAATGGCTGGGAACTGGAATCCTCTGGAGGCTTCTTCACTTACATGTCTGGTGCCTGGGCTGTAATGACTTGAGAGCTGGGCTCAGCTGGCATTGTTGACTGAACCTCCATGTGGCTTAGGCTTCTCACCTCAGGGCTGTTGGCTGGGTTCCAAGAGTAGGTGTCTGGAGACCTAGCATTACAGGAGAATCAGTAATAGGGTAAGTAGCTGCTTACCCTTCAACCTAATCTTGGTTGTTGTCCTGTTACTTCTACATTCCACTGGTTATAAATCTGTCTCCGCAACCAGCCCTGATTCAAGGGGAGGAGAATTAGATTCTGTGTCTTGGAGGGATCTGGCAAGGTCACTTTGCAGAAGGCATGTGGGATAGGAGATAATATAGTGACCATTTTGGAAAATACAGTCTGCCACACGGTGTCCTGATTTTTAAATTTATACATCTTAGTACCTACTGAATAGTGCCACTTGAACATGTCAGTGGCTTAAAATAAAACACTATCAAAACGTACCTCTTCTCCACCCCTGCTCCTTTACCCCTGCTCTCACACAGTGAGGAAACTGCATTTTGTGTCTAAGTTAATGGTACCTCTACTATGCAGTTGTGCAAGCCAGATCTCTGCTTGCTGACAGCCTCTCCTTCTCCCCTAGATAAGTGAGAGTGTTTCATTGGTTATCTTTCCAGGTGTTCATGGAATTCACATTTATTCATCCCTATTGTCACAGCTTTAATTCAAGCCATTGCCTTCTCATTAGGTTACTGTAGCATTCTCCTTAACGTCTGTATTTTTATTTAATCCTTAACTATATGAAATGTGGTTCTAAAGTCACACAGTTGGCTTTGAAAAAGTAAACCTAGTAGAATATGTACATTTAAAGAAATGTTATTTTTAAAGTGATCCCTGCATTTGTGCTTTTTAATAAATGTTTTTGTTTAAAGTTCTTTCATTGTGTGTGTGTGTGTGTGTGTGTGTGTGTGTGTGTGATCATAAGTGATCAAATCACTGTTCTTAATTGATCCTATATCATCTTTATAGTTTGGGTTACAGGCTTCTGGAGACTAATAGAGAGTTATGTTATCTTTTTCTATAATAAACTTACACATAATTTGAAAGTTCAAAGAAGCGCTAAAGTTAAGAACTTTTGTGGTCATATACCATTCTTCATACTTGGCTCCATGCCGACTGTGATTAATTGGTGGTTAGAATCTGATTCCCTTTTTAGAGATTTTTCCTCTTGTTAGGTTATTCATTCAAAAGAAAGAAACAGGCAGGAGAGAACTGCAGACAGTGAATTCCACAAATATTTCTAAATACTGGTACTATTATGATAATTGATGCATATCCTCCCACACACTGCTTTGAAGGAGACAGCAGTTTGGAAGTATAAGTTCTAATGTGTTTATTAAAAACTATTCATTTCACGTATAAAGTCTTTCCTTAGATTACCAGTTTAGTTTGCATTGAGTAAATACTGCTGTTCTACAAACTATACTTAAGACAAAATGATGTCATGAGAGGTAGATATAGATCATTCATAGTGTATAGATAATAGAATTTGTTGAATTATATTGGTATTATTTTGAAGTTTACGTTTGTATTTTCAGTGGGTGAAAAGAAAGCTGCTAGCAAGTTGATAGTAAGCGTAATATTATGAGAGGAAATATTTAATATACTTAGGAAATCAGGCATGTAACTTGTATATAATCGGTTATTTTTCAGTAAGTCATTTTTTCCTGTTCATTAAGTAAGTCCTATGCCTTATCAATTGTGTTTATTTGGTTCCAGTTATGTAATGTACCTAGAAGAATAAAACTTGTATTTCTTGCAAAGTACTTCAGTTCTGTATTTTTTATGCTAATTCGCAATGACCTATTTCCTCCAGTTTTAATCTTTCTATAT
Organism: Ursus maritimus; assembly: GCF_017311325.1. Lineage (NCBI taxonomy): Eukaryota > Metazoa > Chordata > Mammalia > Carnivora > Ursidae > Ursus > Ursus maritimus. Next base: position 18,090,698 of record NW_024427107.1, read on the forward strand.
ATAATGTAGTGGTTGTGTTTCTGTGGTTTTCAAAAATTTTTTTTAAACTAGTTCTGAAGGAATAGGGAGAGTTAATGGCTAGAGAGAAAGTAATTCCTAAAAGAATTGCAGTATTAAGTTTTTTTAAAGGGCTAGGACTACATAGTTTAAAAACCTAAATATCACTAAACAAATTGATCATCTGATTTTTATCTTCTTTCAGCTCAGAAGTGATGACTTTTCTTATGACATCCAGTATTGTCTATTTGCATTGTCTAGTGTTTCCAAAGCAGTGTAAAAAAATACTTTGCTGTTTGCGGTCATCCTTATCATGATTCTGACTTTAAAAGCAAAGTATTTCACAGTTAAGCACTATGTGGTTTTTAGTTTGAGTATGCTAATATTTCTTAATGTGATGCTTTAATATTTTTTTCTTCCAAGTGCGTTTTCTTTAGTAATTGAGAATTTACTTCTTGATTCTACTGTTGAAGGCCAACACGAAGTAAACTGTTTCTGAGCCCTAATTTATTAAAATAGTTGCCTCAAAAACTATATTACTGGACATTCATCATAGGAAAACTGAAAAGGAATCCCTTTTTAGCATGCACTCAAAAGTACGATAAATGGATGGGTGAAACCAAAGCCATGGTGAATGAAATTCAGCTCTCTTCCAACTTGTTTCTTTTAACTGCTTGATAGCGATGATTCTTAAACTTGTTTGTGAATCAGAATCCCCTTGAAGCCATGTAAAAACACATAGACTGTAGGACTCTACACTCAGAGTACTGATTTGGTACTTACTGATTCAGTATGTCTTTGTGGGTCCTGGTGGTGGTGATGCTGCTGGTCCTGAGACCATACTTTGAGAAGCACCACTTTATAATGTTTATCCTAATTGTGGAATGAATTTTCCGTTCAGTTGCATCAGTTGATAGAAGGTTGCTTAAATATAGTACAATATGTCCTGCGTAAAACACTAAGACGAGAGAAGCTAGTTTCTGGATCACTACTTACTTGCTGTTTGACCTTAAAGTTATTATTTAACTAATCTGATCCATGATTTCCTCCTCCATAACATGAGTTGTCCTTTAAGGATAAAATTAGGTAATGTGTGGAAAAATGTTTTAAACTCTACATTGCTGCACAAATATAAAATAGTATTGCATATTCTTTAAAAATTTCAGCTTGTTTTAAAATACTGTGGCTAGAGGGTATTGTGCTAAGTAAAATAAGTCAGAGAAAGACAATTATCATATGATCTCACTGATAATGTAGAATTTAAGAAACAAGGCAGAGGATCGTAGGGGAACAGAGGAAAAAATGAAACAAGTCGAAACCAGAGAGGGAGACAAACCATAAGAGACTCCTAATCATAGGAAACAAACTGAGGGTTGCTGGAGGGGAGAGGGGTGGAAGGATGAGTAACTGGGTGATGGACATTGGGGAGGGTATGTGTTGTAATGAGCACTGGGTATTATATAAGACTGATGAATCACAGACCTGTACCCTGAACAACAAACAAAAAATACCGTGGCTTATCATATCATTACATTAAGTATTTTGAGAAATACTTATTTTCTACCTCCCCCTATTGCCCCTTGTCCTTTTAATCTTGATTACTTTTTAGTGAGGATGTCTTTCAGTTTAAGTAGTATCAAAAGGCTTTGAAAGGAAACATACTAAAATGAGTACACCGTCTTGTGGGACTCTAAAAATACAAGTATTTTGTGAGACCAGAAGAATAACCATGCAAGCTATGCTGATAGTAATCGGTGGGAAAAATTTTAATTATTCTGTGACCCTTAAAGATTTTATCAAAACATTTAAAACTTTTTTACTGTGGGTTATAAATGTATAGGGAAAGGAAAAAGTAAAACTCACATTGAGTACGAGGTAATTTAAAACATTAGAAATATTGAGTTAAGTTGTTTTATTTCTTTGTAAAAAAAACTTACCTAGATCAGTTTGAACAGTACTTGCTTTGTATAACTTACAATATGGAGATAGAAAAAAATATAGTACTATCTGAATTAGAGAAACATTAAATTCAATATAGTTTGTGTTGGGTATGTTTTATTAGACTATTTAAATATGGATGTTTAGGGGTGCCTGGGTGGCTCAGTCGGTTGAGTTTGGCTTAGGTCATGATCTCGGGGCTGTGGGATTGAGTGCATGTCAGACTACGCACTCAGTGGGGAGTCCGCTTGAGATTCTCTCCCTCTGCCCCCCCAAAATAAATAAATAGGTAGATAAATGTGGACATTTAAAAATAATGGAATCATAGAATAAAATGGTTCACAGAGTCTGATAAGATTCTTTGAACCTTAATGTTTTAGAGCAAAGGTCAGCAAACCTTTTCTATAAAGAGCTTTTCAGGCCAAGAAGAAAAATCAAGAATATTATATAAGTACTTACATACCAAGAGAGAACAAATTTACACAAATTTTTTATTGATGAGATTCAAAACAGTCATAATTGAGTATAAATTTTGTAATCCTGGTCTAATGAGAATTCTTTTAGATGGAGTAACATTACTCTTCACTGGGTTTGAAGGTTGTGTACCCTATCATCAAATTGATAGCAGATACTCAGCTGTAAAAACTATTCTTAAATTCAGGAAAACAGTGTGGGTGGCTTTGGCATGTTTGCCATAGTTGTTGACTGATGTTTTAGAATATAAGGGACTTTTGCAATCATCTAGTAGTGAAGTGAGGGTTGTTTCCCAAGGTCACACGGTTATTTAGTAATAGGTGTTGTTAAAACATAGTGCTATTAAAATGTACTACTTCTGATGTTCTTAACTAATGTGTTGTTAACCAGAATACCCTATTTCCTCCTTATTTTATAAATAGAAATTCACCTTCTACAAAAACTGCCACCTAACCCCTTCCCCTGCTTTACATCTTTTTTCTGCCTTACTTGAATTTTTTCTGCCTTACTTGAATAATGATAATATTTTAAAATGAAAAATAGCATTTTAAAAATTTTAATGAAGATTTGGGGGCAGTTAATATTTTTCTTTTCATCTGTACTGTATTTTTTAAGGTGATTTAAATTATTTTTAATTACATGTATTGGTGAACTATACAGTTTTCAGTATCAGACATTGTGAAATTTTATTAAGTAGTATTTTAAATACCTACCAATACTATTTTCATATTGTCCCCTTCTACTTCTGCCACTGGTAAAATGGAAAGAGCTTTAGCCCACAGAGGACTAGACTGAAACACCAAACATTTGATGTAGGTAATGAATAAATTGTGTGTGTATGACAAAGTGATTTGACAGAACCACTTTATAAAGAGCTTAATATAGTCTCTGGATGACTTAATAATTATTAAATTATAGTCTGGTAGTTTTTTTTAATACCAAATTTAACACAGTTGCTCAATATTCATAGATACACCTATGTAATAGAATGGTTAAGAAACCAGGATCTAGAATTAGATTATTTAGTTGTGAAACCTGATTAGCCATACACCCAAGCCATGCAACCCTTGAGCAAATTATTTAACCTGTTTGTGCCTCACTTTCCTAATCTTTAAAGTGAAGATGCTAGTACAAGCCTCGTAGGGTTACTATGAGGCTTAATTATGTTAGTACATGTAAAATGTAATAGTGCTTAGCACATATAGTCCATTCTTAACAACTGTTGGTTACAATAATTGTAATTATAAATATTATATTTGAATGTTTTTCTTTACAAATTTCAGACAGGTTTAATCAGTTAACCAGACCCCACCCCCCCAGCCTATTAATTAAATTTAAGGGTCTTTATTACAGGTAGAATTTACCTAATGTACCTCATTTTATAAGTTATAAATAGCAAAAGGGAAAATTTCCCATTGAATTGGGCATCTGTATTTTACAGTGCCTTATGTGGTCATCAGTAGAAAAATTTGGTTAAATATCAACACGTGTACATGGTCAAGAGGTTATGATAATCTTGAAATAGTCACAAGAGTGCTGTGTTGAGTTTTTTTTACCCCTCACTGAACATGGTGCCGTATATTTTATAACTTGAATACATAATATTCAATTCTCAATATTAATGCTTCTGGTTAGTGTAGTTACTTGACCAAAAAAAAAATCTGCTTTGAAAAAAGAAATTGTTTGGGAATTAATAATCTGCAGTTGTACTTATCCTTATGGTTATTAATATATATTCTTTGTATACTTTAATTAAACTATATTGTGTAAATTAATACATGTAGCAGCAAGAGAATTTTAGTGCTGAGTTTTCTTTTGAATTTGCATTGTTCCCAAATTCTTGTAGGAGTTACAAATTAGTTTACAAAGCCTGTAATCAAATTACTTGATGATCTTTCTGTTGTCATGTTTTCTAACATATGCCTCTTTCCCCCCCCCCCCAGAGGAAATAAAAGCGGAGACTGAAAAACAGAGGTTTGTGGGGTTTCTTTTCTTTAGTAAAAATAATTTGCAAACATACCAGTCTTGGCTAAAATATTAATACAATCATCTATATGTGGCAAATTTTCTGTATGTGATCTTTATAATAAAATTAATAAAAAATGGCCTTTAAGAAATATAAGCGAAAAGATCTCATAAATAAGTGTATAAGGGTATTCCTGAAATACCATATGATATACCTTAAAGTCTTTGCTTAAAAACTTTGATTCATATTTAGAAAGATTACTAAATATTTAATTATTTTGTAATTTAAATACTTTTTAAGTAATTAAATAACTAATTTCTTTGATTTTCTTGCATTTAGTTACAGCTCTGGCCACAAGCTCTTGACCTGTAGCAAATTATAATTTCTCTGGTGTTTGGTTACCCTCATGAAATATGAGGAGATGGAAGTTGGTTTAGCCGAATTCCGTTTAGAACTGAAATTTTGTGTTTTTGTATGAGCTTATCAGTATGAAAAATGTGATATTCTAATTAGACTCTTTTTTCTTTAGTCCTCCTCATGGAGAAGCAAAAGGTGGATCAAGCACCCTTCCACCAGTGAAATCAAAGACAAATTTTATTGAAGCAGACAAGTATTTCCTACCCTTTGAATTGGCATGCCAGTCCAAATGTCCCCGTATAGTTAGTACATCTCTCGATTGTTTACAGGTATGTATAAAATTATCTAAAAACTCTTTAATTTGAATGTGTTTCTAAATATTACTCACAATTGGTGATTCAGACATTTTCCATGAAAGCCTTGAATATTCTTGTGATAAGAAACCAAATGGTTGCTTATATTTAAGAGAGACAAAATAATAATTGCAAAAAGATGTTCCTAGTTGAAGGGTAACAAAAATCATTAGTTTAGTGAGACACATTATCTTTATTAAGTGTTGATTCGGTCTCATTTTCCATCAGTGAGATGCAAGAACCATAAGACTTTTAACCTGCTGCTGACTTTACATGTATCATGATTTGCAATGATTTTACTAAATCATTTGCAAATGATTTTACTAAATGCCTGCTGTTTTATTTAAAGCAAGAGGTTAATATTGACAGTTTACTGTTTATATTCACTGCTGGACTTTAGCTCTGATTTTCAGTTATGTCAGAAAAATTCCTGAAATCTTTCATCCTGTTTTATTTACACACACACACACACAGGATTCTCTTAAGACTTAAGATACTTGTAAAACTTCCAGATAGAGGGGTCTTTCTCTTTTTAGGTGTTTTCACTGTTTGGGAAATTATACCTATTGAACCGATAATTCAATGGCTAGGAAAAGACCATATTCATATGCTTTTTTTCAGAAGATAGATTAAGTTCATTTGATTTGTGACCTTGTTTTCCCTGAAAAATTAAAATTATGGTATCTAAGGCTTTCAGGGCTATAATGGATAATGGATGAACAAATCTATGATTTATTATAGCCAGTGTAAGGAAATTGGGTTTTCTGCATTTTCACAGATCTGATGTGGAAAGAGATTTTGAGTCCTTTAAATGTGTTAATACAGCTTTCACAAAAGCAATGTCAGTAATGGTTAGATAGAAATCAGTAAGCTATTCTGATTCATCAGAGATAAGGTCTGAGGCCTGGCTTTCTCAAAATATTGCCTGATGGTTTTATTGTGGTTATTATATTTTTGTGGTTATTATGAATGTAAATAATTGTACATGTTTATAGCAAATAAAGTTTTCTCCAGGAAAACTTTCCAGTTGGCTTTGATTTTACTTTAATGTTTTTATGTAAAAAGTAATATATATTAAATTATATATTATAATTTTAGTGTGTAATTAGCATATATATTAGCTTAATGGGGATCTTTGTTTTCTTTTTCCATTTCAGAAACTTATTGCTTATGGGCACTTGACTGGCAATGCTCCAGATAGTACAACACCAGGCAAAAAATTAATTGATAGAATTATTGAAACAATTTGTGGCTGCTTCCAAGGTCCTCAAACAGATGAAGGAGTTCAGTTGCAAATAATAAAGGTAATTGATTATATAGTGAATTTGTCATTCATAATCTCTTTTTTTAAAAATCAGAAGCCTTTTATCTTGGAACTATTTGGAAAGGTCATTTTATGTGCTTTCCAGCTGTAATAGAGGTCATTTAGTTGCTTTTTAGACACCGTATGAGGGGGGTTGTTGAGTGTCAGGAGTTCACTAGAAGATTATATTGTATTTCCAAGTCCGTTATTTTGAAGATCCCAATTTAGGCTTTGGCCCCAAGAGTTTTTCAGTTTCTGGAATGTTTACTGTACATATTCCATCTTTTGAGCTTTAGGGTCCATGCTATGGTCGTGTGACCCCTCTAGTTTCTTCTCTACTTTTGGACCCCTTATAGTCTGCCTTTTAGACCCATGCTTCACCATGTGAACCAGCTTTCCTGATTCCCTTGTACCTTTTCATCAGCTGAAGCTGCTTAGCCAAACTTTGTGTTGGGTTTGTGCTGTAATATACCTGGATGATTAAACTCTTTTAAAGAAAAGTCACTCAGTTGTTTTTTTAGTCTCTTATAAATTTTGAATTCTTAATATGACTACTAATGGTAGTGGTGATACATGTATACATCAGTAAAATTTTCTTATACTTTTAGTACTTTTGAAATCATTTACATGTATAAAGTGTTTTTCATGTGTGAATATAGCCCCTTCTGAGCCGTTCAGTTTCATAGCTGTATTTACTTCACAAGTCCTATCTCTATTCTAGAAAAGCTGCCCAGTAATTGGCCTATCATTTGCAGTTTCATGTCAGTCATGGTTTATTTAGCATATACTCAATGCTGATTCTGCATAGCATTGTACAACATAAAAGGACAAAGGAGTCCCTGTTCTTGAGAAATTGCAAGTACCCTAATGTATGAACATTCACATAAATTAAAGTTGTTGACTTTGTTGGAGGATTCACTTAAGATTATTTTAAATGCTTTATTCTAATTTAATCTGATATTTTAATGCTTTATTCTATTTGTAAACGTCTTCTACAACAATAGCAGTACATTTATTGAGTCTGGTCTATAAGAAAGATGTCAGAAAAATTTGGGAGTGCGCAAGACATTGTGTATCTGCCAAAGTTGACAGTCTCATTGGACATATATATCGTATGAAGCATTATCTGTGTTCTGTTGTGACAGAGTTAATGCTGTGCATTTTAAGAAACTAATATTTTTATTAAAATGAAACTTGGGTTGAAACAATATGATTGAATAGTTTTCTAGTGTTCTGGGCTTGGATTATTTGGAAACAACTGCCAGTTGATGATCTATAGTCAAGGGTGGTAGAAATTCTCTTGGGGTATACTGAAAATTCTGTTAGTGTATACCTAAAAGTGGTAATGGTGTCTGAAAGTTTTAATTATAATATAAAAATACTCATATTTTTGTGCTGAAACCTGGATGTAGAAAATTGCTTCAACTGTATCTTTCTTTTTAAAGGCTTTACTTACTGCAGTAACATCTCAACACATAGAAATTCATGAAGGAACTGTACTGCAAGCTGTGAGAACATGTTACAATATCTATTTAGCAAGCAAAAATCTCATCAATCAGACAACAGCCAAAGCTACTCTTACTCAGATGCTAAATGTTATCTTTGCACGCATGGAAAACCAAGCAGTAAGTATTAAAAAAGAGAGAGATTTAAAGAATACCACAGACATCAAATATAGAAAAGAGTTTATAGAGAAATTACAGTGAAATCTTTTGTGCTTTTGTAGAGAAGAATGTTTTCATTTACAGTGCTACTTACTGGAGATCTGTGGTATTACTTTGTTTTGAGGTTTACTGACTTGTTTGACTTTGGGAAAAATACATTTTTAGTAGTTCACAAGTAGAATTAGATATTTATTGTCATCCTCATGGAAGTGTTTATGAATTGATAATATTTTTATTGTACTCAAGCTTAATAGATGAGTTTAATGTAGATATAAAACTACCTAATTTGATCTCTTTTGCTATAAAATTATTTAGTCATTTAAAAATAAAATATGGGGCGCCTGGGTGGCACAGCGGTTAAGCGTCTGCCTTTGGCTCAGGGCGTGATCCCGGCGTTATGGGATCGAGCCCCACGTCAGGCTCCTCCGCTATGAGCCTGCTTCTTCCTCTCCCGCTCCCCCTGCTTGTGTTCCCTCTCTCACTGGTTGTCTCTATCTCTGTTAAATAAATAAATAAAATCTTAAAAAAAATAAAAATAAAATATGTATCTGTATTGTGGAAATACATTTTGGGGGGTAAGAGATCAGCTAAAGAATCATTTGTATGTATTTTTAAATTGTTCAGGTCTTCATAATTACGAATCGGCTTTTAATTTTTTTTTTTTTAGCTGATTTTAAACTTCAAATATTACAGAGGGATCTCCTTTATCCTTCTTTCCTTAATGCTGGCATCTTATATAACCACATTACAATAATCAGAAGCAGAAATTGATACTTGTACATAACTATTAAATAAACTACAAAGCCTACTTGAATTTCACCAATTTTCCTACACATGTCCTTTTTTTGTTTGAAAATCCAATCCAGGATCTGACATTGTACTTAATATGAATTTAGTAGAGGATGAGAATGTTGCTAAATACTTGGAAGCACACAGGACAGCCTCTCTCCACAACAAAGAATTGTCTGATCTAAAATGTCAGTAGTGCTGATACTGAGAAACCCTAGTCTAGAAAGTATGGACATCTATAGAAAATGTTTAAAGGTTTATTTTCATGCAATAACATTTCTTTTCTTTTTTTTTTTTAAGGATATTTCTAGAGTTTCGATAACTCTTGAATAAATAGAACAAGAATTCAACACCATGCTTGCCTATGATTCCAAAGCATGTGCTTGCTCTGCTAATCCATAGTGGAGATCTGTTGAAGTTTAGGCTGAGGGTGGGTGGGAATGCATTGCAAGTCATTGGTTCTTCAGTACTAATTTGGAAATTGACTTTCTCATGAATGGGCTAGAGTAATGGTCTGAAAATTCTGTTCCGATTCTAGCTGTGCTAGTCATGCCCTTCACTTTCCTTATCTGTAAAATAACGGGATTTAGACCATGTGTATTATAAGGTTCTTCCTACCTTTTGAGCATTAAAATATTTTCATTTAAATTTATTTTATAAATTTATATAATTAGTTCTGGTATTTCCACATAAACTGGAATATTACTAAGGAAGATGAAATATTCATTTTTGGCACAGTAAAGTATTTACCTTTATGGAAATTCATTCTGTGAGAGTCATTCTTACTAGGCCGTGAGGACCATAAGAGTTGTGTCTAAAAGCAATAAAGTGCTAAAAAATGAAGTCCTGTGATTCTGACCATTACTGTTTTAGCATCTTATAAGTAACCCAGTTTTATGGGTGGTATTATATATATAATAATGACAGGTTTCCTAAAGTAAAACTCAACGTTTGTTGATACAGTTTTTCATCCTCATTAAGATGACTGAGTAGAGACATTTAAGTACTCGTGGCTATTTTATTAAATGCAGTTTTATTTTTTTAATTAAAAAGACACTTGACGACGTGACATAAGAACATGTTACGCTGAAAATTCACCCCTACTCTTGTTTCTAATTTGGTCATTTCCTAACCCCCACTCCCTATAGGTAACTATTAACTACTTTTTTGTGTATCTAGATTTTGTTTATGTATGAGTAAAAATGAGCATGTGTTTTATTTCCCCATCCACTTTTTCCCTCCCTTAGTGAAACTTTTGATTTTCGGATAATCCACTATTGGCAACAATCCATTTATTATTCTGAGGTTATTAAAATTTATTTTAGTTTTTAAATTCTGTTTTGTTTAGGTCATACATTCACAAGATTCAAACACCAAAAATAGTGGAGAGAATAATACTGAAAGACTTCCATCTCTGTTCTTATGTACCAATTTCCATCCTTCTAAGAAGTAACCACTGTTACTTGTTTTTGTGTGTTTTTAGTATATTTTATGTTCTTTGCTTCTGATGGATCAAGTGTACCTTAACATTATCCCTCCAAATTTTAAACAACTTATTTTACTAATATTGGAAATTACTCTATTTCTTTCCAGTTGCAGGAAGCCAAACAAATGGAAAAAGAAAGGCATCGGCAGCATCATCATCTGCTGCAGTCTCCAGTAAGCCATCATGAGCCTGAATCACCTCAACTTAGATATTTGCCACCTCAAACTGTTGATCACATGTCCCAAGAACACGAAGGGGACCTTGATTCCCATACAAATGATGTGGATAAAAGCCTTCAGGATGACACAGAACCTGAAAATGGATCTGATATTTCCAGTGCAGAAAATGAACAGACTGAAGCTGATCAGGCAACTGCAGCTGAAAGTAATTTTTTGAGAAGGGGTTGTGGGGCATGTGCGCGTGTTAAGGGAACAGTGTAGGCATGCATATTTGGGAAGGAAATGTGGAAAGGGTAGTATGACTTAATGGATATCAGACACATTATGGTAATGTGGATTTTTTATTCCTACGTGGTGAAGTTAATTGACTTCAGCACACAAGACACCTATTAATGGTACTATGCATTCATTGGCATCTCATGAGTAGTATGATTTACAGGCTTGTTTTGGAGGAGATATATGTTACTAACGGGGGTCATAAATGTCTGTTAGCGTGTTATTTAGGAACTTGAGTTTTCTTAAAATTCGTTTCACAGCAAACAAAAGAGCTATTTATTTAGTAAGGTTTTCTGGAATATGAAAGTTTTAGGGCATCTAAATGTTTTGGGGTTGGAAAAATATTATGGTCTTATAAAGTACTGAAATTAAATACAAAAAATCTTTTGAGTAACCAACCACCTGATGTACAAAAATATTTTTATATCCTGATGTGTAGTAATCACTGAAATTGAGATGTTCTCTGATAGTATTTTTCTAACTAAATTTATTTGTAAGAAAAGGGTGGGGTGCCTGGGTGGCTTAGTCGATTAAGCATCTGATTCTTGGTTTTGTTTCTATGGTCATGATCTCAGGTTCGTGAGATCAAGCCCCGAATCGACTCCGGCCTCTGCACCCAGCATGGAGTCTGCTTGAGATTCTTTCCCCCTCTGTCTTCCTCCGCCTCCACTCCTCCTCGCACTCTTGTGTGCTTGTGTTCTCTCTCTCTCTCAAATAAATAAATAAAATCTTTTTTGAAAAAGGGTTGCAAGATAAAAAAAATTAAATTACATTTATTTATTTTACTAATTTGTTTTTCTAAAAATAATTACATGAAGTCATTTTTCCCCCCAAATATTATTTTGAGCTTTAGATATTCTGGGGAGTTTGTTGTTCCCTTTGTTCCTTTAGGTTAGTGTCAAAAAATGACAGAAATTCTCTTGCCTATTCACTGTGTTTGTGTGGACGTAGGATGGTTAGGGCTTAGTAACAGTTTATCTGAATCCTGTATTTTTCTTTGAGAAAAGACTTCTGTAATATATTTTCAGCTCTTGATTATTATTATTTTTTTTTACCACGTCTTTTTTATTGCAATAGTGGCATGAACATCAGCAGTGGCAAGATTGGATACCTTTTCACTATTTTTCATAGTGTTTTACTATTTATTTTAAAAGGGATAATCTTGATAAATCAAACCATTCACAGTACTCCAACTAATAGTAAATCTGTACTGCTTATGTGATTTACATTTTTCTAGTCTGCCCTTGCCAGAATTTCACCTACTTTTACTGTGAGTTTATAAAGGGGCTGACTTAAAGGGCTAATCCCTGATATAGCTGGGACTTTATTTATTCTTTCATTTCCTCATGGATTCAGTAAACATTTATTTGGCATACTGTGTCCTAGGCACTGTGTGGGACTTGGGGTTAAAAAACTGATGGAGATAAAAACATTGTTCATAGGGTGCTCATGGTCAGGTGTATAAATGACGTATAATGTGATAAATATCCTGAAAGTGGCATGCACAAGGTAATTCTGCTGAGGAGAGTTAGGCAGTACCTTTGTAGAGAAAGCTGTGATGATTTAGTTGAATCTTGTTGGATAGGAGTTGGAATTGGCTAGCTAGGAAATTTTCTGACAGAAGAAACAATATGGGCTGAGACCCAAGGAATGGAAGCATCTACTGTGTATGAGTCACCTAATAGGATACAGAATTATAAATAAAACATAATTCAGTGTCTTCCAACAGCTGATAAAAATGAAAATTCTACCTGAGAATCATTGGTTAAGAGTTAGATTACCTGCTTTGAATCACATCTCTGTCACTAATTAGTTATGTGACTTTGGACAAATAGTTAACTTCTCTAATGATTTTCTATGTGTAATAAATATTATTGTTACTCTGTTTCATTAGATAATTTGTGTGAGAATTGACTCTTGATTCACTAGTTATTTTATACTCATATAGTAACTCTGTATTTAGTTTTGTTGAAACTAACTTTCAGACTCTAGATAATTTTAGCCAGCTAGAGCACGGAAATACAAAGCTTAGGGGCTCCTGGCTGGCTCAGTCAGTGGAGTGTGTGACTCTTGATATCGGGGTTGTGAGTTCAAGCCCCACGTTGAGTGTAGAGATTACTTAAAAAATAAAACCTCAAAAAAATACAAAGCTTAAGGCTGGTGGAAAAATTATCTTGTCAAAGTATTTATTTTTACTCCACTAAAAATTTGTGTTATTGTATTTGAATTTTTTTATAAAATCAGTTTACCAATTTCTCCTTGTGGCATTCAGTATTTTATAGAATGTAGCAAACATAGATTAGTAGCAGTGAACAATAGGGAGGACAGGCTTCTAGAAGCCAGAATCATAAGTAGTGGTCCTTTATAGTAGTATGAGTGGGGATGGGCATGATAGCACTATCAATTAATATGCAGTCTGATACCATTTGGGGTAGGGTCCCAGATCCCAAAGCATCCCAAAGTGCTAATCGAGCCTTCCTAAGGTATTTGCAGCATTTCAAAAAACCCAGTGGAAATCCTATTTTTATCTGCAAGCTAACTCTGGAATGTCAAGTTTTATCAGTTTCTCTTATGCTGGTCAGAAGTTCTGATGGGCTTTTCATTCTGTTTTTGATTGTTAAATTGGGGAATGAATTCTTTTTTACTTATTAATTTAGTTTTACATTGGATATGTAGATTCTTTGGGGGGACGAAATAGGAAGGGCTAGAAAGCACTGGTGGACACCCAGATAGCCCTATCTCTCTTCTTCAAGGACTTCAAAAATATTAAGGCACAACAATGAGCTTGTTATTACTGATGGACTGAATTAATCAATGTAGGCTGTAACTACGTTTAATATATACTTACAAGAGTGTCAGATGTGTTAGAAATGTTTCATCCAAAATACTTTAAAATGTTCGGCTCCTAAAAGGAATAATCTAGAAAATTTACTTCATCATTTAATAATTTGTCAGGTAAATCATTTTTTAAATTGACTTGAATTTATAAACTATTTTAAATTTGGTTTAGTTACGAATTTTAAGGTTTAACTTGTAATCGCTCTAATTTCATGTATGTTTTCTTTTATTCTTAATTTTTAAGGAAAGTTTTTAATTTTAAATGTTCAGTACAGTTTCCAAAAAATTAAAATAATGTTTTCTTGGATTTTTCTTTTTTAAAGCGTTATCTAAAAATGACATATTATACGATGGAGAAAACCATGACTGTGAAGAAAAGCCGCAAGACATTGTACAGAGCATTGTAGAAGAAATGGTGAACATCGTTGTTGGAGGTAGTGTATTACACTCAAAATTAGTTTTTTCTGTCTCTGATATTTCATCCCACTGTGCTGGCTATTTATATAATGTGTGGAGCAAAAATACAAGCCTTCTCAAATTAGAGTGTGTTTATAGAAAAAATATTTATCTTTAATTATGGAAGAGTTATTCCCTTTTTTCTCCAGGTTCAGTTATAATCTTTTATAAAAACCCATTATTCCCCTACTGCATTAAAAAAAAGTTGATGCCATTTCATTTTTTTGTTTTTGTGTTTGTTGGCAGAGATATATTCTTTATCCTCCTAAATGTTCTAAACGAGAAAATATTGAAATTGATTTTGGTTTGAGTATGCATATCTTTTTTGGAAAAATGATGCTTTGTTATACCTTTATTATCACAACGAAGGTATAGTTGATATAGGGCCAGTTCTTATCTTATGGACTGTATGATAAAGATGTCTTAAAGTTTGTTAGGAATTTAACTCACATTTTCCATAAATAGTATTATTTATAGAGAGGATTAGATTTGAGACCAGTCCACTGAAGCTTATTTAATTCATGGTATCTTGCACAGGACTAAGCATACTACCTTGCTACATATACTTCTAGATGTATGATTAAATGTACAGTATGGCTCTTCAATGAGAATAATACTGTTTCAGCAATACCTAACTCCCACTTAGAACATCATTTCTAAGTATATATTTTCTCCTTTAATGTAACACTAGAACCAGGCATTCATCTGATTGCCTTCTCGTTTTTTCATCTTTTCATTCAGCAAATACTAAGGAAGTGCGTACAGTTGTGTGGCACTGTAGGAGGATACAAAAATTAATCCAGGATAGACCATGCTCTGGCAGAAGGGGGTTCTGGAATGTATGTATGTAAGACTAATACAAGGTATAAAGTGATAAGTGCCATTACAAAGAAACAGCTAACATCCTATTAAAATTCAGGAAAAAAGTGATTATTTCCAGCTAAAATGATCCAGGAGGGCTTCATGAAGGAGATGACACTTGAACTTAGACTGTATGGATTCACACAGGTATAGGGAGTGGTATTTGATGTATTGGAAACGCCATTGGCTCAAGTCTAGAGGAGAGGACTTCAGCAAACTACCACCTGCGAATTGACAGGTGGTGGTTTGGCTGACGTATGAAGTATGTGATGTCATGTAGTAGAAACTAAGATTAAAGAAATCTCGAACAAACTTACTAATTAAAGGTTTAAGATTTTAGACTTCATTCCATCATAAAATGAGTCACCATTAAGGATCTTTAAGAGATGGAATGATTAGAATTATGTTTTAAGAAACTAAGTGGGGAAGTAGAAAGTACAGTAGACCAGTGTAGTAAGAGAATCCTCAACAGGACAGAAACAGTGGAAATGGAGAGGGAAACGTGAATTAGAAGTGAAATAATGAATGTTAAATCAAGAAGACTTTGCAACTGATTAAATACCTAGGTGAGAAAGAGAAATTGTAAGGTGTGTCAAAGATACCCAAGAATATCCCAGGGTTTTGTGATTCACTAGAAGGACTCAAAGGATTCATCATATAGTTATGCTCACCACTTAAATTTTTACCATGTAAAGGTACAGTACAAAATCATCAAAGAGAAAAGGCGTATGGGGCAACGTCTGGAAGAAATCAGATGCACACTTCAGGAATCCTATCCTGTGAAGTCACACAGGAGGTTCTTAATTCCTCCACATCAGATGTGAGTGTTGGCTACCTGGGCAGCTCATTAGACTCAGTGACCAAAGTTATGTTGCATCCCTTTACTTGCATGTGCCCAAATTTCAGATTTCCAGAAGAAAAGCTGGTTTTCAGCATAAACGACATTATTTGTGCGAATAGTTTAGGCACAGTGAGCCACTCTTATTGGTTCTGGGAATAGTGGGAACCCTCCCAAAAATGTAAGTTCCTGGGTGCCAGCCAAGGGCCAACCTTGAAAACAGGCCTTTCTAAGGATAGGCAGTCTCGGGCCTGCTGTGTTAACTCGCTCTGCATGGGTGGTCTGCCAGTTTCTCAGCCTAAATGGGTAGGTGGATGCTTTAGAACTGGTAAAATTAAATCATGTTGGAGGAGAAGTTGGCTTGGGGAAAAACGTACTAATTTTTATTTTGATATACTAAACGTGACCTTCTGGTGCGCCATCCCTGTGCGAATTTTATGAAATACATAATAGAAATACAGAAATCTGCCCTAAGATATCGAGGCAGGTGCTATAGATGGGAGTCATTCATTTAAAATTAGTAGTTGAAGCCAGAAGATCATTGAATGAGAAGGTATAGAGACTAAAGAAGAGGCCATGATCTCGGGGAGTACTAATTTTAAAAACAAACCAAAAAAGCCCTGTAAACTTACAATCAGGGAAGGAAGAACATTACGTGTCCATGCATTCTTTAAAAATTTAATAATATATACAAGGGGATGGCAGATTATATTCCATGAACCAGATTGGGCCCATTGCCTATTTTTGTAAATAATGTTTTCTTGGAACACGTGCTCGTTTATGTATTGCCTATAGTGGCTGTCTTTGTGCTATAAAAGTAGAGTAGTTGCAACAGACCATATGGCCTGCAAAGCCTAAAATGTTTACTAACGGGCCCTTTGCAAAAAAAACTTTACCAGTCTCGAATACATATCAGTTCAGAGTATGAAGTGAAATTCCTCTCATTTTTCTGCAACTTTTTTTTTTCCTTTTGTTATTTTATTATATTATGTTAGTCACCATACAGTACATCCCCGGTTTCCGATGTAAGGCTCGATGATTCATTAGTTGCGTATAACACCCAGTGCACCATGCAATACGTGCCCTCCTTACTACCCATCACCGGTCTATCCCATTCCCCCACCCGCCTCCCCTCTGAGGTCCTCAGTTTGTTTCTCATAGTCCATAGTCTCTCATGTTTCATTCCCCCTTCTGATTACCCCCCCTTTCTTTATCCCTTTCTTCCCCTACCGATCATCCTAGTTCTTATCCAGAACATTTTCATACCTAGAGAAAAGTCCAAGAACAGTACAATGAACACTAGTTGTTAAGAATTCACTAGTTAAGAATTTTAGTACATATGTTTTATGTGTTTCAAATGGACCTACACACCCACACATACATGTATGTAAATATGTGGGTTTTGCTCATCTTCGCTGAAATTTTTAGAAGTTGTTTATATATATCTTGATACTTTACTCCTAAATACTTCATTTATCTTCTAAGAATAAGGGCATTCTCATACATAACCATTATTCATTTTCACACTTACGAAAATTAACACTATTTCGAGAATATCTAATATAAATACCACATTTTAAAATGTTCCCAGATTCCCAAAATGTCTCTCTTATATCCTTTTTTCCTTTTCTTTTTTAAGTATGGGATCTGAGTACACTTGGCTACATTCGATTCTGTCTCTTTGGTCTTGTTAGTTTAGAACAAGTCCTCTTGCCTCTTCCCCCATCTTTCATAACATTTACCTTTTTTTAAAGAGTATGAAATTGTTTTGTAGAATGTTATATACATTTTGAGTTGATATGACAGTTTCCTGATTTAGATTAAATGTATTTGGCAAGAATACTGCATAAGTAATGTTGGTACTTCTTATTACATCATGTTATGTTAATTGGTGTATAACAACAAGTTATCCCTATTAGTGATAATGTTTGATCACATGGTTAAGATGGTGACCACCAACTCTGTTCATTGTAAGGGAGCATTTTACCCTTTATAACTATAGTTATATAGTTGAAGGGACCCTTCAATGAATGACAGGAATTGGAACTTTATGGATCCACTATATGTGGATTTTTTTTCCCCAAAAATACAGTCCTGTGAATGTATTTTCTCTTTCTTAATGATTTTCTTAGGATGTTTTTCTCTGGTTTACTTGACTGTAAAAATACAGTATATAATACATGTAACATACAAAATATGTGTTAAATGACTGTTTATGTTATCAGTAAGCTTCTGGGCAACAGTTGGCTATTAGTAGTCAAGTTTTGGAGGAGTCAGAAGTTACGCAGCTTTTCAACTACATGAGGGGTCGGCACCCTTAAGCCCCGTGTTTTTCACAGGTCAACTGAAGTTTGAAATAATCTGAAAGTGATACTTCGAGATCATAGAAGGATCCATCCATTTAGTGGTTTTAGCATCCATTGATGATCCTTGACTTACTTAGATACTGCATTGGTTACAAAATAGAGATTTCATAATTCTAACGTTAATTGACACTTTTCTATGGAGAAGAGCTCTTCCTCTTAAAAAAAAAATACTGTGAGCTCATGAGTTCTTTTGTTATTCATTGTATTATAATCATTTACCATTATTCTTTGCTCCTGATCTGGCCAGTAGGAGTCCAGCACCTGTGTCTTTCTGATGTGATTCCATTATCTTTGAGCATTTCCTTGTTTCTGGATCAGCAAAATGTTTTAAGTTAAATGTTCAACTTTACCTTGCCCTAGCCCTGGAATCAGTTACTTCTTTAAGGAGTTTTTGTTCTTTTTAGTGGGCAATTGTATTTAGAGACTAGATGTATTCATTGCTACTGAGGTGTCATGGTGTCATTACTTCTTAGCCTTTCCAATGTACAGAGACAGGGAAGTCTATAGTCACAAGTTCATATTGATAGTTCCAGGTGACATCCAGTGATTCTCTTCATTTTCTTACATTTCATATTTGTATATCCCCTTTCTCACAGTAAAAACCCAAATTCTCAGCAACAATGTACCATTACCAGCAACAACTTACTAATTTAAAGTTCAAAATTTTTTTATGTATGTGTATTTAGACTATATCCTACTAAGGATGAATAATGGTGACACTATTTATAATTACACAATGACAATAGGAAACCGTATTAACTGTTTTACTGATTTAATTTTATTTATTTGAAGATCACTTGGATGAATCAAAGTCAGAATTATATAAAACATATACTCAGAATTCTTCCATCCATTCCTTCCTTTGCTGACCTACCTGACATAGGTAG
Organism: Ursus maritimus; assembly: GCF_017311325.1. Lineage (NCBI taxonomy): Eukaryota > Metazoa > Chordata > Mammalia > Carnivora > Ursidae > Ursus > Ursus maritimus. The sequence goes on from NW_024427107.1 coordinate 18,109,726, forward strand.
CCACTTTCATTAGCTTTTAGTTTATCCTTTTCGTGTGTGTATGTGTGTGTGTGTTTGTATGTATATTTTCCCTGGACTAACAAGCAGGTACCTAACATTATTTCTCTTTCTTTTTGGCAAAACACTGTATATCTTCTCTCTCGCTCTCTCTCTCCCTTTTTTCACCTAGTATCTACTATAAATATTCTTATTTCAGTTGATAGAAATTTTCCTTATTGTCTCTCTTGGCTCCCTGCATAGTGCTCTATTATGTGGATGTATCATAGTTAACTCAGCCAGTCCCTTACTGACAGAAACTTCGGTTGTTTCCAATGCTTTGCTATTACAAGTAATGCTGCAGTGAATAACCCTGTACATCTATATTGTTTCATATTTGTGGGGGTTTATCTTGAGGAAAGATTCATAGAAGTGAGATTACTGGGTCAAGTGGTAAATGAATATGAAGATAATTAGCTATTGCTGAATTTCCCTTCATAAGCTATTTTACCAGTATGCACTCATTTTTTTTCTTTTTTTTTTTTTGGTACCATTTTGCACTCTTGCCAGCAATGTGTAAGAGTGTCTTTTTCTCCATAATTGCCAGTGGAATTTAAAGCTTTGAATTTCTGCCAACTTGTTGGGTGAGAAATGTATCTTTATTTTTTTTAAATTCTAGTATATTTAATGTTTAGTGTTGTATTAGTTTCAGATGTACAGTATACTGATTCCACAATTCCATACATTATTCAGGGCTCATCATGATAAATGTACCCTTAATCCCCTTTACGTATTTCACCCATTCCTCTTTCCCCTCTATTAACCACAGTTCTCTTTATTTAAATGGAGTCTGGGTTTTTTTGTCTCTTTTTTTTCTTTGTTCATTTGTTTTGTTTCTTAAATTCCACATATGAGTGAAATCATATGGTATTTGCCTTTCTCTCACTGACTTATTTCACTTAGCATAATACCCTCTAGATCCATCCACATTGTTGCAAATGACAAGATTTCATTCTTTTTTATGGCTGCGTAATATTCCATCATGTATGTATACCATGTCTTTTTATCCACTTCTTAGTTTGGTTTTAATTTGCATTTCTCTATGAGTGAAATTAAATATCTTCTCAAATATAAGGACCATCGTATTTCTTTTTTTGGTGAATCATCTATTCATGTAGTTCATTCTATCAGGTTTTAATCTTTCTGTTATCCTTGATTTTTTCCCTTAGTTTTTTTTGTATAGCATTCATATTTAATTTGATGTTTATCAGTTTTGATGTATATGTAATTCATGACAAATACTGGCCTTTAGAATTTTTGGTTATTGAATACCTTCATATTTTCATTTTTTTTTCCTGCTCTCTTCATTTTAACCTTTCTTTCTGTTGCACCATCTACGTTTTCTTAAGCTTTGAAACCCAAAGCACTTACTTTTACTAAGCCATTTCATGAGTACTTTCTTTCAAGATCTTTAATTTCTCCCATTATTCTTCTTGGTAATCACTGACTGTTTCTTCTGACTCTTGTTTTTTGGGTTTTGTTTATTTGTTTGTAAAATTACTCTAAGGGCTTCCTGTAAGGCCAGCACTTTTGCTCAGTCAGAAAGGAACTTCTGCAAAGCTGCTGTTCCATGTGTAGAAAGGCAAGTAAGAGGCAGCAAATACTTCAGACAACATGTGCCTCAACTCGTGTCACTTCAGTGTTTCTAAATAACCAGCTCTACTTTATATTTCTTTTTTTTTTCTACTTTATATTTCTTGAGTTGTGAATCTTTCTGACTTAGCTTGAATTCTGAAAACATGCTCAGTATCTTCTTCCCATAGCAAAAAGCTCAACCTGCTTTGTATTAACTTTTTAGAAATAAATTCTAGTTGAGTATCTGTTTATTTCTGTAACCTACCTAGGCGCACTCTGACTGCTCTGTATCAGCCAAATCAGAGAACCTGTGCTAGTAAATTCAACCTAATAATGTATATTCAATATTTAAAAATACTTAATGCCAGACTGCATATTAGAGCCTCAGTGACAATATGACATCCTCCTGACTTTCAAGAGTCTAAAATGTAGTGAGGGAAAAAGTCACATTAATAGATAATGTCCATAGTGTAAGCCCTGGAATAGAGGTGTGTTCAGGGTTCTGCTGGAATCCAGTAAGAAATTATTGGATTAGTCTTGAAAGTGAGGGATATCATTCTGAGAAAAATTCTATCTTGGAAAAGTAAACAAAGTAAGAAGATATTTCTAATAGCAGAAGCCCAGAGATAATAAAGAATGGATATGAAAAAACTGTAAGTTTTACATTTTTGTTTAATAAAAACTGTTATATTATTTTTAATACTTGCTTTGCAATACTTTTTATCCTTCTGAATTTTAATCACACTAAGATAGTGGATAAAATTACTATATCAGCTGTTCCTATTTAACAAGTCACCCCAAAACTTGGAGTCTTAAAACAATGAACATTTATCAAATTCATAGTTCTGTTGGTTAGCTGTGTGGGTCTTCTGATCTGATCTGGGCCTGGTAGGCTGCAGCTTGACAGCCTAGAATGGCTTCACCCACACACCTACTGGTTGGCAGAGTGATTAGTTTGGTTACTGGAGGGATCAAATAGGGCTTCTTGTCTGAGCTTTCCTTAATCTCTGATTTCCAGGCTTCTTTATACAGTGGTTTTAAAGTTCCAAAGAGCTGCAAGCCAGAGTAAAGCCCAATGTACAAGCACTTTTCAAATCTCTGCCTGAGTCACATCTTTTTTTTTTAAATGAACCATTAACCAAAGCAAGTCATATTTCCAATTCCAGAGACAATTTATGGAGAAAGAAACTCCACCTTTTTAAGGGAATAGTTGCAGTTCAGTTTTATCATTTTGTTTGTTTGTGTTACCACTAATTGAATACATTAACCTCCTCTCAGATCCCCTTTGTTCTTTCTACTTAGCCTTTTTTAAAACATTTTATTTAAATTCAATTAATTAACGCATAATATATTACTAGTTTCAGAGGTACAGGCCTGTGATTCATCAGTCTTATATAATACCCAGTGCTCATTACACCGCATGCCCTCCTTAATGTCGGTCACCCATTTACCCCATCCCTTCACCCCTTACCCCTCCAGCAGCCCTCAGTTTGTTTCCTATGATTCAGAGTCTTTTATGGTTTGTTTCCCTCTCTGGTTTCCTCTTGTTTTATTTTTTCCTCTCTTCCCCTATGATTCTCTGTTTTGTTCTTAAATTCCACATATCAGTGAGATCATATGATAATTGTCTTTCTCGGATTGACTTATTTCGCTTAGCATGATACCTTCTAGTTCCATCCATGTCATTGGAAATGGCAAGATTTCTTTTTTTTGATGGCTGAGTAATATTCCATTGTGTGTGTATATCTATCTGTCTGTCTCTCTCTCACATCTTCTTTATCCATGTATCTGTTGATGGACATCTGGGCTCTTTACATAGTTTGCCTATTGTGGACATTGCTGCTAAAAACATTGTGGTGCAGGTCCCCCTTCAGATCACTACATTTGTATCTTTGAAGTAAATCCCTAGTGGAGCAATTGCTGGCTCGTAGGGTAGCTCTATTTTCAACTTTTTGAGGAACCTCCGTACTGTTTTCCAGAGTGGCAGTTCCAGCTTGCATTCCCACCAACAGTGTAGGAGGGTTCCCCTTTCTCTGCATCCTCACCAACATCTGTCATTTCCTGAGTGGTTAATTTTAGCCGTTCTGACTGGTGTGAGGTGGTTTCGCATTGTGGTTTTGATTTGTATTTCCCTGATGCCGAGTGATGTTGAGCATTTTTTCATGTGTCTTTTGGCCATTTGTCCGTCTTTGGAGAAATGTCTGTTCAACAGGTCTTCTGCCCATTTCTTGATTGGATTATTTGTTCTTTGGGTGTTGAGTTCGGTAAGTGCTTTATAGATCTTGGATACTATCCCTTTATTTGATAAGTGATTTTTTCCCCTTAGTTTTGAAGAGTCCTTTTTATATTAGGATTCTGTGATGTACTTTACAAATATTTTCTCACAGTTTATTATTTGCCCAAGTCTTTTGACTTTGATATGGTATTCTTTTGCGCCACAAAAGTTTTATAAAAAAATATTGTTCATGCACGCCTGTATACATATTTTAAAATCTGAATGGGAACATACTACACTTACTGTTTTATAATCTGCTCTTTCACATTCTAGTTCCCGTTTTATGTCAGTTTGTATTTCATTACAGAGATGGTCCATAATTTAAATAATCTCCTATTAATACTAACATTTAGATTATTTCCAGGTTTTTGCTTTTTTATAAACACTGCTCTGAGGAACATTCTTGTTAACAGATATCTTTAAGCACTTTAGGATAAATTTATAAAAAAGGAATACTTTTAAAAAAAAGAATACTTTGGGGCACCTGGGTGGCACAGCGGTTAAGCGTCTGCCTTCGGCTCAGGGAGTGATCCCGGCGTTATGGGATCGAGCCCCACATCAGGCTCTTCCACTATGAGCCTGCTTCTTCCTCTCCCGCTCCCCCTGCTTGTGTTCCCTCTCTCGCTGGCTGTCTCTATCTCTGTCAAATAAATAAATAAAATCTTTAAAAAAAAAAAAAAAAAAGAATACTTTGATCAAGATGTATGGGCATTTAGGGGCGCCTGGGTGGCACAGCGGTTAGGCATCTGCCTTCAGCTCAGGGCGTGATCCCGGCGTTATGGGATCGAGCCCCACATCAGGCTCCTCTGCTACAAGCCTGCTTCTTCCTCTCCCACTCCCCCTGCTTGTGTTCCCTCTCTTCGCTGGCTGTCTCTATCTCTGTCAAATAAATAAATAAAAATCTTTAAAAAAAAAATGTATGGGCATTTAAGTTTATATAATGTGCTTTGTTTAATATCACTTTACTAGATGAATTATATCTTGTTGTAATTTGTGTTTCTTTGATCACTTGCAGGGTCAAAACTCGGAGCAGTCATTATTTTTGTAGGTCAAATATTGGCAGTTTCTTGGTCCAATTGGATATCTATGGGCTATTTATACTTTTCTGAATTGCCTATTCACGACTTTTGCCTGGTGTTCCTTTCAGTTTTTTTTGGGTTTTTTGTTCTTATTTCAAGGTTTATTCACATCAAGAAATTAGCTCTTACTCAATGTATTGAAAATATTTTTTTCTAGTCTTTGTTTTCATTTTGCTTAGCCTTTGCTTATGTTACTGTTCTGAGCAGATATTTGACCACACATAAAAAATTTAATAATATTGTCTTTTTCTTTGTGAATTCTGTTTTTGTCTTGCTTAGAATAGATTTTACCACCCTAAGATTACAGAAATATTCTACCATACGTTTTTCTAATACTTTTGTTTTTATTTTTTGAATTTAGATCTTTAACTCCTCTGAAATTGATTTTTCTGTGTAGTATGTGATTGCATAGCTGACCTATAGAATACCTCCTTTCCCCATTAATTTGAAATGCCAGTTTTATCCTACATGATTCTGCTTGAGTTTTCTCTACAGTAACATTGAACTGTTTATTTGTATCCAGTGTTGAATTGTTCAAAATATTTAAATTTTATAGTACACTTTGATCTTCATAGTACAAGTCCCCCCACCCCTACCGGTCAGTTTTTTTAAACATCTGTTAAATGTATTCTTCTGCATGACTTTAGAACCAGTTAATTAAGTTAAAAAAATTGATTTAGTGATTGGAATTGTATTGTGTTTATAAGTTAACTTGGGGGGAAGATATATCGTTTTTGTAGTATTGAACCTTCTTATCCAGAAGCATAAATTCATTCAATCACATCTTTTATGTCACTCAGTAAAATTTCATTGTTTTCTTTCTTTTGCTCTTGCACACTTCCTGTTAAATTATTTCTGTGTTTTTTGTTTTAGTTTTGATAGTATTTGGATGAGTCTTTTTTTCTTCCTAATTTACTTTTTTTTTTTAAGTTTTTATTTAAAGTTGTATATAAGATTACTTTATTCCTGCATCTTCTCAATTGTTTCTGCCTTATATTTGCCCTTTTTCCTTTCCTTCTTGGTGAGATTTGGCTTTACATTCAAGATCTTTTTGTCATCTCTGTCCAGTTTTAGTCTGGTGCTAACCATGTTGCTGGGGGGGTGCCCACATGGACAGTTGGTACCATTCTCCTTCTCTCACTGTACTCATTCAGTGTAGATGATATATTTCTTCCTGTAAACCTGGACTACTTTGCCAGTGTGCTGACCTTTAGTGTGTACTCGCACAAATTGTACTTCATCATCCTTTTGACTGGGCATGGATTGAACGTTGTACTTCTGTCTCAGCTTTTTGGAAAAGGAGGGAAGGCATAATCTTCCTGTGAATGTGGGAAGGTGCATTGAAATGCTTTACCGTTCTTGCTCTGGTCAGAAGTCACAAAGGGATTGAATTTCATTTTGGCTGCTGGCTCTCCAGCAGTGGCCACAGAAGGCTCCCACTTCCTAATTGAATTGGAATATAGAAAAACACTTATTTTTCCATATTTATCTCCTACTTATTCACCTTCTAAACCCGAATTGTTTCTAAAACATATTTATTTGATTATCTTGGGTTTTTCTAGGTGAGTAATGTAGTTTGTCTTTGTTTCTTCTTTTAGAGTATTTATTCCTCGTATTTGTTCTTTCATTTCTGTTCTAGAACATTGGTTTGAACCTCCAGAAAATATTAAGTAATGTTAATGATAGCAAGGAACCTCATTGTTTTTAACAATACTGCTATATTTCACCAGAAAGTTTGATAATTGCTGTTGTTTTTTGGAGGATACTCAATCATATTAAGTGTATGGCATGTGTATACCTGGGTGTGATTTCACTTTTGTTTTTTTTAGTCAGGATTAACTTGAATTTTGTCATACCAGTGAAAAATACCAGACCAGCAATTATCAAACTTACTGGTGAAATATAGCAATGATGTTAAAAACATTACATTTGTCTCTTGTTTATATTTTTCGTAGTAATTTCAATGGGATTCATCAAAGGAGCAGTTAATTTTTAGTGGACTCAGTTTACCACTTTGAAAACAGAAGTCTGCACCTATATTTGGGAGACAATTAGTGGAAGAATTAGAGGAGAAGACATAGAAAATAATAACATCTAAATCTATTAAGTACTTTCTGTGTATCCCAAATTATTTTATGTGCTTTACTTATATTTATTCACTTAATCCTCCCCAAACACTAGGATTTTTAGGTGCTGTTACTATTCCCTTTTTTACAATGAGAAAATTGAGAGATTTTAAGTTAACCTTGTAGGAAGCAGTAAAGTGAAGAATGTTTTCAGTTCTTTTGAGGAATTTCCTAGGAAGGGAAGAAGGAAAGTATCATCAATGAATATTCATTATTCCTCTCAGAAATGTGAAAAAAAGGAGAAAAATGGACAGTAGCAGAGGTGTAGCAAGAGTTGAAGGAAGATTTTTTTTTCCAGTGAAAAGATTTGAGTATGTTTGTTGAGTATTGGAGAAGATTCAGTCGTATACATGAAATTGAAAATGTAATGTTGGAAGAAAAACTTGAGTGTGGCGAAGATACTAATGAATGCAAGAAGAGAGGGGTTTGAGGGTGAATGAATAGTTCACTTTAGAAGTACAAAGGAATATTTTTTACCCTCAAATGAGAGGAAGAGAAAGATTATTGTTGATGTCAAGGAACTTTTTGGTGAGACAAAGAAGACAAAAGTGTAGCCTATGTTAACTTACCTACTTCTTAGCTAAGTAGGTAATTTGTTTGTTAAGGGAAAGTAGAGGAGGGGCAGTGGGGGGAGATGTACTTGGGTATTGACAGAAAATGGATTAAGTGCTTGAGGGATAATTATCAATATCTGATAATCGTTATTAAATTTTTTATGACTTCTTCCAGAGAATTCTTTGCATATTAAACATTTTTATATCTGTAAGACATATATAGTAAATAATATGTCTTTTAAAAGCTGTAGCAGTATTTAGCACATAAATACATATGTATTATGCATATAGTATGTATTTTAAAAGTTGTAATAGTATTAAGCATGTCTAATATTAGCATTTTAAAGCTCCCAAAGGTCCACTAGGAAAACTGTTTTGTGTAATGCAGAGTTTCCCAAATATATTTTATTAGTGAATATCTTTTTCATGTACCAGTTGTTAATTGTAAAACATACTTTGAAATCATCCAGTTTAATCTATCCAGGGTGTTCTAATTTGGAGAGCAGAAAGCAGCTTCAGAGCTGGAACACCAGATATACTCTTTTCATTACTGAATTAGTAAAAAATTGGGCACATGTTATCAGTTATTGACAAAATAATAGCTACCACTGATTGAGAATCAGCTGTGCTCTTTATGTATTGTGCATACATAAGGGTATGTGTGCTTCAGTGATTCCTCACGAACAGTATCTTTGTTGCTGATGAAGAAACTGAGGCAAAGAAAGATGAAATAAGTTACCCAGTTAAATGGGGAGACATGATTAAGACACAGGTCTTTCATATTCCAAAATCTGTTCCTTATAGTATAGGATTTTTCCTTTGCTTATAGTTCTCTTTTATTGGTAGCATGAAATGAGCAATTTTCTGCCAGATGGCTGAGTTATGGCCACAGACATGTATGTATTTCTTTTTTAAAATAACATACATTATACCTACAATTGTTATGAAACCGGATATTATTTGCATTATCTCTTTGTCTACTAGAAGTCATTTATTTCTGTTCATATTAATTAAAGTATGATTACTCAGAATGACATGCTGAAAAATATTCAGGGATGTAGCCACTTTTTCCGTATCTACGTTCTAAAGAATATATTATTAGAGTTATTGATAGATATTCTAAAAAAAGGAAGAGGGGCTCGTAGTAAAATAAAGTTTGGAAACATTGCATATTATATATTCCCTTTAGAGAGCAAATTAAAGGCTATAGTAAAGAAAGCTATTTCCCAGCCTTTCTCTGACTTACTTGATAATGGGATATTTTTTTGAAGAATCTCTGTTAACATCTTAAGGCATTAGCATTTATTAGAACCAAGTTTAGTAACTGGTAATACAGACCAAAAGTAAGCTTCTCTTTTGGCACATACCAGTTAGCCTTTCATCAGCTGAGTGTGTTTCCTAGCTAGAGCTACTTAAGGATTATATTTGGATGTATTACAAATGCATACTTACTACTAAGTATGCTAACCTTTAAATGGTGCCAATACATACTATTTCACATTGCTTTTTTGCCACTCTTGCGTTTTAAATACTCTATGCTTTTTCAGTACACTTAAGTCAGATATATTTGCATGTTTTTTTATTCTTACCATTTTAGATATGGGAGAAAGGACTACTATAAATGCAAGTGCAGATGGCAACATTGGAACTATAGAGGATGGTAGCGACAGTGAAAATATTCAAGCAAATGGAATTCCAGGAACACCAATTTCTGTTGCATATACACCGTCTTTACCTGATGACAGATTGTCTGTCTCTTCCAATGATACTCAGGTATAAATGCGGGGCAGGGGGTAACCTGTTCATCTTTATAGATTTATAGGCTACCAGCACCTTGTGGTGAATATATCTAGTTGATAATGCTGGCTGATTATAATCTGGGAAAAAAACTTGGGTTTTTCTTATTGATATAAATCAAAGCAGTTTATTCCCTAAATATATTGATAGTTAAATTTCTAACTCTAAGATGTTTCATATATGTTCTCATCTTCTCTGTGCTCCCCCCTATTGAAATTGCATTTAAAAAGAGGATTTTTATCATATATTCGTAGGACAATTCTAGTTATCATTGGATGAGAAAGAACTTTTAGAAATCTAGGGAACTTCATCTTACTTTCATTCAGGGCTACAATGAAATCTATAGTATGGTAGTGATAGATTCTCCTCATCCTCCCTACCCTATATTCAGTGTGTTCTTATTTTAAATAAGGGAGTCCTACTCTAAATCATTGCCCTATGTATAAGATTCAGCTTTCTTGGCTTTGTTGATCTTCATCAGTTAACAACTTTTAAACATTGCAATTTCTGTTGTTTTATGTCTCTCTGCACAGAGTAGATAAAACATCAACTAGGACAAAAACATAAACACCCAATGACAGGTAGTAGAAAGCATGGTTTAGGCAATGGATGAGATATCTTGTCAGGGCATGATGTCTAGATTTCGTAAGTAATGATATGAACTGCATAAATTTCAAGAGCTTTTTGGTAGAAAAGAGAGAATATTTTTAAAGAATTTATTTTTTGGGGTGCCTGGGTGGTTCAGTCAGTTGAGCATCTGCCTTCAGCTCAGGTCATGATCCTGGGTCCTGGGATCGAGCCCTGCATTGGGCTGTTTTCTCAGCGGGGAGTCTGCTTCTCCCTCTCTCTTTGCCACTCCCCCTGCTTGTGCTCTCTCTCTCTCTCTGCTTCTGTTAAATAAATAAAAATCTTTATTAAAAAAATTTTATTCTTTAAGGTATTCATTTATTGCTGTGGAGGAGGGTGGTATGTCAGATTAAAGAGAAACAGTGTGGCAAATTGCTCATCAGGTTTCTCCTCCAACAGAACCCTCTCCATTAATTACTGAACTGAATAAAATATATGGAAGGCTGAAATGATTTTACATTGGCAAATATCTTTATTTACATGGTATGTTAACTTGTTTAGGAATCTGGAAATTCTTCAGGACCTTCACCTGGTGCTAAGTTTTCCCACATTTTACAAAAGGATGCCTTTCTAGTATTCAGGTCATTGTGTAAACTGTCCATGAAACCACTGTCAGATGGACCACCAGATCCAAAGTAAGTCATTAGCTCTTCTGCTTGACAAATATAGTTTTTTAAGCTTGAAACTAATTTACTAAAAGATAGTCTTTGGATTTTCTTTTGTTCTTCTTGCTCCGTAGAACTCTCAAAAGTATATTTTAGGGTTATTTTGCTTTTTAAAAAATGTATTTGAAAAACAGTTCAAAAATTGATAGATACCTTAATACTGTTTCTAAGCATACCAACAGCATTAGAGAATTGTGCCTGGTTGAACAATTGAAAGAATTCTTACTTCATATTATGAGTAACTTTGGAGTTAACGTATCCCTGTTACATTTAGCCTCATGCTATGTTTCTGAAAGCTACCAGTTGAAAGGTAATAAAACCTAAGAGAAATAAATTTTAAAATTTATAACGAAAGATACTGCATATTCATTAAGGTCTGAAAAATGCCTTAAATACGTTTCTCTATGGGAAGCAGGAAGTACTTTGAGATAGGAGTCACTTGTCTGATTCCTGTCGAATATATTAGTTTAAACTGTAGGAAAGTGCCATTTTTGTAAGTCATAAATCACCGAATATCTTTCATTTCATATGAGTCAAATGTAACTAATTCTTGCTTGAGACTGAGTTTGGGCACTATTTAGAGAGCCGTGCCTCCCTAATATTGCAGCATGATGTAATACAGCATGACAATATTAGGAGAACTTTCTGTAGAAAGAAATCTTAAAGGCGGCCTGAGTGGCTTTGTGAAATGGATATTGAAATAGGGGGAAAATGTAAGCACACTACTTCATTTTTAAAAAACTCTAGAACATTTCGGTTTCTAAATGTCACCTAACAAGAAAGACTAGAGACACCGTTACAATAAAAACTTTATTATAGTTTGGGGGAAAAAGAAAAACTTTGTAAGTTTTGGGAAACCACATTTGTTCTATTTTCTGTAGTTCTGTTTTGTCACATTGTACTGATTCAAAGAGAAACGTCTTTTAAGCCCTAAAACCTAGAATTCTAAAATATCGTTAGGCCCAAATCCCAAGAATCAGAAATGTAACATTGATTTTTCTGTATTTTGAAAATATAAACTCTTTACAGAAAAAGGATTAAGTTGTTCAGATTGCAGTATAAAGTTGATTATACTCTATGTATAAGAATATATTCAAAATTTTTTCAATTTCTTATTCTTACTATGACAGGAAAAATAACCATCTCATTTCAAATTGTTGAAAACTTACTTTAAGGAGGAAATAACTCAAGAATTTAGTGTTCTTGCTGAAGGCCATCTTTGCCATGATTTAAAATTATTAACCTTAAAAAGTCTCAGATCTTTACTTTTCCAGATCAACTGTTAAAAAATCGTGACTTGAAAAACTATAAGCAGAAAAAGGAGAATTCTTTAAAGTGCCCAAAATGTAAAGAAAACAAAAGAAAATACATGATTTTAAGGAGTACTCTGTGGCAGGGGGCATTCCTTTAGCACTATATAAAAAGTAATCTAGTTTTAGCTGCAATCTTTAATATTACGAAGGATTCTTATGAGGAATAATGTAAATTAATTATCCTTCTACTCAGTGGACTTAAACCAAGTATTAGGAAATTTTGTTTGAACATAAAAAAGACCTTTTTGGTCATCAGGGACATTAAACAATAGAATTGAATATAGAAGAAATCAAATTTTCCTCTCAACTGTTCATTTTCCAAAAGAGAATATATGATTTCCTATGTTGAACGATTTTTTTCCCAAAATTAATGACTTGTAGTTACATAATTTTCTTTTTTGCCTTGCTTCTCTTGATATTTTGTGATCTGCTAAGATGATATTCCAGGAAATGTTCGTTAAGCTTGAATCCTAATTTGAAACTACCCTATGAAAATCTGCAAGCCTGAAATTTGTAGCTTCTTTTGCCTATAAAAGTGTACTTTATTGTCTCATAAGACAATCATTTGATCATTTCTTCATTAATTAATGCCTTATAGATAGTAGGTACTTACAAATGTTTAGATGGGTGCATGAATAAATCCATGAGTTATATTGAGCACATACTATGTACAAGGCATTTTGTTAGAGTTGGGGATACAAAAATAAAACATATAACAAAAATTTATGTGTTAGATAATAGTAAGCAGCAGGTTTTAACAACTACTGGAATTGAGCAGAAAAAATGATAAATTAGCTAGAGTAGGAAGTAGTCGTAATGTAAAAGCCTTGGAAGGCTTCAGCGTGAAGGGGAGATAGTTAACCCATGCCCTATTTTCCTGTAGCTCTTCATAATCTAAGCTCTCGCTGTTTCTAATTTGATTTAAGTTTTTTATTTTTATTTTTTTGGTAATACTGTATTTGCTGCACAAAGCCATCTTGGAAAGTTGATATGTAGTAGCAAGTGATGATATTATTGGTTCCAGTTTTATTTCAAAGATTGTAATATTTTTGTGATTCCCATTTACATGAAATTAAGTATTCCTGTGTAGAGTTTCTTAGGTTCTTGAAATACTCAGCCCTTAAAGCCATAAAATTTTTAAGGTAAAAATCGGGAGTAATTAAGTTTATTATCTGTGGTGCGAATGTGACTGATACTGCATTTGGAAAAAATAGAAGAATTAGCTGCTAGAGCATGTAAGTGTGTTCTGTATTTGGAAAGTTGCCTGGGATCCAATCTTCTTGGTCTATTCGCCTTAAGAGGCCTGTTTTAATGGGAGAAAAATTGTATGTGTGAAATCTGATAATTATAATGCTAGATACTGATCAGAATATGGCATTATATATTTATCAGGAAAAAAAGTGAAAATTTAAGCTGAAAAGGTGTTTTTTTTTTTGCTTTTCATTATTAAAATATTTAGAATAAATGGGTAAACTGTTCAGAGACATAAATATTCTAAAAGCCTCTATATTTCAAAAAAGAAAAGAACTTTAAATGGTTATTGAAAAAATAAGTTTGAAATAGTCCTATAACTTGTTCATCAACCAAAACTTTTAATTTTGTTTAGGGTCTTTGAGTTGCATACCTAGGAAAAAAGTACAATATATACTAAACTATTAAACATTATATACTATGGAACTGTTATATACTAAATATGGCACATAATCTGGGAAGTTCATGATGATTTCTAAAAGTGAAATATGCTTGTGAAAGAAAGGAACAAGGGATAAATCGTTATTTTTCATGTCCAAAGGAACAGTAGGTTGATTTTAAATATGTGTGAATGATTGCTTTTCCATATAAAAAGTTTGTGAAATTACGTGGTACTTGAGAACATAAGTGGAACTACCCATTATTAGTGGCAAAGCTTAATCATGTACTGTACTTTTTGTGGTCGAGTTTTCTGTTCCTCTCCATTTAAAAGTTTGTGAAAAATTGTGGTACCAGGAAATATCTTTGGAACAACCTTTTATTACCATAATGCTAAATATGTCCATATACTGTGCCTTCTTTTTTACATTTTAGGTCTCATGAGTTACGATCCAAGATTCTTTCATTGCAGTTACTTCTATCCATTCTGCAGAATGCAGGACCTGTTTTCAGGACAAATGAGATGTTTATTAATGCTATTAAGCAGTATCTATGTGTTGCACTCTCAAAAAATGGAGTCTCATCTGTTCCAGAGGTTTTTGAGCTTTCTCTTTCCATATTTCTCACTTTGTTGTCAAACTTCAAGACGCATCTGAAGATGCAAATTGAGGTATGTTCTACATTGTTGGGTATTTCATTTGTTTCATGTTTTAAATCGGATTATTCATCCCCTAGAAAATTTTTCAGAATGTGAAATAATATTTGTGAATTGTCACGTACAGTTGATCCTTGAACAATACTTCTTTGAACTGAGTAGGCCCACTTAAATGTGGATTTTTTTCAGTAAGTGTAGGTACAGTACTATAAGTGTATTTTCTTTTCCTTATGGTTTTCTTTCTTTTTCTTTTCTCTCGTTTACTTGATTATAAGAATACAGCATATAATACCTGTAATGTACAAAATATGTTAGTTGAATGTTCATGTTGTCAGTAGGCTTGTAGTCAGCAGTAGGCTATTAGTAGTTAAGTTTTTGGAGAGCCAAAGTTATATGTGGATTTGCAGCTGTGCAGGGATCAGTGCCCCAAACCCTCACATTGTTCAGGGGTCAACTGTGCTGCTTTTTTTTCATTTACTCATTCAACTAGCATGTGCTTATGAAGTACTAAGCCCTGGGTGAGCACTAAGAATACAAAATCAATTTAAGACACGGCCCCTGCCTTCAGGAATTTATACTGGTTGAATGAATGATTCTAGATGTCTTGAGGTAATTCAGTCCTTAAAATTTTGCCACTGTTTATACGGTATATAAAGTGAATTTGTTTATCTTAAAAGAAAGCTCTAAATATACACGTTATCTACGTGGTTTTAAGCCATCTAAGTTTTGGGCACTTTAAAGAGGCTACTAAGAAGGATTATATTTTTATCATATTTTATTATGTTTTATCATTTCCCAGAGGTTTGAGGTAGGCGGAACAATCATTTTATACTTTAATACTAATGTTTTATTAAATATCTATTAAAATTCACATGGAGCATTATTATGGGAATAAGGCAGAATAAGGCCTTAGTATTTTAAGTGAAAGGTTTTTAAATTGGGGGCAAATTTTGAACAGGAAACGATTTCTGGTACATATATATTGTCAAATTTTAGTTTGCATTATATCTGTCAGAATAATGGAAGGCATTTAACTAGGAACAGTTGCTATTTTTTGATAGTTTTTTTTTCCCATTATCTTCAGGAATTACAATTAAAAGGGATTAAAAAAAAAACTTTTGGAACTTTTGCTTCCTTACTAACCCAAAAATCTTTCATGTGATGATGAAGCATTTAAATTGCCATTAGATAACTTTAGAAGACTACATTCATTTACTTAGAGATTTCTGAACACTGAGACTCAACTTCTTTAAGTACTTAGGTTTAGTAGACTGTGAAATATAAATTCTTAGGGAACCAGGTATCAACAAAAATCATTTAAATTGGGATTACTGTTTTTGTAGATTAAATTTGATGTACAAAACTTTTGGAAGCACACATTTAAAAGGAAATACTGTTAAGAAATTTCCTTTGTCCTCAGACGGTAGATTCTCATTACAAAATTGTAGTATTCTGTATGTTTAAAGGGATCAGGTTTATTTCCTTCTCCGTTGTCCATTATGGAGAGATTGAAGATCAAACAAGACAAGTGTAGATTGCTTTTGAAATACTACCCATATTCAAATGCAAGATAAGCTGTGTTCTAGTCGGAGAAAACAAAGCTGACATATGAAAACCTAAATTTGCAAAGCAATTGAGATTGTCATTACATGAATGTTCATTTCAGTGAATATGAGAATATTCACTTCAGAGTTTCGATAATGTGATTTTTCCACAGACATTAACTTACATGTCTGTATCAGAAAGTAGTTAATGCGCAACTTTTCAAGAAAATAGACAAAGTGTTTATGATCTTACTGTTTTTCTACACACATTACAATTTAGGCGCTCTATAAATCTTTAAAAGTTTGGGGTTTTTTTAGAGCCCCTGTTGATGGGCATGATGTCTTAAATTACAATTGTAGGCTGTTGCTTGCTAGTACAATTTGATAACTCACAGAGAGTAGCTAAAATTTTTATTTTCCTCTCTCTCCAAGTCTAGGGGTTTTATTTGGTCCACAATTTGGAGAGTTCTAAACTTTTCTTTTTTATTTATTTGTTTGTTTAGTAGAACTGATGTTAACAGTATTATATTAGTGTCAGGTGTACAACATAGGGATTCAGCATTTGTGTACATGACAGTATGGTCACTACAATAAATCTAGTTACCATCTGTTATCTTAAAAAGTTAATACAAGATTAGTAACTATATTCCCCATGCTGTGTATCACGTCCCCCTGACTTATTTCATAACTTGCATCCATTTCGAACCTCCATATCCTCACCCCTCTGTCAGCCACAAGCCTGTTTTCTGTATCTATGAGTCGGAGCTTTGTTTCTTTTGTTTTTGTTTTTTTGGACTCCAAATGGAAGTGAAATCATGGCAGTATTTGTCTTTCTCTGCCTTATTTCACTTAGCATAATATCTGCAGGGTTCATCCATGTTGTTGCAGATGACAAGATTTAAATTCTTTTCTGTGGCGGAGTAGTGTTCCATTGTACATATATATCATATCTTCTTTATCCATTCATGGGCACTGAGATTACTTCCATATCTTGTCTGTTGTAGATAATGCTGCAATAAAAATAAGCATCATGTATCTTTTCAAATTAGTGTTTTCATTTCATTGTATAGATACCCATTAGTGGAACTGCTGGATTATATAGTAGCTATATTTTTAATTTTTTGAGGAACCTCCATACTACTTTCCATAGTGGCTGTACCAGATTACATCCCCACCTATAGGGCACAAGAGTTCCCTTTTTTCATTACCTTGATCCCCAAACCAGGCAAAGACCCCCTCAAAAAGGAGAATTACAGACTGATTTCCCTAATGAATATGGACGCCAAAATCCTCAACAAGATACTTGCTAATAGAATCCAACAGTACATTAAAAGGATTATCCATCACGATCAAGTGGGATTCATACCTGGGATGCAAGCGTGGTTCAATATTCGCAAATCAATCAGCGTGATACATCATATCAACAAGAAAAGACTCAAGAACCATATGATCCTCTCAATCGATGCCGAAAAAGCATTTGACAAAATACAGCATCCTTTCCTGATTAAAACCCTTCAGAGTGTAGGAATAGAAGGTACATTTCTCAATCTCATAAAAGCCATCTATGAAAAGCCTACTGCAAATATCATTCTCAATGGGGAAAAGCTGGAAGCCTTTCCCTTAAGATCAGGAACTCGACAAGGATGCCCACTCTCGCCACTATTATTCAACATAGTACTAGAAGTCCTTGCAACAGCAATCAGAAGACAAAAAGGGATCAAAGGTATTCAAATCGGCAAAGAAGTCAAAATGTCTCTCTTTGCAGATGACATGATACTCTATATGGAAAACCCAAAAGAAGCCACTCCCAAACTATTAGAAGTTATAGAGCAATTCAGTAACGTGGCGGGATACAAAATCAATGCTCAGAAATCAGTAACATTTCTATACACGAATAACGAGACCGAAAAAAGAGAATTTAGGGAATCCATCCCATTTACAGTAGCACCAAAAACCATACGTTACCTTGGAATTAACTTAACCAGAGACGTAAAGGACCTATATTCTAAAAACTATAAATCACTCTTGAAAGACATTGAGGAAGACGTAAAAAGATGGAAAGATATTCCATGCTCATGGGTTGGAAGAATTAACATAGTTAAAATGTCCATGCTACCCAGAGCAATCTACACTTTCAATGCTATCCCGAGCAAAATACCAAGGACATTTTTCAAAGAACTGGAACAAACAGTCCTTAAATTTGTATGGAAACAGAAAAGGCCCCGAATCTCCAAGGAACTGTTGAAAAAGAAAAACAAAGCTGGGGGCATCACAATGCCGGATTTCGAGCTGTACTACAAAGCTGTGATCACAAAGACAGCATGGTACTGGCACAAAAACAGACACATAGACCAATGGAACAGAATAGAGAGCCCAGAAATGGACCCTTGGCTCTTTGGGCAACTAATATTTGATAAAGCAGGAAAAAACATCCGGTGGGGAAAAGACAGTCTCTTCAATAAATGGTGCTGGGAAAATTGGACAGCTACATGCAAAAGAATGAAACTTGACCACTATCTCACACCATACACAAAAATAAACTCCAAATGGATGAAAGACCTCGATGTGAGACAGGAATCCATCAAAATTCTAGAGGAGAACATAGGCAGCAACCTCTACGACATCGGCCAAAGCAACCTTTTTCATGACACATCCCCAAAGGCAAGAGAAACAAAAGATAAAATGAATTTATGGGACTTCATCAAGATTAAAAGTTTCTGCACAGCCAAGGAAACAGTCAGAAAAACTAAGAGGCAGCCCACGGAATGGGAGAAGATATTTGCAAATGACACTACAGATAAAGGACTGGTATCCAAGATCTACAAAGAACTTCTCAAACTCAATACACGAGAAACAAATAAACAAATCAAAAAATGGGCAGAAGATATGAACAGACACTTTTCCAATGAAGACATACAAATGGCTAACAGACACATGAAAAAATGTTCAAAATCATTAGCCATCAAGGAAATTCAAATCAAAACCACACTGAGATACCACCTTACGCCAGTTAGAATGGCAAAAATAGACAAGGCAAGAGACAACAATTGTTGGAGAGGATGTGGAGAAAGGGGATCCCTCCTACATTGTTGGTGGGAATGCAAGTTGGTACAGCCACTCTGGAAAACAGTGTGGAGGTCCCTTAAAAAGTTAAAAATTGAGCTACCCTATGATCCAGCCATTGCACTACTGGGTATTTACCCCAAAGACACAGACGTAGTGAAGAGAAGGGCCATATGCACCCCAATGTTCATAGCAGCAATGTCCACAATAGCTAAATCGTGGAAGGAGCCGAGATGCCCTTCAACAGATGACTGGATTAAGAAGTTGTGGTCCATATATACAATGGAATATTACTCAGCTATCAGAAAGAACGAGTTCTCAACATTTGCTACGACATGGACGGCACTGGAGGCGATAATGCTAAGTGAAATAAGTCAAGCAGAGAAAGACAACTATCATATGATCTCTCTCATCTATGGAACATAAGAACTAAGATGATCGGTAGGGGAAGAAAGGGATAAAGAAGGGGGGGTAATCAGAAGGGGGAATGAAACATGAGAGACTATGGACTATGAGAAACAAACCGAGGGCTTCAGAGGGGAGGGGGGTGGGGGAATGGGATAGACCGGTGATGGGTAGTAAGGAGGGCACGTATTGCATGGTGCACTGGGTGTTATACACAACTAATGAATCATCGAGCCTTACATCGGAAACCGGGGATGTACTGTATGGTGACTAACATAATATAATAAAAAATCATTAAAATAAAAAAAAAGAGTTCCCTTTTTTCAGTAGTCTCCTCAACACTTGTTATTTCTTATCTCTTTGATAATAGCCATCCTCACAAGTGTAAGGTGATATCTCATTGTGGCTTTGATTTGCACTTCCTTGATGATTAGTGATGCTGATCACCTTTTCATGTGCCTGTTGGCCATCTATATTTGTCTCCTTTGGAAAATGTCTATTCATATCCTCTGCCTATTTTTTAGTTGATTATTTTTTTGGGTTTTTTTGCAATTGTATAAGTCTTTATATATTTTAGATATTAATCCCTTGTTAAATACATGATTTGCAGATGTCTCTATTTAGTAGGTTGCCTTTTCATTTCATTAATGGTTTCCTTTGCTGTGTAGAAGCTGTTCAGTTTGATGTAGTCCCATTTGTTTACTTATGCTTTTGTTTCCCTTGCCTTGGGAATCAGATCCAAAAAGACATCACTAAGACTGATGTCAACAAGCTTACCACCTATGTTTTCTTCTAGGAGTTTTATGGTTAAAGGTCTTACATGAAAGTCTTTAATCCATTTTGAGTTAATTTTTGTACGTGGTATAAGATAGTGGTTCAGTGTCATCATTTCAGTTTGCCCAATACCAGTAATTGAAGAGACTGATTACTAATTTAATCTCCTTACTAGTAATTGGTCTATTCGGATTTTCTATTTCTTCCTGATTCATTCTTGGAAGATTGTATGTTTCTAGGAATTCATCAATTTCTTCTAGGTTGTCCCATTTGTTGGTATATAATTGTTCATAGTAGTCTTTTGTGGTCCTTTGTATATCTGTGGAATCAGTTGCAACCTCCTATTTCATTTCTGATTTTATTTATTTGAGCCCTGTCTCTTTCTTCTTGGTGAGTCTACCTGAAGGGGTTTGTCAATGTGTGTATCTTTCCAGAGAATCAGCTCTTTGTTTATTGATCTTTTCTATTGTCTTTTTAGTCTCTCTTTCAGTTATTTCCACTCTGATCTTTACTATTTCCTTCCTAAGTTTGGGTTCTGTGTATTCTTCTTTTTTTGATTCCTTTAGGTGTAAAGTTGTTCATTTGAGATATCTCTTGTTTCTTGGAGTAGGCTTGTATTGCAGTGATTCTCCTCTTAGGATCACTTTTGCTGCATCCTATAGATTTTGGTATGTTGTGTTTGTTTTCATTTATCTCAAGGTAGTTTTTGATTTCTCCTATGACTCAGTTGTTCAGTAGTGTGTTGTTTCATCTCCACTTATTTGTAGTTTTTCAGTTTTTCTTCTTGTAATTTCTTTTTTTTAAAAAGATTGATTGATTGATTGATTGATTGATTAGACAGCCAGCGAGAGAGGGAACACAAGCAGGGGGAGTGGGAGAGGAAGAAGCAGGCTCCTAGTGGAGGAGCCTGATGTGGGGCTCGATCCCAGAACGCCAGGATCACGCCCTGAGCCGAAGGCAGATGCTTAACGACTGCGCCACCCAGGCGCCCCTCTTCTTGTAATTTCTAATTTTAAACCATTGTGGTTGAAAAAGGTGTTTTATATGATCTCAGTCTTCTTGAATTTATTGAGACTTGTTTTGTGGTCTAAAATGTGATCTGTCCTGGAAAGTGTTCCATGTGCATTTAAGAAGGATGTATATTCACTTTTTGAGTTCTGTATACCTTTAATGCTTGTATGATACAGGGTTAGGGACATGACCTCCTCCATAGTTGAAAATCGTGTTAACTATCTGACTCCCCCAGAACTTAACAGTAGCCTACTGTTGACTGGAAGCCTTTACTGATAACAGTCGATTAACAGTCGATTAACATATATTTTGTATGTTGTATATGATACACTGTGTTACAATAAAGTAAGCTAGAGAAAAAACATTAAGAAAATCGTAAGGAAGAGAAAATATCTTTACAGTACTGTACTGTGTTTATCAAAAGAAATCCACATAAGATGAGGCTAGAGAGTATTATACTAAGCAGAATAAGTCAGAGAAAGACAAATACCCTATGATTTCACTCATATATGGAATTTAAGAAACAAAAGAGACTATGGACTCTGAAAAACAAACTGAGGGCTTCAGAGGGGAGGGGGGTGGGGGAATGGGATAGGCTGGTGATGGGTAGTAAGGAGGGCACGTATTGCATGGTGCACTGGGTGATACACGCAACTAATGAATCATCGAACTTCACATCAAAAACCAGGGATGTACTGTATGGTGAATAACGTAATATAATAAAAATATTATTATGGGGAAAAAAAGGAACAAAACAGATGAACATATGAGAAAGAAAAGAGAGGCAAACCAGGAACAAACTACAGAAAACAAACAGGGTTACTGGAGGGGAGGTAGGCAGGGGGATGGGTTAAATGGGTGATGGGTTAAGGAGATCACTAGTAGTGATGAGCACTGGATGTTGTAGGTAAGAGATAGATCACTAAATTCTACACCTGAAGCTAATGTTACACTGTATGTTAGCTAACTGAAATTTAAATAAAAACATGAAGGAAAAAAAAATCCACATGTAAGTGGGTCTGCATAGTTAAAACCCATGTTTTTCAAGGGTCACCTGTACATCCGTTAATCCATCTGGTATAATGTGTTGTTTAAGACCAGTGTTTCCGGGGCGCCTGGGTGGCACAGCGGTTAAGCGTCTGCCTTCGGCTCAGGGCGTGATCCTGGCGTTGCAGGATCGAGTCCCACATCAGGCTCTTCTGCTGTGAGCCTGCTTCTTCCTCTCCCACTCCCCCTGCTTGTGTTCCCTCTCTCGCTGGCTGTCTCTCTCTGTCAAATAAATAAATAAAATCTTAAAAAAAAAAAAAAAAAGACCAGTGTTTCCTTACTGATATTCTGTCTGGATGATCTATCCATTGATGTAAGTGGGGGATTGAAATTTCTTACTGAACTGCTGTCAGTTTCTCCCATTAGGTCTGTTACTATTTGCCTTATATATTTCAGTGCTTTTATGAATGGTGCATATATAAATATTCTATCTTTTTGCTGGATTGAACCCTTTATAGTTATTTACTGCCCTTCTTTGTCTTTTATTACTGTCTTTGTTTTAGTCTTTTTTGTCTGATAAGAGTATAGATCACCAGCTTTCTTTTCATTTCCCTTTGCATAGAGTATCTTTTCCATTCCTTCACTTTGAAGTCTTTTTGTGTCCTTACTTCTGAAAGAGTCTCAGGTAGGAAGTATATAGATGTGTCCTGTTTTTTCATTCACTCAGCCATTGTATATCTTTTGATTGGGGCATTTAGTCCATTTACATTTGAAGTAATTATTGATAGGTAAATACTTAACTGCCATTTTGTTAGTTTTTTTCTGACTGTTCTGTTCCTTTCTCTTTTTTCTCTTCCTTTGTGGTTTGATAACTTGTTCTTGGTATTATGGTTAGATTCCTTTCTCATTTTGTTTTGTATATTTACTATAAGTTTTTGATTTGTGGATATTGTGAGCTTCACATATATCCTCCTGTGTATATATCAGTTTAAGTTGATCACAATTTAAATTTGAACACACTCCCAAACTGCATTTTTACTCCCTCCCCCATTTTATGTTTTTGATGTTGCTTTTTACATCTATTTATTTTATGTAACTCTTAACTAATTGTTGTAGTTTTACTTAATTTTACTACTTCTGTTTAACTTTATTAGTAGCTTTATAAGTGGTTAATTTACTACCTGTACTATAATGTGCCTTTTCTAGTGAGATTTTTACTTTTCTATGTTTTCTTGTTTGTTAGTGCCATTTCTTTTCAGAAGAAAGAAGTCTTGTTAATATTATTTATAAAGACAGTTTAATTATACTGAACTCCTTTGGTTTTGTTTTGTCTGGAAAACTCTCTCTCCTTGAAATCTGAATGATTACCTAGCGGGTTAGAGTATTATTGGTTAGAAGTTTTTTCCTTTCAGCACTTTGAATATCTCATGTCACTCCCTTCTGGCCACACAGTTTCTGCTCAGATATCTGTTGATACCCATATGGGTTTTTCCTTGTACACAGCTAGTTGTTTTTCTCTTGCTGCTTTTAAGATTTTCTCTGTATCTTTAACTTTTGACTTTTAATTATAATGTGCTTGGTGTGGACCTCTCTGAATTCATTTCATTTGTAACTCTTTGGGCTTCCTGGACCTAAATGTCTGTGTCCTTCCCTCAGGGAAGTTTCTAGCCATTAATTCTTCAGATAAGTCTTCTGACCCTTTCTCTTGCTCTTCTCCTTTTGGGACCACTATAATAAGGATGTTCTTCCACTTGATGTTGTCCCTTAAGTGATCTTCATTTTTTTAAAAATTCTTTTTCCTTTTTGCTGCTCTATTTGGGGGGTTCTACTGCCCTGATTTGTAGATCGCTGGTCCTTACCTATTTGGTTCAGTCTGCTCTTGAACCCCACAAGTGTATTTTTCATTTCATTTATTGTATTCCTCAGCTCTGTGACTTGTTTGCTATTTCATTTTCTTTTTGAAGTTCTCATCCATTCCACATTCCGTAAGCATCCTTATGACCCTTACTTTGAATTCTTTATCATGTAGGTCATCTATCTCCATATCATTAAGGTCTTTTTCTGAAGTTTTGTCTTGGTTTTTTTTGTTTGTTTGTTTGTTTGAAATCTATTTCCTCATCTAGCTTGACTCATTTAGTTTGACTCTGTGTTTCTATGTATTGGGTGAAACAGCTACCTCTCTGTCTTGAGGGAGTGGCCTTGTGCAGGTGATGATCTTTCTCATTCAGCCTGGCCCTAGCGCTTGGTTGTCCCTGGAGCCTTTGTGATTATCTACACCACCTCACTGATTCTTGATACGCACCCATTGTTGAGGATGTGCCACATCCTGTCAGTGAGCCACAGGGAGGAATCTCATTCAGCGCCTAGTTTCAGGCGGTTTGGAAGCCACTCCCTCAGGCAGCAACTTTTAAATATGCAAATATATACAGTCCTTTTCTCCAGACAGGAGACCTGGAGATGTCCCCTCTGTGACCATGGCAAAAATCCTGACTCCAGAGAAGTGCATAAGCTCCTTTCTGGGAGGCCTTGTCAAATTGTAGCAAGGCCAGGGGAGGCACAAAACATAGTTTCTCCCTGCTTGCACTGCTGGGGAGCACGTTTTTCACCTCTAGATGTGAGGGAGACCTGAAGCCTGTTCCTCAGGCTGAAGCTACAGGCTAAGTAGATAGACCTTTTTTACAGGAAGACATGTTGTGTTTCAGTCGGCTGTCTGTGCAATGTCCTATGGATGGTGGTGTGCCAAGAACAATCTTTCAGATTGTTACAGCCTCATGTTGCTCTGAATGCCAGCTCTCTTGGCCACCAGGGCTAGGCAGTCAAGTGGTATGTCCTCTGTGGATTGCACACGCTTACTGGCTATAGCAAGGCAGTTGGCTCCAGACTTCAGAAAGGCAGTACCCGTGAGTTTCAGCAGTGCTGTGGCAGAGTGCCTCGTCTGTGTGTCCACTGGCTTTAGGCTGGGTGCAGGAGAATGCCACAGCCACTTGTGCTCACCAGCCTCAGCTAGGGGGCAGGAGAGCACTGCAACCGCCCATGCTTTCTGGCCTCAGCAGGTGTCATGTCCATTGCCCCCTGCTTGTCTCAGCAAGGCAGCATACTTTCTTTTCACAGTGTACTTGTGCTAAAAGTACCTAACAGTTCCATTTATTAAGTAGTTAGGTCCAAACAGCTTAACAAATATTTGTCTTAACAATGTAGTCTCCATTTGAAAAAAGAAATACTGATAAATTTTTTAAAATGATGTTTTTATTTCATTCTTAAGTCATAGTTACTTGACTGCCGAAATGTATGTGCCTGTTGGACACTGCCCAACTCCTTGGAATCCACTTGGACACTGCCGCCCTTATTTCCTATTCTTCATTGACTTTCATGCAGTCCCTGCCCTTTGTCATAGCAATCACTAAAACTCAGGTTTGCGAAAATAATGATGTCACTGAAAGGAATGTAGTGTGATCTAATGTTGAAACTGAGCGGTCTTGTGAGGTATTCAATAGATGTATTTCTTCTGAATTTTCCCTCAGAAATTGTCATGGCATCCCTCTGAGTTGGCTGCAGGAGTACCTTGGGGCAGTGCTTAGGAACTGTGATCATAAATATTTATTGAACGGCTGCTGTATGCCATGCAGTGTGGACATAGTGGTTAGCAAGAAAGACCTGGTCCCTACCTTCTTAAAATGTTATGCCCTTGTAGGAAATGCTGCTGACATTAAGGAAGTAATAGAAATGTGTTGAATTTTGTGAAAGAAAAGCACATTTCAAGGGTACCTCACCCAATTAGGAGAAAGAAAGACGTTAGCCCCATCATGTTATCAGTATGCATTTCCGGAGCACATAAGCTAGCTCCCTAAATGTTAATGTGTGACTTTTGGTTTTCTTTTTCAGTCATCCCTACTTAAATCAGTCCCTTTTCCAAAATAAATTTGAATCTAAAAATTCTTTCTTAGTTCTTAAACTGTAATTTATTTAATTAGGTTGATTAACTCCTTTTTATTGGACATCATTTGGTGTAAAGAATAGTAAGAAATATTTTGTTGTTTTCAGGTAGTAGAGATTTCCACTATGTGAGTAATTATAAAAATATAGTGTAAGAGATTTTTATTATGTGGATTAGAGCATTAGGTACATTTAAATCTAGGAAAATTAGGCACCTATTATAATGTCTGAAAAACATAACTGACGAATAAATTTATAATCTTTGGGGGTTTAAAAAAATGAAGTATGAGTTACATTGGTTTTGTAAATATGTTCACGAAATTCTTACCCAGGGGACTTTGCAGATTTCTTTTGTAGTGGCTGTGTGATAGCAAACAAAACAATGTGAAATGCAGTACTCCTACTATAAGGGCTAGTTTAAGTCACACACCCACGTTAGCTCAGTCCTGACATTCAGAGATGGAACTCAAAAGGAGCTGGGTCCTAATCTCTCCTCTACAGCTTTGGGATATTTAAAAAGTGATCACATATATGAATTACAAATAAAACTTTAAACAGAAGTTTTTCCCTAATCGCAGGTGTTCTTTAAAGAAATTTTCCTGTACATTTTGGAAACTTCTACCAGCTCATTTGACCACAAATGGATGGTTATTCAGACATTGACAAGGATCTGTGCAGGTATTTGAAATTATCCTTATTATCTTTTCTTATTAAGAGATATTTAAGGGACACCCTGGGTGGCTCAGTCAGTTAAGTGTCTGCCTTTAGCTCAGGTCATAATCCCAGGGTCCTGGGATCGAGCCCCGCATCGGGCTCCTTGCTCAGCGGGGAGCCTGCTTCTCCCTCTGCCTGTCGCTCCCCCTGTTTATGCTCGCTTGCTCTCTCTGTCTGACAAATAAATAAAATCTTTAAAAAAAAAAAGACATTTAAAGGGCCAAAATATACTCATATACTTGATGCCTTTTGTTAAAAGTAGTATGTTGTATTGTTACAGATGCTCAGAGCGTAGTGGATATTTACGTAAACTATGACTGTGATTTAAATGCAGCGAATATATTTGAAAGACTAGTAAATGATCTATCAAAAATTGCTCAAGGACGGGGCAGTCAAGAACTTGGTATGAGTAATGTTCAGGTAAGAACTTTGAAAGCATTTTCAAATTTAAACTTGGTCAAGGAGGAGCTATGTGTTTTCTTAAAAGATCTTTTTGTTTTTATTCTTTTTATGAATTATTTTGTAGGAATTGAGCCTGAGGAAAAAAGGTTTAGAATGTTTAGTGTCAATTTTGAAGTGTATGGTTGAATGGAGTAAGGATCAGTATGTGAATCCCAACTCTCAGACAACTCTTGGTAAGGTGACATTTTGAGTTATAATTCTTTGTCATTTCAAGTAAATGGTATTTTGAAGAGGATAGTTCCAGTTGCCATTAGGCCAGTTTTGTGACCTCTGTATTCTTTTAGCTGATAAAGGAAGTATTCTGCATGAGTTAAATACTAGCTTTAAAATTACGAATTTCTAACTTAGTTATCCAGACTTTTTTCTTTCTAAATTTTCCTAGAAATATTTAAATAGTATGTTAAAGTGAAGCATATTTATGCAGCTTTGTGAAAAGATAATTATAGAAGAAACCGATCCAAGCCAAGATGTTTTAAGAAGATTGAATTGTTCACCTGTGTTTGACATTTACCCTTACTAGGAGAAAAACTCACAGCAACAGGGCTACCTTAGTTAGTATTCCATCAGTTAAGAGTCTTTTGAGGGAAAATTATTTCTCAGGAGGCATGAACTGAGAGCAGAAAACCAGTGGATACTTAGCACTTCAACTGCAAAAAGAACTTTTAATGGTGCACATTATAAACATTCTAATTCCCGTGTGTTTTAATATCAAAGTATATTGTCTGTGATGGCACTCAGTATTTTGCTTGTATCACATAGTTATCTAAGAAACATTGAAATATCTTGCCTTACTTGACAGTTTTATTTTTAAACTTTTAAATATTTTTATTTGAAAGATAATTTACTGTGTCAGTCTTTCTACTTACAGGTCAGGAAAAACCCTTAGAGCAAGAGACGACTGAAATCAAACACCCTGAGACAATAAACAGATACGGAAGTTTAAATTCCCTGGAGTCAACATCATCATCAGGAATAGGCAGCTACAGTACACAGATGTCTGGCACTGATAATCCAGAACAATTTGAAGTCCTAAAACAACAAAAGGAAATAATAGAACAAGGAATAGATTTGTGAGTGTCCAGTTTTAAGAAGAAATGTTATTGAATATCCTTTTGCTAGTACTGAACCACCTTTGCCCTGGGTTTCTCTGCATCTTCAGAATATTTCTGTTCCCTTCTCATTACCACCTTTCATTGAGTAAAACCAGGCACAGGTCTCCTGCATCCAAGACTTCTAGTGGCTCCTTATTCAGCTCTCCTTGTTTATTGCAGTCTAGCCCAAGAGACTCTTACAATTCACATTAAATTAATTTTGTAGCATATCTTATATGCTGTTGATTATGCTTAGATTATGTAAGTAGTTTTGCATTGTTCATTTAGTAGCTCAGTTATAAAATCCCCCATTATATTTCCTAAGCAGATCACAAGTCAAAAAATTTACAGTGTGAAACTTCTAATAGCTAGCTAACATTGCTCCTTTATAGGTTTTATATTTTCTCCAGTTGGGTTGCAAATGGGCTACTTTTGTTATTGATCCATTGTTATCAATTTCAGTTTTATATGTTGATAAGGTAATCACCTCCTTTTCCAACCTGGCTACTCTACCAGACCCAGATCTTGTAAAGTCAGTTTTCCCACTAAGCTGTATGGCATCAGTCTGCTCCTGGACTATTTCCTATCCAAATAGTACCATGCTGCTTTCATTCCTCTAATTGCCCATCTCTTTCAAAGAGAAGCTGGAAGGAAAAATGAAGTTACTGACATTTCTCCGTGGATCTAGCTACTATAAACTGTTAAAAATGCTCTTGTATATTTACTTGGTTGCAACTTCTACTGTAAAGCATTTCTTCCTGACTCTTAAGCAGTGCCTTTTGGTGAATGTTCAAGTTCCATTTTTTTATTGTTAATGTAAAAAAAAAAAATGAAAAATGTATGCACGTTTACTGTCATAAAATTATAAAATCTCACAAAATTGCCTCAGGAAATAGCCATTAATAGTTCATTCATTCCAGTTTTTCAGCCAATATTTATCAAAGTCCCATCTGTTCCTGACATTATGCAAGGTCGTAGGAAAACTTTATGAATGAATAGCCATGGCTTCTGAGGGACTCAAGGTCTAGTATGTGTAATCAGATATTCATATTGAAATTCTCAGCAGATGTTACTCAGCAAACATATTTGGTGTTTGGGACTGTGTGCCAAGAACCATGAAAGCATTGATTCTTGTATTTAAGGTAGAACCTAAATATGGGCAAAAATGTTTTTCTAAAATAATACCGTGTATTGTCCATAATCGTATACAAAGTGCGGCCAAGATACGATAACTCTACTTGAAGTACTTGGGAGTGAGTTGAAGTCGTCACAGGACTTCAAAGTGGAGGGCTCCTTAGTCTCTAGTGCTCTTTTCAGCTCGTGGACTTGATCTCTGCTTCATACTTTCATGAGAATGCTTTCATGTTGCTGTGCTCCCATTACAGTCTTTCCTGACTGTGGCACCACTCTGTCTTGTTCCTTCTCAGTCTTCTTAGGGGCTGTTTATCTTCTGCATACAACTTAGCATTTCCAGAGTTCTGTCCCTCAGCTCTTTTCTTACTTTGTAATTTCCCCTAGGTGATCATGTTCTTTTTCATGACTTCAGCTACTATGTATGTGCTAGCATGTCCCCACTCCCAAGTGTTACTTTTAACATAAATACCTCAACTGATGTCTAGACTGTCTGTAATTGCCCATTGGACATCTCTGTTGGATATTGCTTAGGTTCTCACACTCAGTATGTCCATAATCAGATTTATCAGTCTCCATTCTCCCCATAATCAACTCCCTAATACTCTTACCAAAAACAAAAGACAAATAGAAAACTACTGTTTCTGTATTTCTTATTTAGACTAGTAACCCCAACATGCTACCAAATTTATAAGCTAGAATCCTGCATGTTACTTAGATTTTCCCCTTGGATCTAATCTGTCCCTAAATCCTGTTGATTGTACTTGCTAAATATCTATGCTGTTTCTCTCGTCTCTCCCATTTCCCATAGTTGTCCTCACAAGTCAAACCAGTACCATTTCTTGCCTTGACTCATATAATCTTTTAAGTGGCCTACCTTTCTTTGATCTTATTTATTCTGTAGTCTTTTCTCACACTTAGCTAGAGTGATCTCTCTTGAAAGTCAGCTTCTGTTTCTCCCCAGCTTTTGCTTTTATTTATTTATTTATTTATTTATTAAGATTATTATTTATTTATTTGACAGAGACAGCCAGCGAGAGAGGGAACACAAGCAGGGGGTGTGGGAGAGGAAGAAGCAGGCTCCTAGCAGAGGAGCCTGATGTGGGGCTCGATCCCAGAACGCCAGGATCACGCCCTGAGCCGAAGGCAGATGCTTAACGACTGCACCACCCAGGCGCCATGACCCCTTTTGCTTTTAAAGAATAAAGTCACAGCTTCTTGTAATAGGATATAATACCCTTCGTGATGTAGGTCTGCTGGACTCTTAAGCTTCATCACCTGCCGCTTCTTTAGCTCGCTTCATCCTTCCAACAGTGCAGCGTTGTTGCTACAATGTCATGCTGTTTTATGCTGCCATGTGTTAGTATGACCCCTTAATCTCTGAGATAGAGGTTTTTTCTTTTTACGAAGTATGTGGTCCTTCAAAGCTCATTGTCACAGTCACCTTCCCCAGGAAATAAATCACAACCATTTCTGGGACGCCTGGGTGGCACAGCGGTTAAGCGTCTGCCTTCGGCTCAGGGCGTGATCCTGGCGTTGTGGGATTGAGTCCCACATCAGGCTCCTCTGCTGTGAGCCTGCTTCTTCCTCTCCCACTCTCCCTGCTTGTGTTCCCTCTCTCACTGGCTGTCTCTATCTCTGTCAAATAAATAAATAAAATCTTTAAAAAAAAAATCACAACCATTTCTGTTAGTTACTTCCTCTTCTGTGTTATCTTACCTTGTCAATACATTAGTTATTGCATTTTTACTATTATAATTTTTAAAAATCAAGTTTATTTTATTAGGAGAGAGCTTCTAGAGAGCAGAGATTGTGCTTATCTCAGTGAAAAATGTTTGATTTTAATTTATGGTATGAATTAGGACTTGACAGAAATCATTAGGACAGGGCAGGTAAGGACATTTCAGACAAAGAGAATGACTTGTGCAGCAGCGGAGTGGAGAGGAACATTTGAGGACTATTGATCAGCATGGCAGAGGCAGGGTCAGGGGGCAGTCGTAGGAGATGAAATGAGAGCATTGAGTTGGATCCAGATTCCAGAAGGCCTTATTCTCCATGTAAACAAGTTTTTATCTTGTCTTCTTCTTTTTTTTATTTTTTATTATGTTAGTCACCATACAGTACATCATTAGTTTTTGCTATAGTGTTCCATGACTCATTGTTTGCGTATAACACCCAGTGCTCCATGCAATATGTGCCCTCCTTAATACCCATCACCGGCCTATCCCAATCCCCCATCCCTCTCCCCTCTGAAGCCCTCAGTTTGTTTCCCAGAGCTCAGGGATCAGAAGAATAAACATAGTTAAAATGTCTATGCTACCCAGGGCAATCTATACTTTCAACGCCATCCCAATCAAAATATCAATGACATTTTTCAAAGAGCTGGAACAAAGAGCCCTTAAATTTGTGTGGAACCAGAAAAGACCCCGAATGGCCAAGGAATTGTTGAAAAGGAAAAACAAAGCTGGGGGCATCACTTTGCCTGATTTCAAGCTGTACTACAAAGCTGTGATCACAAAGACAGCCTGATACTGGCACAAAAGCAGACACATAGACCAATGGAACAGAATAGAGAACCCAGAAATGGACCCTCAGCATTATGGTCAACTCATCTTCGACAAAGCAGGAAAAAACGTCCAGTGGAAAAAGACAGTCTCTTCAATAAATGGTGCTGGGAAAATTGGACAGCTACATGCAAAAGAATGAAACTTGACCACTCTTCTCACACCATACACAAAGATAAACTCCAAATGGATGAAAGACCTCGATGTGAGACAGGAATCCATCAAAATCCTAGAGGAGAACATAGGCTGTAACCTCTTTGACATCGGCCACAGCAACTTGTTTTATCTTGTCTCCTTGACTTTGTCATACTAGTATTGAAGGATTTTAGACGAGGAGCAGCTTCGGAGTTCTCTTTTGGGACAGTGACTTCGCCAGTAGCCGGAAGGATGGATTAGAATGAGCAAAACAAAAAATAGCAAGACCATTTAAGTACTGTTACCCAGGTGACAGGTGATGAGGGACCAAAGTAATTAGTGGTATAATAAAAGTAGAAAGTAAATGATGTGGAAACAAGGAGGTGACCTTTGAACTGGATTTGTAAGCATGAAGGAGAGTTCCACAGTGAATGGAGCAAGTAAAGGACATGTAGAGGAAATAGATTGCAGAAATGCATTCTGCTTAGGGAATGAGAATAGGATATGTGGGAGGGGATGGGTGAGAGGGGATAAGATAAACTAGAGCTGGGGCGCCTGGGTGGCACAGCGGTTAAGTGTCTGCCTTCAGCTCAGGACGTGATCCCGGCGTTATGGGATCGAGCCCCACATCAGGCTCCTCTGCTATGAGCCTGCTTCTTCCTCTCCCACTCCCCCTGCTTGTGTTCCCTCTCTCGCTGGCTGTCTCTATCTCTGTCGAATAAATAAATAAAATCTTTAAAAAAAAAAAAAAAGATAAACTAGAGCTGTATTAAGAAAGATTTTATATATCCATCTAGTCAGTTTGGACTTCACTTTGAAAACATTGGGTATCTAGGGATTTTTTTAATAAAGGAAATAATGCTGTCAAACTGTTGTTAAGACAGTCACCAGAATTCTTTTACTTTAAAAGCAGGAAACTTAGAATTAATCAGTGGTGTATATGGAATGAACCAAGATTATTTGAGTATTAAGGAGAATATAAATATTAAAAGCATGAGATATTTAATATTTATATCCTTACAGCTTATCTACAACATGACATTATCTCAAATAGTCTGAAATGGTCCGTATTATTGATAAAGGTGGCATTTTGCTTCAGACTCTTTTCTAAGAAAAAACTAAAATTTTGCATAATGTAATAAGTTTTGTATATTCTGCATGGATTATATTAAACTATTTTCTAAGTGGTATTAGAAAATTAATTTACCATAGTTTAAGATGTTCTTTTCAAATGATTTTCTGTTTCTAATGTTTCTATTAACTTTAACATCATCTAGATTTAATAAGAAACCAAAGAGAGGAATACAGTACCTCCAAGAACAAGGGATGCTTGGCACTACACCTGAAGATATTGCCCAATTCTTACATCAAGAGGAAAGATTAGACTCTGTAAGAATACCATTTTTGTTTATTCTAACCTTCTCTGTAAAATTTCTTTTTAAGTTAATAACGATACAGACTGTTTCCCCTTTAAAAGTGCCCTCCTAAGTATGTCAGGAAAACTTAAAGAATAACCTAGGTATTCTTAATTTTGCTTTTTAATTTCCTAAACTCAAAAGAATATCTTTTTTTTTTTAAATAAACACAGTCAGTGGGTTTAACTTTTAGTTTCACTTTTGAAATAGTTAACCCTGTAGTCAAAACCTGTGAATCTTACAGATTTTGCTGCTCTTTAAATGTCTCTGTGGCAAATGTAACATTTCATTAGGATATCAGTTTTTAATCTTTTTTCTTTAGACTCAAGTGGGTGAGTTCCTGGGAGATAATGATAAATTTAACAAAGAAGTTATGTATGCATATGTGGACCAACATGACTTTTCAGGAAAGGACTTCGTTTCAGCCCTTCGTATGTTTCTGGAAGGATTCCGTCTTCCAGGGGAAGCTCAGAAAATTGATCGATTGATGGAAAAATTTGCTGCAAGATACCTTGAATGCAACCAAGGGTAAACAAGATTCAAATTCAAGTATTTATTGGTTGCCAGCTATATCCAAGACATTGTGCTAGGGAACATCAGAAGATTCGTCATCTTACACCCAGAGAATTTAGATTGTCTGATCTAGAAGTGATAAGACAATTCCATAAAAACACTGTAGTATGAGCTAGAACATAAATCCTGAAAGAGAAAATTATGGGGGTTTGAGATGATTTATTTAAATGCAGCTGTAAAACAATATAAGTTTATAATATGATACATTTATTTTTCCAGACAAACCCTTTTTGCTAGTGCGGATACTGCTTATGTTTTGGCTTATTCAATTATCATGCTGACCACAGATCTTCACAGTCCACAGGTACGTACTATGTATAATAGATAGTACAAATTAAATAAGTTCTTCTGAATTCAGTAAGTAAGAGTTGAAATTTTAATCTTATTCAGTGAAACCAGTCACCAAATTGGGGTATTCGGTGTAGTGTTCATTTTACAAATGTGGTTTCTGGGGGCACTGGGGTGGCTTTGTCAGTTGAGTGTCTGACTCTCGGTTTCAGCTCAGGTACTGATCTCAGGGTCCTGGGATGGAGCCTTCTGTCAGGCTCCACACTGAGCAGGGAGCCTCCTAAGATTTTTCTCTCTCCCTCTGCCTTTCCCCCAGCTCACGTGCTCTCTCTCTCCCTCTCAAAATAAATATTTTTTTTTTCGAGATTTTATTTACTTATTTGAGACAGCGAGAGAGAGAGCTTGAGAGCATGAGCAGGGAGGGGCAGAGTGAGAATTAGGCTGCCTGCTTAGCAGAGAGCCTCACTGTGACTGCAGGGCTCGATCCCAGGACCTTGGGATCATGACCTGAACCGAAGGCAGATGCTTAACTGACTGAGCCACCTGGGCGCCTCTAAATAAATAAATCTTAAAAAAAAAAAAAAAATGCAGTTTCTTGTGGTAATTCTAATTAGACTTTCAGATATCTGTAAAATAAGTCTGTATTTGTCTCATGATTGATAGCTGTATAAAGCTTAAGATAAATTTTAAGAATATGTATATTCTTTTGCCTGTACTTATTACAACATGGAAGAACACTATACACAAACTTTATTTTTTCTCTTAAACATTTCAGACTTGAGGAATAGAGTGGTTAGCATGGGAATCCCTCATGTGCCCATCACCCAGCTTCCACAGTTATCAGCTGTGGCCAGTCTTGTTCATTCTATCTCTTCTCTCTCTCCCAGATCGTTTTGAAGTAAATCTAGGTGTCATACCATTTCATCTGTATTTACTTCAGTGTATACCTCTGAAAGACACATACTCTACTTAAACATAATCACAGTACCATTACATGTAAAAATTAAACCGTTAGATATCCAGGATATTAAGATACTCATTTGCCTTTAAATTCATAACTCCTTCTTAAATATTAAGGAACTGTCACTTGATTTCTGATATCCATTAGCAAAAAAATTTATTTTTAAAGTTTTAGGTATTTTATACTTCATTTCAAAAAACATGCCTTGATATCTTGGGAGAAATTACCTTTATAAATTTACCTATTTGCAAGAATTTCTTCATACTTCTTAGGGATAGGCGTCTAATGATATTTATTATTCTTAGGAAATGAAATAAACTATACTAATCTTAGAGGTTTGGAAAAATTAAAATTTATTTAAAGGTGGAGATTGAGCTTGCAAAATAGGGGTGTGTGTGTGTGTGTGTGTGTGTGTGTTTTGAGATGTTTAAGGCAGGGTTGATATGGAAAGTATGTATCAAATGTGTGATTACCCTTAGATTTAAACATCAGAATTAACAGCTATGCATTTACCAGTGACTTATGTGATTTTATATAGATATTTCTTAAAAAGTCATTCAATATTTTAATCACTTAAAAATTGCCCTTGGCAGGGTGTCTGGGTGGCTCAGTCAGTTAAGCTCCTGCCTTCTCAGGTCATGATCCCATGTAAGGCTCCCTCTGCTCAGTGGGAAATCTGCTTCTCCTTCTGCCCAACACCCCACCCACCCTCCTGCCTCCCCCAGTTCGTGCTCTCACTTGTGCTCTCTCACATGTACTATCTCTCTCTCTCAAATAAATAAAAAAAAAAATAAAAATCGCCCTTGGCATATTACTGGCAGTGTAGTTAAAGCAGCTCCCTTTCAGGTTTTTATTATGCAGGATACTTTTTTCCATGGTGTTATAAGGCAGTCTACAGATACTGACTTACTTGGATATCTTCATATCGGAGTTTTCTGTCTGGTGTTTTGGTCCAAACCAATACAGTACCACCCCCCCCCTTTTTTTTTTAAGTGTTGTATTTTTAAAGAATTTGGTTCTGTAAATGAATTATCAATGTTACATGCATCTGTGTCGTATCTTCCCATATGTACATCCTTGTGTAAGTTATTTTGAGGAAATACTAAAACATCCTTTAATGTCCTTTCATAGTACCCAGATTGTTAAAAGTTTCTGAACACAGATCAGTTAGGAAACAACTTGAGAATCGTGCTCTGTCTTCATGGCACTTGTTTCTGTCCATAGAACATGTGCATGGATCCTGGTCTAGCAGTGGTAACTTCCTGTAGTCTTCCCGCTCCCTGTCAGATTACTGCTGGCTGGCATCATGTCCTGATATGCAGCCTGCAGCTACAGAACAGCTTATGAGTTTCTATGAAGGAAAATTCAATTAGAAAACTGAACCCATAATCATGACCCCATATGATTTGATTCAAGACCACATGAACTCTAACAAATGACATCATTTTTAAAGAACACAGGTAAACTTTAAAGAAATTCCTTAAAGGTCTTTTCATTCTTAGTTCTTTTCAAAGTTAAAATATTTAAACAAGTCATTTATGTTTCATTTTCACCTATAATATTTATAATTAGACTACTTTTTATATATGAGTCAGTGAATTTTTTTAAAAATTTGAGATATACTTAGAACTCATTTAATTTTTTTGTGTATATTAATCTCCATCATAGTAACAACTGGCTTTAAGTGACTTAAACACTAAAACTAAATATAGCTTAATATAAGCTCATGAAGGGCTCCTGGGTGGCTCAGCCAGTTAAGCACCTGCCTTCGGCTCAGGTCATGATCCCAGTCAGCGGGTAGCCTGCTTCTCCCTTTCCGTCTGCCTGCCGCTCACCCTGCTTGTGCTCTCTTGCTATCTCTCTCTCTCTCTCTGTCAAATAAATAAAATCTTTTAAAAAATATATAAACATATGAAAATAAAAGTCAAGAATGGAATGCTCCATAAAAGATAAGCAGGAAAAGAAAAGTAGGATTATGTTTTATCCTACTTTCAGAATCCCATTGTGACAGAATTGTTCTGTTTGAGCAGTATATTTTTATTTGGGGTATCTGAAATTCACGTATTCTCTACTCCCACTTCTGGGAGCTCCCACCCCCTCCTCCCACCCAGACCGACAAGTATATTTTACTGCTACTTCAGATTTTTTTTATCAAGACTTCTTTTTGTCTCTGATTGGCATGATGTTAAAACTTAATATGCCATGCTCAAGAGCTCCAGGTGATGTTAATCTTCTTTTAGCCTCTTATTGGCAGCATTTGTATGGTCTTTTATTTTAGTGTCCCCGAGTCATTGTTTTTTAGTATTTATCAGAACTCCAGGAGAAATGGCTTTTTTTTTTTAAGTACTGACTCAAGATGAGTTTTAAAGTTATGACTTGCTTATTATTCTATGTACCTTGTAAATTTACAGGAGGATCCTTATCTATAGAGTGGCTGTAAATTCTTTATGGGAGATGGTGGGAATATATATAATTAAATATACAGGCATACCTCGTTTTATTGTGCTTTACTTTATTACACTTCGCAGATAATTGTGATTTTTTTTTTACAAATTGAAGGTCTGTGGTAACCTTGCATAAGCAAGTCTATCAGCGCCATTTTTCCAACAGTATTTGCTCATTTCATGTCTCTGTCACATTTTGGTGATTCTCACAGTATATCAGACTTTTTCATTACTATTAAACATTTGTTATGATGATCTGTGATCAGTGATTATGACTCCTTGAAAGCTCAGGTGATGGTTAGTATTTTTTAGTAATAAAGTATTTTTTGAATTAAGGTATATACATTGCTTTTTTAGACATAACAGTATTGCACACTTAATAGGCTACAGTATAGTGTAAATATAACTTTTATATGCATTTAGGAAGCCAAAAAATTTATTTGACTCACCTTATTATGGTAGTCTGGACCCAAACACAGTTTATCCCAGGTATGCCTGTATCTTCAGAGATGTCATAAGACCGATATGGGTTTTTGGAGATATAAAACATTTTGACTGTGCTAGTTCTCAAGTTTGGTGACAGGGCTCCATCTTATAAACTGCAGATTTATACTCCACAGATTGATCAAGGTATGCTGCAGGACATTCCTGTTCAGAGTACTCTAAACAAGACAGAATGTTCAAAGGATATTTCACCTGGATCACCTAACATTCATTTGCCATGCTGAGTCAGTCAGGGAGATTGTTACCTGATTTTAAATGAATTCAGCTGTTACTTTGCATCCACTGTTACATAAAATCAGCTTTTAAATCATTACAACGTATTTATGTTTTCCCAAACTAAGATTTGGATCTTTTTGATACCGTATGTTTTTAATACTTATCATGGTCTTTTAAAGACTGTTGGTAGAGCTCTTAAACCTTGGGCAAAAACAAATAATTTCATTATTCGATTTCCCTGTTTCTTATTATAAATTACTTATGTGCCCATCTGAGAAGGTGTATTAGCATATGCCAGGCTAGTTTTTTTTTTCTACATTGCCTTCATCTTCTATGACTGTTTTCATTTTAATACATGTTTTGTTGAATATTTTCCCCTTCTTATCCTCAAAGTATTTATATATTGTGTTGTAAAAGTATTCATATTCTTAAAATAGAAGTCATTTTTAAGTAAGTTTTAAGAATTATAATGGTTTTTCATTTCTAGGTTAAAAATAAAATGACAAAGGAACAATACATTAAGATGAATAGAGGTATCAATGATAGTAAAGACCTTCCTGAGGAGTATCTATCAGCTATCTATAATGAAATAGCTGGGAAAAAGATATCAATGAAAGAAACAAAAGAACTCACAATCCCTACAAAATCAAGTAAGCAAA
Organism: Ursus maritimus; assembly: GCF_017311325.1. Taxonomy (NCBI): domain Eukaryota; kingdom Metazoa; phylum Chordata; class Mammalia; order Carnivora; family Ursidae; genus Ursus; species Ursus maritimus. Next base: position 18,148,931 of record NW_024427107.1, read on the forward strand.
GTAAGTATCTAAATCAATTGAATTCTGATTGTTCAGGAGGAAAATATGGTTTCCTAAGGGTTTTTCACTTGATTTAGAATAAATCAGATACTATTCTAATGAGAAATATTATAATATACAGTTTGCTAATCTGATTATAATTTTTTTCTACATTCTGAGTAAAAATAACCCTAACCAGTGATTAACAGAAAATGCTGTGTAATTTGCATGGATTCGTGTGCATTTAATATATGCTTGTCAATTTAGCAGTAAATCTCAGCATGGATTTGGATGTCAGCAAGACTGCTTAGGCAGCCCCAATAGTCAGACTTCCACTCTCAGTCTTTTTCTGCCTCTTCATCATTTACAAGCAACACAATTCTCTCTGTTCATCTATTACTACACATGAAACAAGCTGGACGTAGGGATGATTGAACAAATTAGGGAAGGTTAGGATTGTGAGGTTGCTCACGGAGTTGGAAATCACTCCTTCAGATGCACGACAGATTATCATTATAGAGGTCCTAGATCTAACCAGCATGAGAAGCCAACTGTGGGCTTGGCTCCATTCTAGACATTCTGTACATGTGGACAGTGGTGATTAAATCAAAGCTAAAATCTGACTAAAAAAATAAGATGAGGGTAGTAGCTCAGAAATATAGCAGTAATACGGAAAGAAGATTCCTGCCTTTCTGAGCACTCCACCTGGAAATGAAATTTCAAGCTTTATCTCACAGAACAGATTGCAGTAGCACAATTCTGTTGACAGGAGAGGAACAAGGGCCTATGTGATATGTGTGTTTCCAGAAGTTGATGAAGAACTATGAGATTCAGGGGCTAGGGAGGTGTTAGAAGGAATAGTGAAGTATAAGTGGCCTTATCTTTTGGAATAATGTAGAGGATGATTCTAAGGAATTTTAGTACTCCCCTCATTTTGTAGATGAGGAAACCGAAGTCCAAAGAGCTTAAGAAACTAAGAATCATGGAATCTATAAGCTGAGAATAATGTCAAAAAAACTTTTATTAAATCTCTACACCTAAAACCCAAAGAGTGGCGAAGCCAGATCTTGAACTAGGTGTCTTTGGCTCATTTTGCAGTCCAGTACCAATCAGCAGTTTACTTGGTCATGTTATTTTCAGCTCTTCTGCTTACAATGTTGTTAAATACATTGCTCAAGATTTCATTTGCACACCTAAATAGATGCCAATTCTCTGATTCAGTTATCTTCTTCAGACCCATGATAAAACATATTCCTGTCCTCCTTTCTCTGGCCTATTTTGTCCATGGTGGTAGAGTATCAGTGAGAAGCAGGATATGGGAAGGATGTAGGTGTACTGAAATACAGATGTCATCCTGGAATGTTAGGGCCACTGTTTTCTTGTTAACTCAGGAGTCGTCATTCAAGCCTATGTCATCCAAGGATGCCCTTGCCTTTTACCTCTCCCCTCCTATTCTCCCGTCCCGTATTTGGGTTGTTTCCCTAGTATTTCCATTGTGACAGATTTATACCTACTCTCTTCCCTTCTTATAGGTTTTCCACTTATTCCCGACTCTTAGTTCAGGAATTTTCCCCCCATTTTTGTTATAATTCGCATAACGTAAAATTAAACATTTTGAAGTGAACAATGCAGTGGCATTTAGTACATTTACACTGTTGTGCAACCACCACGTCTGTCTAGTTCCAAAACATTTTCATTACCAAAATAAAACCTTTTACCCATTGAAGTTAACATTCCCTTCCGCTCAGCAGTCTTTGGCTACCACCAGTCTGCTTTCTTTTTCTATGGATTTACCTACTCTGGATATTTCATATAAATGGAATCGCACCTTATATGACCTTTTGTGTTTGGGTTTTTAAGAATATACCTATTAATTGGTGGTATTTATTTTATAGTAAAAAAGCATATAAAATGCTTTATATTTTAAATGCTAATAGTGTTTGTTATTTCAGATGTAGCCAGTGAAAAACAAAGAAGGCTTCTGTATAACTTAGAAATGGAACAGATGGCCAAGACCGCAAAAGCACTCATGGAAGCCGTGAGCCATGTTCAGGCACCTTTTACAAGTGCAACACATTTGGAGCACGTGAGACCCATGTTTAAGGTAAAAGTTACTAATAACTTTTGGTCGCAGTATACATTTATATGTAACCTTGTTCAGCGTGTTTTTAAGTTAAGGAAATACAGTGATTATAGCCCATTAGTGTAGACCTAGAAGCAAAAGCAATGTTATTTAGGATATAGCAAATATAAATTTTTTCTTAAAGAGAATGAGAAAAGGTATACAGTCTTGGCAATTAATAAGCGTGTGACCTTAAGAAATAAGAATGGGAAGGTTTCAGAGAATGATCATTAATCTTTGGCCTTGTTTTCTCCAAATGAGTTCTATTTAAACCTTTAGAGTTTACCTAAAATTTCAAAGTGATCTTGAACTTCTTGCCAGAAACTCACATGAGAGTTCTGAGTATACCTGGAGTGCAGAGAATAGAGCGAGGAACAAAAGCAAGCGTTATTATGTTTATAGGTTGATCTAGTAAGAATGATACTTACTGGTTCTTTAAAATTTGATGGCCTATTCCTTCTTTGTTTTCCTGGTTTTTTTTTTTTTTCCTATCCTTTCTTCAAAATGTGAGAATAAGTAAGCAGGGAATCGGTAAGGATTACAGGGATATAGAGGAGAGTCTAGTCAAGGTTGAAAAGGGAAAAGGGGTAAAGTAATTCCAGTTTGTGGGACAGTGTGGTAGGATGGTTTGTGGAGGCTAAAGATTGTAATTTGAGTTCTCATTCAGATACTAAGTACACATATGTGTGGGCAGTAAAAGATGACTACAAGATTTCTGTGCTTTTGTTTTAGCTCTAAAGTTTTATGGTTCTACCTCTACTTCAACGTCTGTGTGATAATGTTATTTCCAAAAGTTGATGAAGAATTGTGCGATGGGGGAGAGAGGCCTAGGGGAGGCATTGTTAGAAGGAATAGTGGAGTATGACTAGCCTTATCTTTTGAAATAATACAAGAAACACTTTCTCTTTATTATGAAACATTTTTATAAGGCAGCTTTCTGTTTTGTTTTGAATAGTCTTAACACTCTTGTTTTTCTTCTCAAATGTTTTTGGTTGGGGGAGGTAGAGAATGGAAAAAAAAAAACAGAAGAAACCAGCCATAATTCCATCACTCAGAAAAAAACTTCTGTTGATGTGTTTATATACCACTTTTTTATATACTACTTTTTAAATCTTAATTGAATAATTATGACCATACTATGTGTAGAATTTTGTATCTTGCTATTTTCACAGAAGTATTTCCCTGTATCATTAAAAATTCTTCATAAATAGCTTTTATTATGTATTCTCTAGATTAGTTCTAGTTTATTTAAACATCTTTTTTTTTTTTTTAAGATTTTATTTTATTTATTTATTCGACAGAGATAGAGACAGCCAGCGAGAGAGGGAACACAAGCAGGGGGAGTGGGAGAGGAAGAAGCAGGCTCATAGCGGAGGAGCCTGACGTGGGGCTCGATCCCATAACGCCGGGATCACGCCCTGAGCCGAAGGCAGACGCTTAACCGCTGTGCCACCCAGGCGCCCCTATTTAAACACCTTCTAAGCTAGCATTAAGAATCTTCCCTCTTAGTACCATTTCTACTGCCATTAACCTCTCCAGACATCCTCGTTTCTTATTATTGTAGTGTCCTAACTAGTATCCTTAATGTCTGTTTTTGTGCTCCTCTTGTCCATTTACAGAGGCCAGAATGATCATTTTAAAATACAAAATGAAATGTTGCCTTCTTCCTTAAGGCCCCCACTAACTTTGCATCATACTGTGAAACTAACACACCCACTTCTACAACCTTACGTGGTCTGGCTCCACCTGCCTTTCCAGGCTCATTGCTAGATTTCTTCTGTCTTACTATGCTGCAGTCACACTAGCATTCCTTCAGTTTCTTTTTAAGATTTTATTTATTTACTTGACAGAGAGAGAGACAGCCAGTGAGAGAGGGAACACAAGCACAGTGAGTGGGAGAGGAAGAAGCAGGCTCCCAGCAGAGGAACCTCATGCGGGGCTCGATTCCAGAACGCCGGGATCACGCCCTGAGCCAAAGGCAGACGCTTAACGACTGAGCCACCCAGGCACCCCCCTTCAGTTTCTAGAATGTCCTAAATTATTTTCTCTTCAGAGCATTCTTACAAGCTGTGTCTTTTGTCTAGAACGCTCTTTTCTTCTTTGCCCAAGTGGTTTCAGCTTTAAATATACCTTCTCAGACAGGTCTGCCCTACCCCCACCATCCAAATTTGGTCCCTTTTCATAATGTGCTATGTTATCCTTCATTGTATTTATAACAGTTTGTATTTATACATTTACTTATTTTAAAATTTAGTATCTGTCTCTTTACTAGACTTTAAGTTCCATGAGGGAAGAGACTATGTTCTGTTCACTTTTCCCAATGTCTAACACCATTCTTAGCTTGTAGTTAAGTGTTCAGTAAACAAGCATTGACTTAGTAGCAGAATAAATGAGAGACTTCTAGGATGTGATATAATATTAAGGGATATAAATATTAATAAGAATCTTTTTAAATACTGCCAAATTGTATTTTACAAAGGTTTATACAGTATGAATGGATAATTTCACTGACCCCTAGATATTATTTAGTGTAGTTTGATAGGAGAAGTCATTGTCTTTAATTCCTAATGGAGTTAAACATATTTTTCACTGGCTTAAGAACTATTTATACTTTTTCTTGTATAAAATACTGCACAGGTTTGAATAGATTTGCTGTTTCTTTACTTAAAATTGAACATGTAATTTATTACTTCCATGTGGTACTTCGTACTGTACTTCATATGCTTCCTAAAGGATCTTTCCACAGTGATAGTCCAGGTATTAAATAGGTAGAAAATGAGGTTCAGAGAGATTAAGTTAGTGGCAAAGCTAGGACTAGAAATAAGGTACTGTGGCTTATGTTCCTTTGTTTAGGGATTATATTCTTTTTTACTTCTAAACTTTCTAATGTTGCAAACAAAGCTTTGGGTAATCCTTTGGGTAATGTTTTTCTTAATAATCTTAAAAACTTTTTAGATCTTTTTAAAATTCCAGCTGTCATTTTTACAGTACACTGGTATAAATCTTTTTCATCTCTGTGGTTATGTGGATATATAGTTTTGCTTCATTAGAATCTATTAAAAGCAACAAATACTCATATTAGACAATTCAAGGTTACACAAGCACACATCAATGTGTACATGTATGTTTTGATGTCAGAATTTTCAGTAGTCCTTAGGTTTTTTTATTTTAAATTACATTTTTCGGTATTCAGTGTTACCGACTGGTAAAAGTTAATGTTTGTTCATTTCGCAGTTTATAATGAAGAAGTATTTTATTGAACTATATTTTTAAAGTATTGTCCAACTAGGAACCAGAGATATCACTGATATTTCAATGTGAAATATTTGACTATAAAAAAAGTAAGGCTAAATGATGTCCAGGGAGCAAGCTTAAAGAAGAAAGAATAATGTAATTATTTCAAGTAGAAAATGACTAAAAGGATTATCTTAGAAATAAAATCTGTGAAATACTGCAAGGGACAAGCTTGCAGAGAGAGATGAGTTCTGAAAGTAGGGGTAAAACTAATATCATTTATGAATATTGACAATTCCCATTTCTTATTGATGTGAATAATTGATAGATGCTGCACTTAAAATATACCTAACGTCCTCTGCTGAATTTGTAGTCTTGCTGTCCCACTTATTTAACCCCAGGCAACATTATGTATTTTTTCCCCCAAAAAACTCACTGCTTTTTTTTTCCAGAACTTTCTCAAATCATTATTGTCTGAAGCTTTGAGAAATATTAATGTACTACTATCATAAAATTTAATTATCACTTGATATTCATGATATAGTTTAAATTTTTAATTTTTCTAGTTGGCTTGGACACCTTTTCTGGCTGCATTTAGTGTGGGTCTGCAAGATTGTGATGATACTGAAGTAGCCTCTCTTTGCCTGGAAGGTATAAGATGTGCAATCAGAATTGCATGCATTTTCAGCATTCAGGTAACAAAGAATTTTGCCTTTGTAGCAAGTCTGAAAAACATAAATTACTTATGTGATGACTATAATTAAAATTATTTTTTTATGTTTGACTTACTAAAAACTAATTTCAAGTTTATGATGGAATTTAAATGAGTCTGATGTCTAAGTTTCCAAGAAACCATGACAGAAGGGGTAGTTTTATATTGATGCATCTGGAATTCATCATAACTACTTCGGTTTACATTTTTTTTTCTCTATAGAATATTAGCCGTATCCAAAATTTCAAGACTTTGAATTTCTGTATGTTAATTTGAGTATCTTATTTAAATATGTTACATGTTCATACTTACTGAATCATATTTTTTCATACTTCTGTGCTTATGTATATTACCTTATAACTTCACTTAAACCTAAGAAAAGTTATTCTAAAGAGAACCAAGTATCTAGTACTTAATTTTCATGAGACAGGTCCTTCTAGTAATTTATATACTTTGATAACAAATTTTAGCCGAAGCTTGCTTGCTTTTTTTTTTTTTTAAAAACCCATTTCACATTTATTTCTGAGTCTTATGGCTTAAGAAGCACAGCCTAGCTATAGAGAAAAAATGAGCACATTTATAAATCACGTTTCTGCTAGTCTGCACAGTACTTGAAACATAAGCACTTCAGGAATGTTTTTTACTATATGAATTCATTTGTTGTCACTAAAATCTCGTCTTGATTTGACATCTCCATTGCCTTTAGATTTTAGAAATTCATCCTTTTCATCTTAAATAAAAACACTGTAGTTTGAGGTATGTAATTTGTCAGTTAAAAACTTACTAAACAGGTAAACAGTTTGTCAGTAGGGAATTAGAGATCACTCTGTTGTGTTTATAACAATGTAAGTATACTTTTCTCTTTTTTATAGCTGGAAAGAGATGCATATGTCCAGGCACTAGCAAGATTTACCTTACTTACAGTGAGTTCTGGTATTACTGAAATGAAACAGAAGAACATTGACACAATAAAAACACTTATCACAGTGGCTCATACAGATGGAAATTATTTAGGAAATTCGTGGCATGAGGTATAAGCACTTTTTTTCAACTTTGCAGTTTGGTTTATAAAATGATTTAATGCTAAATATTCTACCCACTGACATGCTTAAGTGTTTGGGAAAAATATTAGTATATTCAGGATAAGTTTATCTAGCTTTTTTTTTTTTTAAGATTTTATTTATTTATTTGACAGAGATAGAGACAGCCAGCGAGAGAGGGAACACAAGCAGGGGGAGTGGGAGAGGAAGAAGCAGGCTCATAGCGGAGGAGCCTGATGTGGGGCTCGATCCCAGAACTCCGGGATCACGCCCTGAGCCGAAGGCAGACGCTTAACCACTGTGCCACCCAGGCGCCCCAAGTTTATCTAGCTTTTAATAATGATTTATAATGTAGCTTGTATTTAAATCCTGGCTCCATACACTTAAGTATTTTTGCGATCTTTTTTAACTTGGAATTTTTTTTTTTTTTTTTTTTTTTTTTTTTTAATGAAGATTCTGAAGTGCATCAGTCAGTTGGAGCTTGCACAACTTATAGGAACTGGAGTGAAACCTCGATACATTTCTGGAACAGTACGGGGCAGGGAAGGATCCCTTACTGGAACAAAAGACCAGGCTCCTGATGAATTTGTGGGTCTGGGATTAGGTGAGAATTTTTCAAATTATCTTTATGAAGTATCAAAGATTATTAACTTGTTCAATATATGTAACTTTATTGTAGCAATGAAATACAATTAGAAGGACATGATAAAATGCTCTTTGGCTAACCTTATGGAAAAGCAAGAAGACCATGTAGAGAACTGGACCATTTTTGCCTCATTTAGTTTGCAACATTAAGTGACCCTTAATCTAAATCTCATAGTTGGGGGTAGGAGAAAGGTGCAATTTAAAATGACCTATTTTTAACACTAAGGTAATTTAAATGAGTGAAGGCATGCATAAGATGATAAACATTTGGGGCAACTGGAGAGAAAGCATTCACATTCGGATATTTTTAAAGGCACTATGCAGTCCTAAACAAACTCTTACACTGGTATAGAAACTTTCCCATGGTTCCTTATCTGCTCAGTGTGGCCAGGAACTTCCAGATTTAACCCAGTAGAACAAAGGAAAATATTACTGAGAATGGCTGCAAAAGAACTAAAGACAATACATTTTGAGTCATAAATGGAAAGAGTACCACCAGGGAAGAAGCAACATTTAGACTGTCTTTGGCTTTGAGGTTTGAATTCTTTTGTATATCTTCCTTACTGTGTGCAAGTTACTTTTATTCTCCGAGCTTTGGTTTCCACTTCTGCAAACTAATAGTAATATCTACCTACAGAGGTCTTAGGATTAAATAAGAATATGAATAAATGGACTTAGCACAGTGGCTGGTATACTAATGGTTTGTGGATTGTTCTCTATCCATTTTCCTGACCCCACTTCCATCCAAGAAATCTAGAGACATGACTTAAAGAGAATGGGGTGGGGGGTGGCGGGAAGGAGGAAAGAGATGAGATCTAGGAATATTTCCCTTTAAGATGATCCATAGAGGAGGAAGAAACACCAGGACCATGTTGTGGCTCCACATGGGAGCCAGTTATATAAATAACTGGGGACAGTTATTTCCTAGTGATATTTCAGCTGGGCAGGGCAGTTGTCTTACTCCAGTTGTATCTTAGATGCTGTCGTTCTGGGAGGCGAGGGTGTATACCTGATAACGTGATGACCCAGCAGGATTTAGAACCGGTGAGCACCTCATGGTGACTTACATCACCTGGGAATCTGAGATACAGATGAAAAATATTTACGAACAAGTGAAATGAATGTGCATTGATTGATTCAGTAACTTTTGAAAGCCTTTTTTTTTTTAAGGCCTGAGGCGTACAGGAAGGCTAAAATGACAGGTGCAAATTGCCAGGGCTTAATTTTGGCAAGTAATAAAAGTAGGTTACATTAAAAAGAAAACACCAGTGGAATATTTTTTCTTCTAAAAGTTTTAGTCAAACAAGAGAAATAATGATACTTGCTGATAATGTTTCCTAGTATACTTGAAAGTAAATTAAAATTAATTTGATCATTATTGTGCTACTTATGTTGTAAGAATATGAGATGACCTGCCGTCGCACTTCAGGAAAAGGGAATTTAGATAAAACTAAACACTTTCTGAATCTGGAAATGAAATAAAAAGTTCAGGCTTACAAGCCAGCGAAGCACCCAGCCATATTCTTCCACCTCTCTTTCATGCTTTATCTAGATTTCACCTACTTTTCTTTTTGGCCTGCTCCATTCTCCACTCATTCCTGATTGATTAGGTCTCTCATTTTTGAGTCTACATCCTAGAGGGATTCAGTCTGTTGACTTGGCCCCTGTTGGGCAGAGTCTTCCCTTCAGGCCATCTCATTGGTTATCAGGTAGCCCAATGTGGCACATGTCCACCCCTGTCCATCTGTGCCCTGTCACTTGCTCAGGCAACAGATGTTTTCTTCAGCAGGATGCTGTAGTCAGAATTTAAGCTAGAAGAGCTGTAGTCCAGACATTTGAGCAGGTTTAATCTGTATATATATGGTTTTTTAAAAATAAATTAAGTGTCCTCCTTTATTGATAGCATCCACCTCATGTATTCCATGTAACCACGTTAATAGTGTATGTTTATCTGACTTTCTGACTGATACGATGCAAGTCTGTACTTCCACTTTTTGGAAACGTGAAACTTGTAATTATTAATACATTGCATATGGTACTTATTAAAAAGGTTTTATTTGTTTATTTGAGAGAGAGAGCACAAGTGAGAGGCAGAAGGAGAAGCAGACTCCCCGCTGATCAGGGAGCCCGATGCAGGGCTCAGTCCCAGGGCCCTGAGAGCATGACCTGAGCCAAAGGCAGACACTTAACCGACTGAGCCACCCAGGCGCCAATGTAGCATATGATTATTAGAATTATATGCATACTGTTCTTTTAAGGTGTATATCAAAGTTTAAAAATTCAGTGATTTGGACATATAAATCATAAATCTTAAGTGAATATTCACTCCTACCTCTTTGTTTTTTATCTGAGTATTTGTGCTTTTGAGTAGTTTGTTTGGTAAAGCTGAAACTATTAGCCTATCATGTTACAGTGTTATACAGATGTTTGAAAGATTTCATGTGTTTTTGAAATAGGTTCTTTGGATTGCCAAACATTTTGTATTTTTTTATTCCTCTATATTTCTTAATGATTACAGATTATTAAATTTAAATATAATAATAAAAGTTCTTAAATATAAAAAAAAGCTTACTAAGAAGGACATTCAGATGATACACAAAGGAAGTTAGTGATGATGGGCATTGCTTTTTCTTGTAGGTTTTTCTTCATTAAATTCCTGTAATGTGCTAATGTGCTTCAAGTGTTGCTTGACACTATTTCTCTAACCACTCCATTTCTCTGTCACTTATTTGAGGCTTTCCTCCTTGTTCACTTGTATTATAGAAATAGACTCTTTATTTGTCTTTCCAGCTCTAGTATCTCTTCCTATTTCGCTGTGTTCTACAGATACTACCAGAAGTATCTTTTAGAAAACAGGTTGCATTATGTCAGGCTTCTAAAGGTCTATTGTTCCCTGTTTTCAATCTTTTTTTTTTTTGAGATTTATTTATTTATTTGAGAGATAGAGAGCACGCGCGCATGTGCGCGAGCAGGGGTGAGAGGCAGAGGAAGAAGGAGAGGGAGAGAAGCAGACTCCCTGCCAACTGGTGAGCCGCCATAGGGTTGATCCCAGGACCCCGAGATCATGACGTGAGCTGAAATCAAGAGTCAGTCGATTAACCGACTGAGCCACCCAGGTGCCCCATATTATTCCCTGTTTTCAAAAGCAATACATTAAACATAACAGTCAAGGTTTTTCATGTTTTAATTTTAGCCTCTCTTTCCAGCTTCATCTCCTACTACTGTTCTTCCCCTTCTCTCTTGTCCCCAGCTAGATTCTCCATTATGGCTGTAACCAAGTATGTTAAAACATGATGTTTACGTTCATCCTTCCATTAGTTTATATATGCTGCTCCTATTCCTTCTGCCTCCTTTTCTACATGATTATCTTAGGTCCAACTTGAATTAATATTTGATCATTTCATCATATATGAAGGCTTTCCATGAGCTAATACCCCTATTTTCCTTCCCCTACCAAAATTAGTTCTATTTAGCAAAACTTGTATTATATGTCATTAGTTTATCTCAGCGATGAAGTAATTATTACATTTTACTAAAGCTGGTTATGCGTGTGTCTCAGTCTGTGTCTCCTGGTAAATGATAAACTCTCTGAGGTCAAGGATCACATCTTTTTCACATTGTTCAGTTCCTGGAAGAGAATTTAGGGAACTTTTTATTGTGCTCAGAATGCAACATTAACACACCTATAGTAATTTATGTGAAACTATATGGAAGAAAACCTGATTTGACTATTACTTATTTAAGTAAATGCTTAGTTCAGAGGAACAACGGGAGGACTCCTTCCTGAAAACTCAAATGGGTTTTAGACAGTTGAGGGATGGCCTGAATGGATTCTGTAATGTCTAGAATGTTGGAGGGTACTGCCTTAAATGCTAGGCTTAAAAAGTTTATGCTTTATTCTGAAAGTAATAGTAAGCAAAATGAATGTGATGATATAGAAAAATTAACCTGACAGGAGACTGGAAAGAGAGATTGAAGAGGGGAAAAATTAGCAGCAGGGAAAGCAGTCAGGAAATTATCCATAATCTAGCCCTGAAATTACAAGGCTCTAAACTGAGTAGGAATGAAAATGAAGGAATGATGCCAGAAACAGGTCAAAAGAAAGATTTAGTGACTGGTGGAGGAGGGGAAAGATACCAAAGATGATTGTGAGGTTTGAAAGAGTTTGAAAACTGGGGAAATTGCTCTATTGTCCAGCATATGGAACCAATTTTGGGGGGGAAGAGAAATTATTCTTTTGAATAAGACGATATTAGAAAATACAGTTAAAATTTCCAATAAGCATTTGTAAATAGAGGACTAGAGATTAAATGTCAGGGAGATCTAATTATACAGAATTGGGAATCATCCTAAGAAGATAACACTGAAACTGCAGTTAGTGCTGTTTCTTAAACATTAAGGGAAATTATGCCTACTGTCATAAATTTGTGATCTGAATTCTCAGTGCCCCTAATTTGTTGATCTCTGGAAGCACAATTTGTCTTTATAACCATCCGGGCCTATATGCCACTTAGTATAGCTAATTAAGCTCATTTGGCCTTGATAGAGGTCACTGATGCCAAAAGAATTATTTATCAAAAGCTTTATTTCTTCCATTAGGAAAATAACTGATTTCCGAAATACGTTTTAGAACTATAAGTGTATTCTTCCAGTGAATTATTTTCTAACTGAAATGACTCTCTTTTATGTACGGAAGTTGGAGGAAATGTGGACTGGAAGCAGATAGCAAGTATTCAGGAATCCATCGGAGAAACCAGTTCTCAAAGTGTTGTTGTTGCTGTAGATAGGTAAGGTATTCATTTTATTCCCTTTTCAAATGACTACTGTATAATTCTGTAGCATTTAGGTACATTTTGCTCTGTAGTGATTAAAAAAAGAAAAGTTATTGCCAAAATAACTTTCCTTAAATAATATAAGATTATATTGTGATACATGGTGATTTTGATGAAGAAGCCTATTATTTTGCTCTTTAGATCATGGAATATAGGAAGGAGATAAACAGTATGAAAATTTAACTTAAAATAGATATTAGTGAGCTTTAGGGAAACAGTAATCTTGATGAAAAAGAACGTGTTTTATTTTCTTTGTAGGAAACTAATTGCTCTTATTTTCCCCTATATGAAAATGGAGTGTAATCTGTCTTTCAAGTTCTGTTTGATATAAAACTGCATTATGGGTAAATGAAGGATTGCTGGGAATTCTCATTGCAAGCTTCTTTGGAAAGGACTTCAGCGTTTGTATATTATATACATTACCAAATATTCCTCATTTTTAGTTTGTTTTCTAAAAGTGAATCCATACTAAGTGTTCTTTTGAAGATTAGCTTTTTCTAGATGAATGCCCAAATATTTGAAACTTAATATTTTACAACACTGACATTTAAATTTTTTTATTACTTCTAATGAAACTTTCAGAAATATAACACATATATTTTTCTTGGTGCTTGAAGACTTACGCTAATCCAGAATTTTACGTCAGATAAAACTTTTTGCTTTTAAGTACAGACTGAACTATAGAGTGTTCAGTGGCTGCTGACCCTGGAAATATTCCCTACAACTTTTTCTTTGAAAAGAACTCTTAATCTTCACTTGCTAACCTTTTTTTTAATAAGGGAAGGAGGTCATTTGCCTTTTCCTTGTAAAGGCTGAAGAAAGATTGCATATCCTCTTACACCCCCTATATAGCTCGAAGGCTTACCATGTGCTTGACACTTTTCGAAGTACTTTCCAGGTATTACTTATCACTTAATACTTCCAGTAACTTCATGAGATGGGTATTATTATTGTCCTTAATTTATAAATGAGGAAACTGAGACAGAGGGGGCCTAAATAACTTGCTCATCCCCACAAATAATCTTGTCTTGATTATTGTTGCAGGGATGGTTTCATCCGCAAAGAATTTTGAGACGTGGTGCCAGGACATAGACTCAGGCAGCATGTCTCTTGAGCATACACTCTTACCCTCTCCATCTCTGCCTGCATGTCCAACTGGAGAGCAGTGTAGTAATGTCTGCCCTTCTGCTTTCAGGGTAGCTTGTTTCCAAATGATTTTCCTGCCTTGCAAAAAAATCCTCTTCACTCATTATGAGAATCTCCTCAGGCAAGAGTTAACATTTTACCTACTATTTATTTCCATAGTCTATTTTATATGACCATAGCCAGTTCTAATTTATCCATCCATCCACTGTTTGTTGAAGGGAGACATAACACTCATTTGAGTAAATGATATGCGTCTCCATTTTAAGAATTTAACATATTTTAGAGGAGTCTTAACACAAATTCTGTTAGTACTTTGTTGTCTCAAATGCATCATCAGATAACTTCTGCAAACATAAATCCAATGTCCAATTTTATACAAAACCTCAACATTTAAATTTTAGCTTACAATAAGTTACATCTTTGGTTTACTATAAGATTATATTCTTGTGTGGTGCTTTTCACTTTCTCATTAAAGTTTCTTCTTAATTCCTTTCTCAGTATCTGAGTATATTTTCATATGTAATATTCCGATTCTAAATTCATAAGCTAAGTCAGATAACCTAGGTATTCAAGTCACTAGTGCGAATATTGTTAGGCATCATCCTGGAAAGTTCTGTACTTATCTTTGAACAAGTCATTTTCTTGTCCTTAGGTCTGTTGTTCTGAATAATCTGTTATGACAAGTATAGGAAGTAAACATGAAAAATCAAAGTTTTTTTGTTTGTTTTTGCTTATTTATAGCTTCTGTTTCTTAAGAGAAAAAAATATATGATTCTATTAAAAGCTACTTTAACTGTGCAGGAATAGATTTTGTCCAAGAATGAGTTACCACTAAAAGTTAAAAAACAGTACCATAGTTCGTTTTTTTATTAATTTTAAGCACACCAGATCTAGCTTTATACTTGGAACATTCTCTCTCCTATCAGAAAATACATGTAGCTCATCTCCAACTGCATTTGCTTATAAATATCTTCTGATTAGGTCTTAGAAATAAATGTTACCTCTGATATTTTCACTGTGAAAAATTTTTGCATATACGGTAACTTAGTTTGCCTCTGTATTGTGTACAGTTTAAAGTTTATGTGGTCCAGAATCTGCAGGTTTTGTCAACTTTTTTTTTTTTTTTTTTGGTATTGTTGCATTGCTTTTCATTTGTGGCTGAAGCGGTAATCTGTCATTTTGTTTTCCTGCTCATGGTTTTCAGGACATGTCTTTTAATATTAACACAAGATTCTCGTGCATCTGTCCTTTGCTTTTCATATAAGGAATGTAGAATCCATTTCATAGACTTTTTGTGAAACATAGCTCTGTTCTCTTGCCTTAGTTTACGAAGGCTTAACTTTAAATGCCTCCACAGACTGCTATGCTCTATGGATCCAGTCTAACCACTGGATTAAATGGAGCCTTTACTATTCTATTTTTCCCCCTAGATGATGTTCTCAGCCAGATCTTTGAATTATTATTTTGTTCTACTGACAAGAGCAATAGAGGAAATCTTAAAATATTCCTTTAGCAGATCAGAGTCTGAGTCATCATGTTGTCAGTTTTTAGGCTTTTCCTTGTCTTGTATTTGTTACTCATTGCCACTACACATGGACAGACTTTCAAGGGCACTGAGGTTAAAAAATCATGATATACTCACAACATGGATATAGTGGACATAGTAGGAAAAAAAACAGAATATATTTTAAATGTTCATGTTTTGCTCAGGTGAGTGTGAGGCAGTATATCAAGTAGTTAAGAGGGTGGACTGTGGAGTGCCCAGCCTGGTTTGATCTTGGCTGTAGCACTTACTAGTTCAGTGACTTTGAGGGGGTTATTAAATATCTTTGTGCCTCAGTTGCTAAGTTTATAAAATTAGAAGTAAACTAGTCCCTACTTCACAGGCTATTTGTGATTATAAAGTGAGTGGTTATATTCTAAAACACCTAGAATAGCACCTACTTTGTAATTGTTGGTAACTATTACTGTTACTCTGATAACTTTTTCTTTCTTTTTTTTTTTTTTTTTTAAGATTATTTGAGAGAGAGAGAGAGAGGGTGAGCAGGGGGGAGGGACAGAGGGAGAGAGCATCCCAAGCAGACTCCACAGTAAGCACAGAGCCCGGACACGGGACTCAGTCTCATGACACTGAGATCACGACTTGAGCTGAAACCAAGGCTGGTCGCTTAACCAGTGGAGCCACCGAGACACCCCAGATTACTTCTGTTTCTAAACTTAATATTTGACCTGCTTCTGCCTTTAAGGTTACCTCTTTGCTATGCAAATCCTATGGTACACAGTGTAAATTGAGGAATATCAGTTCACCCTGGAAGGCACATCAAGCCCTTGGTTACAAACCCAGAGCATCGGTAAAAATGCAGACTTTAAAAGAGGACTAATAGGTTCATGACGAAATCTGTTACGAAACTTTGAAACAAAGAAAAAGCTCAGTGGAGAAAGCTGGGCAAAGCTGGACAACGCAGCTGAACTCTAAATATTTGAATTTTCCAAGGAAAGTTATTTAGCCACTTCTTGGTTAAACTATTAGAGATTATTTGCAAGCTTCTGTTGCTTGTAATTTAACATAAATGAGCTTTCCAATCAAGTGTATGTTACTTGTAAAAACAAAGTAGAATTTTTTATCTTAAGAACATGTTTAATGCTAGTAGATAATCAGGAAAAATTGAAAAAAATCTTCTGTTTGGTACTGTGCCAGTTATGTTAGTTTTACAAATTAATATTTTCCTTATCCTTAGAGTCTCATGTTGATATAGTGTTTGTAAGCTTACTAATAAAATTACAACAATATATTCTTACTCTGTTGTATTATCTAATGCAAAGGAGGGAGGGAGGAACATCCAAACTACTTGTTATGAAATGATATGTTAAAACATTCATTTGACTACCTGATTTTTTGTTCCCTTAAACCAGATTTAAAGTAGCAAGTACCTCAGGCTACTTACTTTTGAATTGATGTAACAGACGTAAGACTTTATAAGTTTTTGAATTATGTTTCTTTTCTTTAGAATATTTACAGGGTCAACAAGGCTAGATGGAAATGCTATTGGTAAGTATGTACATTTATTTCACTTATAAATTGGGTTTTTGGCTAAAAGACTTGAAAGTTAAGCTAAAAAAATGTAAATCTATTTATGTTATAGTGGATTTTGTCCGTTGGCTCTGTGCCGTGTCTATGGATGAATTACTTTCCACTACACATCCAAGAATGTTTAGTCTACAAAAAATAGTAGAAATATCATATTACAACATGGGAAGAATAAGATTGCAGTGGTCTCGTATTTGGGAAGTTATTGGCGATCATTTTAATAAGGTATTTGAATAATTGTACGATTTGCTTACATTTGTAATGTTTTTTGTTTAAAATTCCTTATACTCTAATTGAGACGTTTTTCCTTTTTTAGCTTTTTAAATTACATTTTTGTAATTAAAATTAGAAAACCCTTTGAATCCCATTTTTGTTTTTTTGTTTTTTTAAGAAGTGATTGCTGTAGGTTTTAAGAATTTAGTTAAAATATGTTTTTGTTGTTGAGAAATAGTTAGTACACCTAGTGTCTTTGTGGAGAACTTTAGGATTTATCTATGCTATTAGTCATATATTTTTTCTAAAACAAAAACGAAGAAATAAATTTTCACTGCTGACATTAGCACCCTATATTTCTCTTGCCATTGCAGGTTGGCTGTAATCCTAATGAAGATGTAGCTATTTTTGCAGTAGACTCCTTGAGACAATTGTCAATGAAGTTTTTAGAGAAAGGGGAGCTTGCTAATTTCAGATTCCAGAAGGATTTCTTAAGACCATTTGAACATATAATGAAACGGAACAGGTATTATATTTGTTGAATTGCTTAATATCAGAAAAATACCTTATTATTTTCCACAGCAGGGGGAAAACAGAAGAAAGGAAAAAAAAACTGATGGGTTTTATGTATATGCATATCCAAGCAATTATATTAATATTTTAGGTCTCCAACAATTCGAGATATGGTTGTACGGTGTATAGCACAAATGGTTAATTCTCAAGCTGCTAACATTCGGTCTGGATGGAAGAACATTTTCTCTGTGTTTCATCTAGCTGCATCCGATCAAGATGAAAGCATAGTAGAACTTGCATTCCAAACAACAGGGCACATCGTCAGTGAGTATTCTTCTGCCTGTGTTCAAGTTTAAAAAAAAAAAAACAAAAACAAAACAAAACTTTAATTTGTTCAGAAGATAATACAAATGTCATGGGCCTATTCTGGGTTTTAAGTTTACTAAGTTTTGCCTGTAGAAACAGAGGACTAATGACAATAATATTGTTACTACGTTATTATAGTTAACATTTATTGAATGTTTACCATATGGCAAGAACAGTAAGCACATTGAGTGTGTTTCCTTCTGTCTTTACAACAACTTTATGAGATAAGTATCTTCAGGAAACTCAGGCCCAGTGAGATTAAGTGACCTGCATAAGGTGCATGATGGAGTTGTTGGGATTCAAAGCCAGGGAGAGGTTTTTGACCGCTCCATTACACAGCCTCCTTTGACTATAAGGGAGAAGTAAATACTGAGGATGTAAGTTAAGCCTGTCTGAAAGATGATAATGATGACCATCATCATTTTTCATAGATTAAGAGACTGAAATACAGATAGGTTGAATGTAATTTTGTATATTCAACTCAACAGCTACTGATTCAGTACCTAACTGTGTACTGTCACTATATTACGTGCTTGGTTTATTGTGCAAAGAAAACACAGACCTCTGTCCCTCTCCCCACTACTCAAGACAGTTAAGTAAGCAGTAATGACAGATACGAAGCCCTGTCTGTTAGACATCAAAACCCTTCACCTTTAAGTATGCTTTACAACCGGGGGTTGGTGGTTTTTGGTGCAGTTAAGAATAATTGAAATTATAATTACTTTGATATATTTTCCACCCTTTTAGCTCTTGTGTTTGAAAAACACTTTCCAGCGACCATTGATTCTTTCCAGGATGCAGTGAAGTGTTTGTCTGAATTTGCGTGCAATGCAGCTTTCCCAGACACAAGTATGGAAGCAATTCGACTTATTCGCCATTGTGCAAAATATGTGTCTGATAGACCTCAGGTATAGCATCATTTAGTAAACAAAATTTTGCTGGGTATTTATTTCCAGTCTGAGATCAAAGTTTATTTGGGAATTGAGGGGATATGAAGCACTTATTTTTCAGTAAACCCCAAAATGATCTGAGCTTCATTCTGACTTAAGTGATTAGTAATGATAGCTATCATTTATTAAAGGTGTCAGGGGTTTGTTTTTCCAAGTGTAATGATAGCTGTCATTTACTAAAGATGTTAAGTGTTTTTCTGAGTATTTCACATGTATTAACTTGTTTAATGTTCTTAACTTTATGGGATAGGTAGTGTTATAGCCCCATTAGAGGTAAGGATTCTGAGGCACAAAGAAGTTAAAAAATGTGTCCATGGTTGCAGGGCTAGTAAAGGAGACCTAGGGTTTGAACCAATCCTGTGTTTTTTAGCCATTAGCCCATACTGTTTAATGCATGTGGTGCTGTGGAGTACTGAAGTTGACTGTCTGGATGAGTGTGGACTTAAGCACTGAAGTAAAAAGGTGAATTGGCAACTTGGCTGCCAACCTTAACTTGTGTATCTGAATCTCTCTCTGTAACTGTCATCAAGAGAAGTGACGCATTATAGATTTGGTAGTAAGATTTTTTACTACATACTAATGTGGACCTATGGGGTGCTTAGTACTTTTTACATACATTGACTCATTTGACCTTCACACTTCCCAGGGCGGCTGATAAGGTTGCATGTGTCATAACCAGGGAAATGATAAAAATGGAAGCCTGACTTAACCTGGCAAATAGAATAATACAGAAAAGCTGATGACAGAGTTGAAACTGAAACCAACCTCGGGATTTTAGTGCAGTGCTCTTCATAGGCAGTTATAATCTCCATCTTTCTATAAATTGTTGTTTATCAAATTGCTCACTTTCGATTTGTAAAGCATTTAAAAAAATTTTTTTGAGAAATAATATACAGGTGTTATGTTTTGCCTTAAGTATGTCTACCTTTCTTCTTGAAGGCTTTCAAGGAGTACACAAGCGATGATATGAATGTGGCGCCTGAAGACAGGGTTTGGGTGAGAGGATGGTTCCCAATTCTCTTTGAGTTATCCTGTATCATCAATAGATGCAAATTAGATGTAAGAACCAGGTAACAATCAGTGTTTGTAACTACAATTTTGAAAGGCTCACTCTGACTTCAGTTAACTTTTCTTACGTGAACATAAGTTCAGTAGTGGAAGGCCATATGTCCATAAGTCATGTGTTTTATCAAATTCAGTAATTATTTGATAGGTGGATTTTAAAATGTTAAATGGAGCAACAGTAAAAATGGAAATACTACTTTTCCTTCAGATTTTAGTCTAGCATACTACTTTGAGTTTTAGCCTCTATGTTAATTTAATAGTTTACACATTCTGTCTTTCATACATTTGTTTCCAATTAAAAATTGAAGTTAGTGGCAAAATTTATTTTATTTCCTGATGAATGCTAGAAGAATTTCTCAGTGCACATCGTTGGTGAACTCTAGACTAAAGAACCATTTCTCTTTGAAGACTGGTCAGTAACACAGTTTTGAATCATGTAGGTCTATTAAAAAAGAAGTAAGCTCTTTCAAAAGTATATTCTCAATAAAAGATCTATATGAACGTCTAGTCCATTTGTAAAGAAACTGTTATGGATATAATGTAACTGGGTAAGCATTCGATACACACTTCTTAAATGTTAACAGCTCATGTCAATCCCATAGTAAAAATTTTATCCTACATTTTTTACAACCAAATTGAAATGACTAGTTTGTGTATCCTGTTACCTGTCAACAAGTGCTTGAGGCAGCATGAGTTCAATTACATGTTTAAATGAAATCTGTCTTTTATGTATTCCATCTTCTTTTTAGGGAGAATCATTAGTCATTTGGGCAGTTAACTTTGTTGAATTTTTTTTTAATTGGAAAAGTAGTATATACTTGTAACATATCAGTGATAGAACTATAATGAAGGAGTGACTCTCTCCTTCCTCCCCTTATGCCACAACCACCCTCATCCCCATCCAAGGTAGAATTTGATATATATCCTAAGAAATTTCATTTTTATTTGTTACAACAAATTTTTATAAAATGAGGTAAGTAATCCAAAATAGGACTTAACCCTTGGGAATTTGTCATAGAATTTAGTAATCACAAGAACAGTATACAGAATTTTAGATATTGAGAATTGTTTGGCAGTGCACCTGTTAGGAACTTGATAAAATTCAAGGTAGTTCCTGATTCATGTAAACTAACTTACTGAGATTTACAACTTTGAATTGTCCAGCCATGTCATTGAAGCAGCTAACATATGACAGACACATCGTATAAACACGGCACCCCCTCCCAGCCCTTGTTTCTTTGTAGAAATTTGAGGGACCTTCCTGCTTTCTTAGTTTTTTAGCTTGTCCTTGTCTAGGACTGTCCTGCTTTCCTTCTTGCCATATCCCATGTTCGGATTATGGATGAGTTCTAGTTGTTAAAGAGAAGAGATAATATGTATTCTAGTTAATAAAGGAGAAGAAAAATATGAGTAAGCTTTGTTCAGTAATGGCTTTTTCTTACTTCATTCCAGGATTTGTAAGGGCTGATATTTAGATTACATTTTAAAAAATGTTCATACCATGATTTGTATAACAGGTTAATTACACAGTACTTTCACATGTGTTCTCATTTGATTGCCTCAAAATTCTGTAGGTTTAGGGTTGGTTAATTAACCTAGGGTCTCACATACTCTTTTTCCCTGTACCAGCAACTTAAATATTGCTTTCAAAAAGATTTCTTGAGCAGTGAAAATTCTCAGAAACCTCTGTAGCTCTGTGTTTGCTTTGTGGGCCTGGAAGAAACAGGATTCCCACATCCCCTTACCCCTAGCTGTGGGAGTTAGCATCCCATTCCTTAGAGTGGAAGAAATGGATTTCAAGCCCAGGAGATGGAGGAAGAGGGAGCCTTGTTCCATTTAGGGGAAACATGAATTCCAACAGGCTTCTCTCAAAGAAGAGAGTATGTTTCTTCCACAAATTTCTTACTGCGGTTCCTTTACTTTTCATTGTACACATTAGGTGTCTTATGGATCACATAAACTGCTGTGAACTTGCTGTAGGGCCAAATGTAGTTTACACGTTTTTTAACAAATATTTAGTTAGAACCTGCAATGTGCCAAACATATATTAAGCCCAGAGGTAGCATAGGAGCAAATGAGCTGGACTGTGAACCGTTCCTTATGGAGTCTCTCAAATAACATTTTTTTCTGGCTTACCATCAGACTGTTTAGAAATATAAACCTTTTTCTAAATGGAAAGATACCTATTTTGCTAGAAGAAAGTAACATATAGAGAAAAGATCAAGCTTTTTAATGGTTACATGAAGGGATTATTATTTAGAGGAAGCTAATTAGGAATCAGGAAGGCAATATTGAGTTTTAATTTTAACACTTATTCAAAAGACAGTGAATGTGCTGCTAAGCATTTTATTTGTTCAGTAAATACTTACTGTGTTACTCCTGGGTGACAAGAATTGCTCTGTCCCTGGAATATAGTAGGAAACAAACTGCTCACATGAATGTCTTAGTGGATCAGTTTTATAAATCCTTTTGTTCAGGGATACTCTATGAACAATTAAAGTGTTAGCTAAAAAGTCCTATAACTCTTTGAAAAAGATTTCCCAGAAATTTTATGATGATCATTCACAATCTTTAATTTCATTTACAATCTTTTTTTAATGTTTTTTATTATATTATGTTAGTCACCATACAGTACATCCCTGGTTTTTGATGTAAAGTTCGATGATTCATCCAAGCCTCACTCAAAAGAATAGAAAAATCTAAAATGCAGTTTTTATATTCTCACCTCAAGAAGCTGGAACAGCAACAGAGGGACAGGCCTAATCCATGCACGAGGAAGCAGTTGACCAAGATTAGAGCAGAAATCAATGAATTAGAAACCAGGAGTACAGTAGAGCAGATCAACAGAACTAGAAGCTGGTTCATTTACAATCTTGAAATGCTAGAATGATGGGATGGGAGTGGAAGAAAAATGAAATAAAACATTTTAAGGCCATGGCCTTTGGAATTTTTTCCTATATGATGCCTCCCAAAGAAACCTGTTTTACTGTGGAAATTTCTTAAAACTGAATATCTTGTGTTAGTTTAAAACCAGTTTTAAACTTTTTTAGTAGCTTTACGACCTCTAAAAACTATATTAAGAGGGGATTCTGATGTGGCATACTTTTTTGTATTATAGCTTTCCACTTGTCTTTTATCATTTTAGGGGTTTAACAGTAATGTTCGAGATAATGAAAACTTATGGCCACACTTATGAAAAACACTGGTGGCAGGATTTATTTAGAATTGTTTTCAGAATCTTTGACAACATGAAATTGCCAGAACAGCAGACAGAGGTAAGAGAAAAAGTTAAAATGTTCTGAATATTTTCCCTAATACAGTAGGGAAATCAAGTCATTGATCAATTAATAGATCAAATCAGGTACCTGGAAAAGAAAAAAAGTTCCTACAGGGTTTTTCATTATAATAAAAAGTATGTCTTCATAAAGAACGAACACTGTTTGGGGGAGAACTGAGTTAATGAATTGGTTGTTTTCATTGTTTTTGTTGAACTTCCAGTTTCTTTCCTCATTTTAACATTGCCACAACTACAGACACCAGAAGCTTTCTTTGGTATTCATAGTGACTTACTCTGAAGTGAGTCAAGAATACATAGTAATAAGTTTCATTTATTTTATTTCATTGTCTTTTACTACAAACTAATATGCATCTCAGTAAATGCAGGGAGAGAGCCTCAAGTTTTCTTGTTTTGTCCCATACAGCTATATTAAATGCAAACATTAGGGACTCTCTGACCTGCACGAAGTTTTACTTTAGATCTGTGATTTTTAAATCTACAGGTAGACTCTTACCAAAAACATCTGATTAAGTAGACATATGTATATGCACTGGCACAAAACTGTATATGAAAATTATCAGCTAGTCCAGATTAGTCCTTTATGTACTTGAGAAAAATAAATTATTTACACTTACTTTGTATGGCCCTGTTCACCATTTATGGTATTTTCAAGTAACTATACTTCATGAAAGTTTTATTTTAAATTTATGCTAAACCTACTTGGATAAATTCTTATTTCCTTCCTCTTTATTTCTCTTTTACATTCTGTGATATTATGGAACAAGGCCAGCTGTTGATATTCGTGCGTATTGTTTGAGAAGAGTCATAATGTTAGTAGCAAGGCAATTCAGTGATACTTTTTTAAAATCAAAAATAATGCAAAAAATAGTTAAATTATTTTCTACATAAATTGTTACGGAATAATGGAGAAAAAATAGATCTCAGATACTGGGTCAAGGTGAATATAATATTCTAGAGGGAAGTAAGTACTCTGAAAGGAACATGGACAGGCTTAGCTTTTAAATATGCAAACATATTTCTTCTTTAATTCTGGTTGTTGATGAATGGTCTGACCTTCTTTTAATGACTTTTTTCCCATAGAAAGCTGAATGGATGACTACGACTTGTAATCATGCACTTTATGCGATCTGTGATGTATTCACCCAGTATTTAGAAGTACTCAGTGATGTACTTTTGGATGATATTTTTGCCCAGCTATACTGGTGTGTGCAGCAAGGTAGGTCTATAGCAAATAGTGACACAAATGTCAAATGTGGCCCTGGCAATACATAAATGAATTGCTCTTTTCTTTTCCAGACAATGAGCAGTTAGCACGATCTGGTACAAACTGCTTAGAGAATGTTGTTATTCTGAATGGTGAGAAATTTACCTTAGAAATCTGGGATAAAACTTGTAACTGCACACTGGATATCTTCAAAACCACAATCCCACATGCGTAAGAAGATTTTACTCAACTTTATATTCGTATGTTGAAAAATAGACAAAAAGTTTGATAGTAACTTGTGATTTTTTTTTAACAGAAATTCTTTTAAAAATACCTGAATGTTCCATGAATTTGTATTTATTGCAAATCAGTCTCCTATAAACCATAACAAATACTTCAATTAAATTCTTTATAAACCAGACACTTCAGTCTGATTCGTCATATGGTCATTGGTCATAGTAAAGTGATTCTACTTTAATAGGGTTTTATTTATCCAGATTAAAGCAAGCAGTGGTTTTGAATTTTAAAAAAGCAACAAAAATACTAAACATGTATTTCAGTTACTGTAGATTTAATAATCTAAGGAAAATTTATTTGCAAATATATTTTGAAGTTCATTGTCATCATCTAATGAATTCGGAATTGAATTGTAGTGAAGGAGTTTTTATCAGTGGAGAAACTAAGACATAGTCTCACTAAATGACTAAAAGCATCCCTATTATTTATAGGACATACTTGAATTTACTTCCAGCTCAACCTTTGGGGCTCTCAGACCTACACAAAATTTTACTTTAGATTTACAATTTTTAAATCTACTTAATAAGATGTTTTAAATCTTACTTAAAACATCCTAAGTAGATACATGTGTATGTACTGGCATAAAACGATGTATGAAAACTAGGAGTTCAGGGGCGCCTGGGTAGCGCAGTCGTTAAGCGTCTGCCTTTGGCTCAGGGCGTGATCCTGGCGTTCCGGGATCGAGTCCCACATCGGGCTCCTCCGCTGGGAGCCTGCTTCTTCCTCTCCCACTCCCCTGCTGCGTTCTCTCTCGCTGGCTGGCTCTCTGTCACATGGATAGATAAAATCTTTAAAAAAAAAAAAAAAGAAAACTAGGAGTTCAGTTTTTCATCAAGCGTCATAAACTTCTTCTTGACATGAGTGAAAGATGTTTGCACTGATATGATCCCCTTGTAAGTAGCTAATAGGACATTGGAAGTCAAACAAAAGGGCCACACACCTCTAGGAAAGCAGTCTCTAGGTGGGTCTATACTAAAAGGACAAATATTGGCCAACTGTTCTTATTTTTTGTGCACATTTTGTTGGAACAATGTACTTGACAAATGATCCATTTTGTCAGAGTTTATCTGTAGCCCTTATATCAAAAGACAGTATGAATATTTGCCTAGCTGTTGTCCCTGTGAAGTCTTAACAAAAACCAGCCGGGCTGAACATTCTTTTTTTGTTTTAAGAACTGCCTCTGTTTTAATTTTTGAATTACAAATTCAGGTTAAGATACATGATCTTAAAGATCATCTAATAAGCATTTCTTAATAGAAAATAACTGTACCAGAGTTCTTTCCATATTAAATTGAAATGATGTATCTACCATCTTTCTACTCCATTTCCCAGGAGCTACTGCTTCTCAGAAGCAAGAACTTGGGTCTTAGTCATCTTTTATTCCAAGTACCCAGTCCAGGGATGGCAAGTTAGTTTCCTCTTTTGGGCCAAATTTTATTTCATTTATTTTTATACATTAAAAAAAAAAATAGAATCTAAAGAGTTCTGTGAATTTTTGAAAACTCTCAAACTTTTCTCAGTCTCACTTTAGGAAATATTTAATGACATTAATACTTAGAAAAAGTGAGTTTAAAGTTTTTGAAACTTTTCAGAAGTGTTTTGTTTTGTTTTTTAAATGATGACCAGAGTACCCTCTTGATTATATTATATGCTAGTCACTTGTTTTCTGGAAATACCTATTTTAAACTTCTTACTAGATTTTTTTTCAGCAAATGGCTTTTAGCAGTAGTCAGAGAAGGATTATATTGTTTGTGGCATATCCTTGTGATTTTTTTTATGCCTGTTTTAAAACATGTTGGATGTGTCATGTTTCACACTCACAGTGATTGGTGTGATTTTTGGTATTTTAAAGGCTCTTAACCTGGCGTCCCTCTTCTGGAGAAACTGTTCCCCCACCTCCATCTCCTGTGAGTGAAAAACAGCTGGTAAGTTTTCATAAATAAATCATTTTTTTAAAATTGCTTGTGAGAAGTAATTTTACCATGGGCCACATTCTTTTATGTGAGTCCAGGTCTTCAAAAAAGATGGCATAAATCTGTCCAGAATTCTTAGGTTAAGCTTCATAGTGGTAAATTTCCCAAGTGGCTAAAATTTATTTCTTTAAGTGCCGTGAAGGAGGTATTTTAAATTATTTTATAATATAGATGGCCTGAGACATAGAGTAAAATGATGTCATGAGTTTTAAGAGCCAGGTATGAGATTATGTAAGGATTTCCATGCCAAGGGGCACCTGAACAGTGCATTCGGTTAAGCATCCACCTCTTGATTTCAGCTCAGGTCTTGATCTCAGGGTCCTGAGTTCAAGCCCCACATGGGGGCGGGGGAGCATTAAAAAGGATTTCCATGCCAAGCTAAAAATATTATTGGGTATTTATTTTAAAATTTTAATTTGGATACAGTTTAACCTATGAGAAATATTACAATAACAGTTCAAAGAATTTTAATATACCCTTCGCCCAATATATTTGTTTCCTAGGTCCTCCAAAACAAATTACCACAAATTTAGTGGCTTAAAACAGAAATTTATTGTCTCCCAGCTTAGGAAGGCCAAAGGCCCCAAATTAAGGCCATTAGCAGGCCGTGTTTTCTCCAAAGGCTTTAATGGAGAATCCTTCTTTGCCTTTTTCAGCTTCTAGTCAATGTTGGCAACCCTTGGCACTCCAATCTCTGCCTCCATTTTCACATGTCTGTGTAAAGTCAAATCTGTTATGTGTCATATCTGCCTCTCCTTTCTCTAATAAGGACACTAGCCATCTCTTATGTCTATAAGATAAGATAATAAGCCACCTCATCTCAAAATCTTTAATTTAATTACGTCTTTAAAGGCCCTATTTCCAAGTTACCTTCATAAGTACCAGGGGTTCCAACTTGGATATACCTTTTTGGGGCCACTGTTCAACCTATTGCAGTTTTTACCCTCTGGGACCCAAAAATTCATGTTCATCTTTCAGAAAATGTATTCATGCCATCCCAGTATTCCCAAAAGTTTCAAGTCATAGCATCAAGTCCAAAATCTGATCTAAACGTCATATCAAAAGTCCCAAATCTCGTCATCACAGCCATCTAGATCAGGTATGTGATCTCTTCTGGGGGCATCGTCCATGCCCATCTGTGGACCTGTAAACCTAGAAAACAAATTATCTGCTTGTAAAATACAGTGGTGGCACAAGCATAGGATAAACATCCTCATTGCAAAAGGGAGAAATTGGAAGGAATAAAAGGGTTGCTGGTCCTAAACAAGTTCAAAACCCAGCAAGGCAAATTCTGTTAATTTTCAAGGCCTGAGGGGCGCCTGGGTGGCTCAGTCAGTTAAGCATCTGCCTTCAGCTCAGATCATGATCCCAGGGTCCTGGGATCGAACCTTGAGTCGGGCTCCCTGTTCAGTGGGAAATCTGCTTCTCTCTCTGCCCTTTCCCCCGTTCGTGCTCTCTTCTCTCTCTCTCCTCTCTCTCTTAAATAAATAAATAAAATCTTCAAAAAATTTCAAGGCCTGAGGATAATTCTCTGTACCTTGATACTTTGCCCTCTGGGCCCATGGCTCCTTCATAAGCCCCTGCAGCTCTGCTCTCTAAATCATTTCTTCTTAAAGGTTAGCATGAATTTGCAGCCATGTAGCTGATCTCCTGCCTGTAGAATCCCAGAGATCTGATAACCTTCCTCCATTTTATCCTATGTCTGTCTCTTTCAGTCTAGGCTGGCTCTGTTTCTACTGGTGTATCATTCTTAAAATCCCTGTGGGTCTCTTGTGTATGTCAAAAGAGTTATTCATGGAACCTTTCTGGATAACTTCATCTTTCTACCAGGCTTCTGCTTAGATGTTTGATTGGATCCACACACCTAATCTCTTTCAACAAATGCTGTTTAACTGTCCAAAGAAATGCTTTCGTAACAGTGAATTTTCCAATTTTAGCATCCTTTGCAATCTGGACAGGCCACGGTCCTCCCAAATTACCAAGTGCTAGTTCCTTTTTGCTTAGTAGTTCCCTTCTTGAGTGTATCTTTCTAGCCTCACATTTTTCTGTAAATACCAAGGAGAAACCAGGCCACACCTTTAACCTTTTGCTTAGAAATATCCTCAGCTAAATATCCAAGTTCATCACTTACAAATTCTGCTTTGCACCCAGTAGTACAACACAGTTGAACCAAGTTTTCTGCTTCTTACAACAAGTATCACCTTTCTTCCATTATCCAGTAACATGTTCCTGATTTGATTTCCTTCTGAGACCTCACCAGAAGCACTTTGAACATTCATATTTCTGTCCACGTTCTATTCCACAACAATATATGTATTCTTCAGGGTGATAGAAGACAAGATTTCTCCATCCTGCGTTTCCCCGCCTCCTGCATCCTCACCAGAATCGCATTTAATGCTACTAATAGTCTCTTCAAGGCAGTCTAGGCTTTTTCTGTCATATGCCTCAGAACTCTTCTGGCTTCTACCATTACCCAGTTCAAAGCCACGTCCATATTTTTAGGTACTTGTTATAGCATCACGCCACTTCATGGTACCAAAATTTATATCAGTCCGTGTTCTACCAGAGAAATGGAACCAGTGGGAAATACCTGTCTGTATCTGTGTGTGTGTGTGTAATATAGGTATGTGCATATATCTATCTTTTTTTAATTTAAATCTCACAGAATTGGTTTTGCAGTTATGGGTGTCAGTAATTTGAAAACTGTAGGGTAGGCTGGAAAGTCTTGGGCAGGAGTTGCTGCTGCAGTCCACAGGCAGAATTACTTCAGGGAGACCTGAGGCCTTTCAGCGGACCCCATGAAGCTCCAGCCTTATTATTAGGATAGTCTCCATAAAGTCGACTGGCTGTAGATGTTCACCACCTCTACAGACTGTCTTCACAGCAACACTTGCATTTGTGTTGGAACTGAGTAACTGGATCCTAGAGCCTAGCCAGGTTGACACATAAAACTACATGACACCACGTTTCTCCAGATGTTCTCATTTCACTACGTTTGCTTTATCATTTTCTCCCTCCTTCCTTCCTTTTTCTCTCACTGTCCCACCCCGCATTCAGAATTCTTTGAAAGTAAATTGAAAATAAGATGTCCTTTTATCCCTAAATTCTTTAGTGTTTTTCCTTAAAAAACAAAACAAAAGGAAAACACTTACATAATCATAGTGCCATGAACAAAATCAGGAAATTACCATTGAAACAGTACTGTTATTTAATCTGGCCTTATTCAGTTTTAAACCCAGGAAGCCAGAGGTAGCTTATTAGTGTCCATTGGTCCATTTGTCCACCCCCACAACTTTTAAATTTCTTAACTGTCAGTGGCTAAAACTTCGATTTCACAGAAAAGTACTGCTCTGAATGTATCTTGAGAGAACAGTCCCATCTGGTGGATTGGGGCCACGCTGCTCTGTGATGCTGATCTGTCGGAGTCGTCTGTTCGTTACAGACTCCACCACTTAGGAAGTCCTGTTTCAAGCCAAGAATGAGCTTGCTCTCTTTTTTGTTTTTCTTAAATTTGGCCCACGTCCTGCTTGCTTTGTGGGCTTTTGTTTTTCCTACCTCTGCTGTATAGTATAGTAGTTCACAGCGTGGGCTTCGATGCCAGACCCAAAATGAAATCCTGGCTCTGCAGTGACTAGCTCTGTGGCCTCAGCAATTACCTAACCTCATGTTAGAGTGAGTCTGGTGATGAGAGTTACGTCGGGTAATGCACATAATGTTGCTGCAGCTGCATGTGCCGGGGTGAGTGCTCAGGGGCTGGGCTGCTGCCGCATTCCATGAAGGGAGTCACTGGTGCCCCTCAGGACCTGCTCACAGTCTCCTCTGTGAGCTGCTGCTACCCCTCCTTTCACTGTGCTTTCCTTTGCTTTCTCTTCTCTGTATGACTTACAGTCTGCCAGTAAATTGCAGTATTTTACTCACTGCCATTCTCGGCTGAATATTTCTTGCCGTGCACTGAAGGACTGCTTATTTATTTACTCTTATTTGTTTCTTTCATTAAACTTTTGTTTTAATGGGTCTCAAAATTCTGTGACAGATTTTTGGTCAAGTGGTTTCCATTAAAAAGTACTGATTTTAAAAACTAATAACTTAGAAAAAACTAATAACTTTAAAATTGTGCCCCCCACACACATAAAAATGAAAGGTGCACAAAACATTCTCCTTTCCTTCTGAAGGTTTTATGATGCATTGTTATCATTAACCACTCTTTTACTATTAAACCGAAATGGCCAATTGGTTTAAACATTTCCGAGACAGTTCTTCCACCACTGATGAAGACTGGGGTGGCAGGTATCGGAGATAATATTCATTTAGCCTTCTGAGCTTTGTGGGCAGACTGCTTTAGTGACCCCCACAGCAGCCATCTGTCTCATGTTACGAACAGCAAAATGGCCCAGAGGGGAATAGTTAGAGAAGCTCTCCACACACATAGGCTTCTCAGGAGCCATATCAACTATGGCGGCATCACCAGATTTCAGGAACTTTGGGCCGACTTCCACTTCCCAGAACAACAATCAGTCTTCTCCTTCATTTCCACAAACTTGGAAGCAGTGTGACCTGTGTGACAATTCAGCACAGGTGCATATCCAGTACTGATTTGGTGAAGGACTATTTTTTAAAAATTAAAAATAGAAAAATACCCAGCTAATGTTTTTTTGGGCGGGGGTAGTACAGAAGAAAATAGGGTAAAAAAATGCAAGCCCCCTTCAACCACAACTCCGGTGTTTTGTTTTTTTTTTTTCCAAGATTTTATTTATTTGGCAGAGAGATAGCGAGAGAGGGAACACAAGCAGGGGGAGTGGGAGAGGGAGAAGCAGGCTCCGAGCTGAGCAGGGAGCCCCATGTGGAGCTCTATCCCAGGAACCTGGGATCATGACCTGAGCTGAAGGCAGATGCTTAATGACTGAGCAACTCCAGTGTTTAATACTGTGATATATATCTTTCTAGTTGTTTTCCATACATTTCTATGTATAGTAAATATTAATTATATGTAGTTTTTCAAAAAATGAAATCTTATTTGGATTGGAGACTAACATTTTAAGAGATGTCTCCACTTCGATACGTAGAGATTTCTTTCATAGGGGCTCCTCCTTTTCCACTAAAGTGTCCTTTTTTAAAGGGGAGGTATGGGCATACTTCTGGTACACAGCTGTTCTAAAAAATGCAAAGATTACCAAAAAATCATCCTCATTTACATTGGTTAATCAGAAAAATTGAGAAGGCAATATGCCCTAATGTTAAAAAAAATTCCTCTGTTACAAAGGAGACTTTTTAAATCCCCACTACTGTGACTAGTTTTTGTGTACATTTAGTTTTCTGGGGAGAAGCTTCTTAGAAATCATGAGAATGTTCAAAAGAGCCAATGACCAAAAGAATTTAAAAACCAGTGCCTTCCAAAAAACAAACAAACAGTGCTTTTCACTTATATTCGGGAAGACAATACATTTTTTATTCTGTCAACTGATTAATTTCCCCCTTACAATATACTTCTTAAAATGTACAAGTTAAAAAGAGACATTTGGTTTTTATATAGTTAATTTTAAACAACAAACATTCCCTTAAAGGACTTACAAATTTAGAAGTGTTGTTATATGCATTCTTCCATTTAAGTTTTTATCTAAAACTGCATTATAGGATGCCTGGGTGGCTCAGTCGGTTGAGTGTCTGCTTTTGGCTCAGGTCATGATCTCAGGGTCCTGGGATCAGTCTCCCGAGTTGCTCGGGAGTCTGCTTCTCCCTCTTCCCCCCCCCCCCCCCCCCGCTCGTGCTCTATCTCTCTCTCTCCTCTTTCTCAAATAAATAAAATCTTAAAAAAAATTTTTTTTAGAAGTGTATTATAGGCTATCGTGGCCAAAGAAATTACCCAACTACTCTACTGGGTCTATATAATTATTATTAAAGGCCTCTTGTGTATTAAACAAGAAAAATACTAAGATGAGTAAGAACAATTATACCAATAATTGGCTTTAGTTTGTGTAGCACTTCACTGTTCAAAAAATATTTTCACATTTGATCCTTTCAGCAATGTTTTGAACCCAGTTTGGTACATTATCCCCATTTTATATGGAACAGCAAATGAAAAATCATAAACTGTGATATTTTAAATCTCAGTTAAAATACTATTTTGATTAGCACTATTTCTTGGGAATGTAAGCCCCTGCCTTTTTTTCAGAAACCCAGGTGAGGTCGCTTCCGGCTAAGACTGTTAGGTTAGAATTCTCAGTTCCTCTGGAAACCAGGTTCTGGATTCTGTCTGGAGTGTGTTTTATTGCTCTAGCAAAATAAAGCTAGAATAGTAATGCTAACTGTCATTGTTTGACCCTGTGCTAGTGCTTTGCATTTCTTACCTTATCCTTAATAACTTAAAAGGAAAGTGTCCTCTCCATTGTCAAGTCAGAAAACTTTAGCTCAAGAGTGTTCTTTGCTTTTCCAAGGTTACACCTAATGCTGGAGCGAAAGTCTGGTGTAGTTCCCTTGGACTTGAACTTGAGCTTTTCTTCATGGCACCACACTCGCAGTTAGTCACCTTCTCACTGACCTTTTCAGTCGCCAAATCCTTTGGATGACAGAACGTCTTTCCCTAAACTCACCCCTACAAAGCTTTCCTGAGCAGCACCTGCACCTGCACTTGCAGAAACGTCCCCACCTCGGCCACATCTGGGTCTGTTTAAACAGATTTCATGAGAGTTCACGGATATTGCTGACTACTTTTCCACACAGCGAAGCTCGGCATTTTTATCTATTGCTTTTGCGTGGTGCGAGGCCCGAGACAAATGAGGGTTAGAAAGGAAACTTTTCTCTTAAAGGCTGTCAGCATAGGTAACTTCAGTTGATCTTCTCATTGCGTCTGTAATCACATTGTGTAGAATGTCCTTTTCGTGGTGACACATGTAATTTTTTTCAAAAACAGCATATTAGAAACTGTTTTCATCCTTAAGCTTTATTCATTGTACTTATAATGAATTTTTTGTTTTATTAGGATACAATATCACAGAAATCTGTAGATATTCATGATTCTGTTCAGCCAAGATCTGCAGATAACAGACAGCAAGCACCATTGGTTGCTGTTTCTACTGTGAATGAAGAAGTCAGCAAAATTAAACATACAGCAAGTGAGTTAATTCTCCTAATAAAAATAGTGTGTTTTGTTTTATGTAGGTAAAGGATGAAATGTTTGCTTTCACTTTGGATATTAATAATTCCACACTGTCATTGATAGTGTAGGCACTTTGTTACTGTGTGTGTTCCAGTTTGGACATGCACTAACACCTGTGGTACCAGCCTTTTCCACAAATGCTTTAGCTAATGTTTGTGTCAGACATGAGTCTTTTCTCCAGCACATGAGTCTTCTCTCTCTGTTCCCTTCTGCATGTCCTCCCCATATCCTTTCTGCAAAAATGGGGCCTGAGGGGCCTTTCTCTGTAGTGCTTTCTAAGCAGGCGCACCCAGCTTCCTGTGGAGCCCGCCTACTTTACAAAACTCAGCTGCCCCACACCACGTCTCCGCTCACCGTCTTAGTTCTTTTCACAAAGAAGGGGAACCCCTTCTGTTTTTTTACAAAACTGATCCAGCTTTGTTTACTGAAGGAAAATTGTAACATGAAGGAAAAGCCACCTCCTCCGTAGAGGAAAACAGGACAACTCTAATTGCTTTTATAAAATGAGGTGAAATTCAAATAAGTAGCCATTTTAGGGGTGCCTGGGTGGCTCACTTGATTGAGTGGCCAGCTCTTGGTTTCTGCTCAGGTCATGGTCCCAGGGTTCTGGGATCGAGCCCCGTGTGGGGCTCCAAGCTCAGCAGGGAATCTGCTTGAGATTCCCTCTCTCCCTTGGCCCCGCCCCCTGTGTGCGTGCGCTCTCTCTAAAATAAATAAGTAAATCTTTTATTTAAAAAATTATTTTCAGTACATTCACAGTGTTGTGCAGTCACTCTTATGATTAATGATGCTAAGCATCTTTTCATGTACTCATTGCCATTTGTCTCTTCTTTGGAGAAATACCTGTTCATGTCTTTGCTCATTTTAAATTGGTTTATGTCTTTTTGTTATTGAATTGTAAGTTTATTACACACTCTGGATACTCTGCCTGTATCACATATATGATTTGCAGATACTTCTGTTCTCCTGTTGTATAAGTCTTATCATTTCTTTGATAACATCATCTTATGCAGAAAGTTTTTAAGTCTGATGAAATCCAATTTACCTGTTTTCTTGCTCTTCCTTTTGGTGTCATAGCTAAGAATCCATTGCCAGATTTAAGGTCACGAAGGTTTTCCTTGATGTTTCCTTTAAAGAGTTTTATGCTTTTAGCCCCTACATTTAGGTCGCTGATTCATTTTGAGTTAATTTTTTTTTCAGGGAATTTTTTTAATTAATCCGAGGTGCTTAGACTTGTTCTTGAGAGAAGAGAGATTTGGTATCCTACTTGAAAAGAGTCTCTAGCTTCATTCAGTGTGTTTTCCTAACTTCCTAAAAGGGAGATAGGTAGTGGTGAGTGGCTTATTTTCATTTTGATTCCTGTTCTCTGGAGAACAGTATGGATTATGCAGGAATCCATGACAGCTTTAGCCTGCACTGGAACGTGCCATGAGGATAGAATAGTGAGTAACTTCTCTGTCTCTCAGCCCCAAGACTGAATTTAAATATATTTAGGTTTGTAAAGGAAGGGCATGCTCATCACACATTAGAAAGTTTTCACATGGCTAATCTAGGAACATACCTTTAACTGGAGCGGAGTGCTTGTTGCTCCCCTTACCACGCTGAGCTGAGGACCCATGCTGCTTTTCTTCTATCAGAAACCCTGCTCGCTCTCCCCTTGAAGTTCTTCAGGAAAAGTTCACCATGGGATTGTTGACTCAGAATAGGTGGAGCTGGGGAAGAACAAATGGTGGCCATGTTCCATGAGCCCTTTCATTAAGTGGACAGGTGATGGTTCCTCTGTTGAATGGGGCAGCCATCTGCTGTCTGACTCTCTCCTACTCAGAGAAAAGAATCCTAACATGGACCTGAGTTACTTCATCCTGTCTGCAGGGCAGCTAGCTCTTTCTCTCTGTACACTTCCAGAAAACATCACTGCCCCATCCAGCCTCAGCTCAGTAGCGGCTGTCCCACATAGTTACTCTTTGCTTAGCTTGGGTGAACCAGTGACACAGTCACCTAATGTAACCCTGGCAGTGTCAGCCAACCCTAGTTGTAAAATTTGTGCAAATAGATATTGTCCCCAAACATGCTGTTGGTCATTGCTGGTGAGTCTGAAGTTAAGATCCTTATCCTCCAGGGACACCAGAAAGCATACTCAGCCATACTCTCAGTTCACCCTGCTGAAAGCTCTTCCAACTCTTAGCAGCTGATGTTAGAACTAATGAGAACACACCTTGTAGATGTCAGCTGACTCCCAGGTCTCTTTGGGAGTTCAGCTGTGCTGCCACGAGTCTCCTGCGCTAGGAACTGAGTTTTATGACTTGAATGGGGGAGGTGGAGAAGCAACTGGTACATGTCAGCTCTGACTGAGGTAAAGGGCTAGGAAAAACACTGAAGAGGAGACAGTTGTGGGACTTGTGGCTTCTTTGTTTTCTTTTTTCTTTTTTTGACATGCAATCTAGTAGTAAGTGTTAAATACAACAGCATTTCTGAAAACTACCTGGAAAGGAGCCTTTATCAATGACCTCAATAAGAATAAATTTATGCAAGTTGTTTTGCTACCCCTTAAGTCCCTAAAACATGAATTTAAGTTCCACAAATTGGTGCCCCAAAAGGAAATTTGTAATAAAAGCAAAAGTAGAGACTGACGAATTCTAAGTTTTCCAATCCTGAGCCATTCCCCTGGAGTGGTTAACAGGCTGCTCCCCTTGGGCAGTCCTCTGCCTCCTGGAAAGCTCACTGGAAAAGCTGGCCCTGACATCCCAGGATTGAGGTATGACCTCCGGCCTCCCTTAGAGCTGCATGTCAGCTGCCGAGTTCCTGCAGCATCTCGGTAGTTGAGTCCTCTTTTCTGACCTTGTGCTTCGTCATTTGCTTAACTGGGATGGTCAGTGAAATGCAGAGTTCTTCTGTGAACATGTCCTTACAGGCTGGTGGATTGTCAGAAACATCTTGTTGAGCAGATTCGTTCAGGCTAGAGGAGTTAGCTGTGTTTCATCTTGCCTGCGCAGTGTGGAGAGCATTTTGTTACTTTGAAATTTGGTTAGTTTTGTGATCATGTACTTAGCATAACTTTTATAGACTTCTTTGCTTATGGATGCATTTGAAAATATAGTTAGCTACAACTTCTAACCTGGATCCAAATAAAACGTGCTCTGGTGAGCCCACAGTGTTACCCCATTTGTCAGAATTTGTGGCTGTCCCTTACTTCCTTTCTCACAGATCTGGTTCCCGTTGTTTTCTTTTGGTATAGGTTTTTGTATTACCTATATTCAAAGGTCAAGCTTGAGTTCCAGTAAATGCTGTTAAAATCTTAGTTTTTAATCCATGTGTTACCTTTTATTAAAGAACAACCTAAATCTTATTTTAAAAGTTGTAATGGGACCTTTTTGAACATTATTTACTGTTCTTAGTCCTTGGGAATTTTTTTTATTTAAAAAATTTTGTAAGGCTTTTCTAAAAATTGATTTAACTTTTATTGAGTGGTGTTTGTGCAAAAGCAGTATGTCCTCAGTGTGATATGTGCAGGTAACCTTCATACATACGAATGTTTCCTTAGCATTGTAATGTCATAGAAATTATAAAGGATTCAAAATAATTTTTGTTTGCATGTGCATTGGGGTGGGTTTCCTCACAGAATTTCCAGAACAAAAATTGTTTGCCGCCCTGTTGATTAAATGTGTTGTGCAGCTGGAACTCATCCAGACTATCGACAACATTGTGTTCTTCCCAGCCACAAGTAAGAAGGAAGATGCCGAAAACCTAGCCGCTGCACAGGTACGGACGTGGGGGGACAGCTGCTTTTACGTTGAGGAGGAAGTTGGCTTTCACGGTCTAGACTTAAGAGCAGAGAGCAGAGGTCGTGCTAGAAATTTGATTTGGGGGCTCTTCATCATAGAAATGTCATTTTAAACCATGGGACTGAAGCAGCTGGTAAAGAGCCCAAGAATAAGAATCCATGAGGCAAGGGGAGAGCAAGAGACAGTGGTATCCTGGAAGCCAAATGAAGAAAATGTTCTAAGGAGAAGGATGTGATCATCTCTGCCAAATGCTTAGTGGGTCAAGCAATATTTCATCTGAGAATCGCCCCCTAGCAATTTGATTGACTTCAATGACCCTGACATTGCATTTAATTGTAATGTTGAGGACAAAAGCATTATGGAAATGGGTACAAGAGAAGAGAGGAATTGCAAGGAGCAAATATTGATAATTCAGTCAAGGGGAGTTTTGCTGTAAAGGGGTACAGAGAAATAGGGTAGTTGCTGGAGGAGGATGAAGGGCCGAGAGAAGGGTCTGCTTTGTTTTGTCTTGGTATTACAGCACGTTCCCTGATGAGAGTTCTCCAGGGAAGAAAGAGAGCTGAGTGCAGAAGACAGGGGCAGTTGCAGAACAATCTTTGTGTGAAGTGAGCAGAGACAGCATGTAGTGCCAGCCCCGGGGGGGGGGGGGGTCTTGAATGGAAGCCCTGGCCGCTCATGCATCGTAACAGGAAAGCAACAAAGTGTGTGGGTTCTTAACACAGAAAGGTTGGTCCATTTGCTGTTGGGAGTTTGTGGGAGGTCTCTTCTGATAGAGAGGAGAAGAAAAATCATCCACCACATGAGGTTGGGAAGAGAGTTTTAGATATTTGGAGAAGTGAAACCATGAGCTAGTCGTCCAGGAAAGCGGACTAGGGCAGTGCGAGATTGCTGGACAGCACCCAGAGCCCACTGGATTTAAAACCAGTCGGTTTTCCCCAGTCATGTTTGTTGTGTGGGTGTAGGTGTGGAGTAGGCGGTTCTGCCAGCCAATTAATCTAAAAAGAGTGAGGGATTATTCAAGAGAATAATTATAACTGGAGCCCAAGGTGTCTATACTGGTTAAGAAGAGAGGACCTAAGTCAGGGAAGGAACAGTGAAGAGCTGTAGCTCCGGCAGGGGAAGAGCTCGTGGAGTCAGGAAATAGGAGGAGGGCATTAGAGAGATAGGAGATGGTGCTTGATGACCAGGATGCGTGGAAGGAAGATTCTGGAAATTTAATAACAAAAGATGGACCTTTTCCTATTCCCTGTTGAGATAAAAGACATTCAGTTCTGTGGCTTGCTCTTAAAACTGATCTTTGGGGGAGCATTGAGTTCTAAATTTACTAAAATTTGTGACTCTCTACTGTGTGTGCATGTATGCACGTGCGTGCGCACACACACACCTGTGCTGTGGTGGTTTGTTTTCCAAAGAGAGATGCTGTGGACTTTGATGTTCGAGTTGATACCCAAGATCAAGGAATGTACCGCTTTTTAACATCACAACAACTTTTTAAGCTACTGGACTGCTTATTAGAGTCCCATAGATTTGCAAAAGCATTTAATTCCAACAATGAACAGAGGACTGCTCTGTGGAAAGCAGGTAAGCTGCACGAGTATCACATTTTAATGTTCACCATTAACGGTGTGCACAGAGGTGTGCATTTATCAGAATTCATTGTTGTATAATTCAGGTGTGTGAATTTCACTCTATGAACTTTTTACCTTAATAATAGTAGGAAGTCAGTCTGCTAGCCAGACCTTTCTCTGATCTATAATAAACCTATTATAATATATAATAATATAATATGCATATAATATATGTATAATATAATGTGTAATATAATAAGCTAATTTCTAGGGGAAATTTGTTTTCCCCTTGTTTAATCAATCTGTTATTTGACTGATTTGACCATTTTTTCATCTTGTTCGCCCAACCTGGGTCTCCCTGTCGATACTGTCAGTATACTAAAAGCTGCCCTTTTATGAGAAAAAGTGCGTGAAGGTCCTGAACAGGAAATCCTTGCATATGTATTCATATTACTTCCCCATGCTTATCTGGGAGTGGCCACACCTCGGAATGGAAGTGAATGTTTTGAGGGAGGGAGGGAAGGAGGCACATGTTTGAACAAGTTGGAAAATTTAAGTATAATATAATTAAATTATATAAATATAATATATAATTAAGTATAACAAACTGACATCTAATTTTTTATTTAAGACATAGTTATTTGGCACCTATTAGGTAAAAAACAGTGCTGGAAAAGTGAGAGGCAGCAGAATATGAAGAAGAAAAGAAGGAAGCTAATGTTTATTGAACATCAGACTCTCTGAAATAGTGTTGGGTACTTTATATTTGCATATTTTATTTAATCTAAAATGATTGTTTAACTCCTAACTAAGCCCATGGCTTTGTTCATCCTCTTCCCTTTACAACCTAACTTGTGGGGAGAGTAGTCTATATTTTTTCCCCTTTATTTAACCCAAGTTGTTACTGCCATTCAACCAGAACTGCTCCTGCTAAAGTCACCAGGTTCCTTTTTTTCGTGCACATTGGGTCCTCCACAGTGCTGGTGGCCTTTTGAAACATTCTCACTGCTGAGAGGTCCGCCCCTGTTCATCCAGGAGCCCTCCTGTAAGCCGCTGGAGCTTTCAGGTGCAATTTCATTTGAAGAGTTCCGCTTTCCCAAGTCAACATCGTTTTGTGTTTCAAATCCCCCCTAGCTTGAAAGGAGAGGAAATTTTAAACATAGAAATCGCCTTCCAGTTGGGCCTCCAGCCCAATTCGATCTCCCCCACAGTCTCGAGGTGTGCCTTCTCTGAGTGACTCCTGTCCCACTCTCAGGGCTGCGGAGGCCCTGTGCTCAGGGCAGCTCTGCTTTGTAAGCAGCAGATACCACAGCGGGACCTACACAAAATGTGCCTTCATACGAGGCTGTTTTGTCCTTCTGTAAGGTGCCTTCCCAAATTAATACCGGAAACTTCCCTTTTCTACAGGCTTCAAAGGCAAATCCAAACCTAACCTTCTGAAGCAGGAGACGAGCAGCCTTGCGTGTGGGCTGCGCATTCTCTTCCGGATGTACATGGATGAGAGCCGGGTTAGTGCCTGGGAGGAGGTCCAGCAGAGGCTTTTAAAGTAAGACTCTTGGCTCACGTTCTGCCTTTGACCCATGTGGCTGCGTGGTGCAGAGTAGGAAAGGGCCACTAGGTTTGCACTCAGGGCAGAGTCCACATCTCAGCCCCGCTGCAGGACCGTGGAAATAGCTTGGGGCCTAAGGAGGAGATTGTGAAAATTAGATACAGTCTTACAGATGGACGCACTTTTGCACAGTTAGTGACATGAGCAAATCATGTCTGTTGTTGCTGCTGTGGGACAGTAAGAAAGTTTTCTCTCTTAAAATTTAAAACTTCAGAGTTTTTAGGCTCTTTCATGCCACAGATAACTGCATTTTTACAAACTGATCATATGTGAGTGAAAACCTGCTGGCCTACATTTAGTTTGAAAAAATATTTGGGGTTTTGTTAGTGTTACTTTTTCGCATTCTCTTTTTACTTCGTGACCACTTAAGATTCTGTCCTTTAAATTTTAAACTCATGCTAAGAATGAAACATGCTATTCAGAAAGAATGCTGTCTTCTGCAGTGTGTTTTTGTGTATTCTCGGGGAATAGATGTTCTCAGAGACCAATTAAGTACATTTTAGAACTTCAGGAGATGACTTAGTCCCTGTTCCCCCTTTACTGATGAGACTTTAAGACCCAGAAGTGTCTCAGTGAGCGAAGGGAAGAGCCACCCCAGATTTTGGCCCCCGTGTCTTGACGCCAGGCTCGTACATGTGCTACCGCACAGGGGCTCTGAAATTCAATGACACTTTTAGAAAAATGTGTTTCCTGATACATTGCAATGGCTTCTTTTAATGTCTGGTTTTCTTCCTATTTGAAAAGTATCGTTCATGTTGACACTCTATTCGTGTTAGCAGATAGACTCTAACCAGTTCCTAATAGTTAATAGTCCCTCCCTGCCTCGTCTCAGCTGCTCTTTCTCTGTGAACGCCCATCGCAGCAGTTAAGAGCACGTGTCACAGTGAGCCTTCTCTGTTACAGTGTCTGCAGCGAAGCCCTAAGTTACTTCCTTACTCTAACGTCAGAGAGTCACCGGGAAGCCTGGACTAACTTACTGCTTTTGTTTCTAACTAAAGTTCTAAAGATAAGCGACAATAGGGTAAGTATGAGATGTCCTCTCCAGCCCAGCATTTCTAGCCTGACCAGCATCATGCTCGAGCAGGAGGCAGGGGCGTCAGCTTGCAGACCCGCGGCTCAGGCAGATCCAGCAAAGGCTGGGCCGTGTTGCCACTTTGTCCTGGACCACGGTGGCTCGGCTCCGCCTGGGCCCTTCAGTCCTCTCCCTCCTTACCCTGCTTTCTCCTCTAAGCAGTAATTTTGTAGGGGATTCAGTAAAGAAGGAATCAGAATCCTTTGGGACACTCTGACAAGCCGCTGGGTCCCCCACACTTTGCAGTTCCCTGCAGTACCCACCCTGACCCCTGAAGTCTTTCCTGCTCCATTTTGAAAACTGCCACCCTGCCCAACCTCTGGCCCTATACTCTGCTCCTACCCAACACTGTTTCTGGCTTCAGCCATTCCTTTGGCATATTTATGGGTTCCCTGTAACACAGAGCCCCTAGCGAATGGGCCGTAAACTCATTTAAGAATTTGAAACCAGCAGAAATGATAAATTAAAAATATGTAACTAAATATAAATACCTATTTCAGGTTTTCAAAAATATGCGTTTCCCTCCTTAAAAAATACAGCACCTTATAGTTCATATACTTGGAAATGGGTTGCCGTGATCCCTGAATTGGTTTAAAAATGCCTAGTGAGGCAGC
This sequence comes from Ursus maritimus, assembly GCF_017311325.1. NCBI lineage: Eukaryota > Metazoa > Chordata > Mammalia > Carnivora > Ursidae > Ursus > Ursus maritimus. The sequence goes on from NW_024427107.1 coordinate 18,191,406, forward strand.
CTGCGATTGGAGTCACGGTGCTGTACGGGGCCCCAGAGAGGCTGTGCAGTGTCACCTGGTGCCGTACAGATGTTCGTGCCAACTCATGTGCTCTAGGCCACATGCATTTCGTTCTGACTGCGGGGCTGGGTAAAGCTTGGAGAAGTGAGCTGAGGCATCGACAGCCACATGGCTAGGAAGGCCTCCAGACCCCAGTCTGTCTTGTTCTGCCGCGGGCTTTCGTGCCTAGTCATAGGTCATACTGCTGCCTAGTCCCTTGTGGGGTGTGGAGAGCAGCAGAGAGAGAACAGGCAGGCAACTTGTATTCAGAGATTGAGGAACTCTGGCAAAGACGACCACAGTACATCAGTTGAATGTGGAAAGTCTGATCTTTGCCTGGAGATTGCAATTTTATGTTGCAGTATTAGGTAGAATTTTCCATAAAAATTAAAACTTTCTTTAACAAATAAGATTGTTTCAATAACCCGTAGCTTATAACAACTCAGTTGTGGTTCCTGCTTGTCTTCTTTCTTTTGCTTATTATCCAGGAAAAACAATGATAAATACTAAAAGTTTGTCGTAAGTTTGTCAAGGAAATGTAATGGGAAATGTTTTTCAAGATAAGGATAGATAAGTGAATGTTTGTATTAAGTAAGTGAGTCTTTTGAATACTTCTCTTTCAGTTCCATAATCAATATAGTCCCTGCTTTATGCAGATGCGTTTCCTGTCTTCACTGATCAGTGCGGGCCCCAAAGTGGTTTGACTCTAAAGGCATTTGAGCTGCTGTGGTTTGGAATGCAAGCACTACTAATGGAGAAATTTCCCCCTCTCCCCCCAGTTTAAAGCTCATGCATCATTCTACTACCCTCTCTTATGTGAAATTATGCAATTTGACTTGATTCCTGAACTTCGTGCCGTTCTTAGAAGATTTTTTCTGCGAATTGGAGTAGTTTTTCAGATATCACAACCACCTGAACAGGAACTTGGAATAAACAAGCAATGATGGCAACTTGGTATTTTTCTGTTGGCGTTTACATCCCTCCGCTCTTTAAAAGGACCTTGGAGCTGAGGTTTCCCACCTGAAAAATGGTTTCTCTGCATTGCAGTGTCTGAGGGTTACTGGTAAGATGCTTAGATCTGTAACTCAAACTTGCAACGCTCCAGTCCCTATTTAGTAATCTGGTGGATTCTGTTTGTCATGTTGGGCTCATGTTGAGCAGAAAGCCTGTTTCCACAGTGTCAGCTTGTTTTCATGTGTCCTTCCCTGTCCTTGGCTGCAGGGAGAGCCCCACATATTTTCAGCAGGTGTGGAAGTAAAACTTTACCCAAAGAACTATAGATGTAAAGATTTGAACTTCTGCAAGAAGTACAACTCAGGAGAGCTGTATTTTGAAGGATAAAATGTTTATAATTGGGGGGTGGGGGGGGAAGAAGAAATTATTGTTCATGGTAAAAGATATTTAGCAACTATGGTATTCTTATTCTGAAGATTTTTGCACACTCAGGCTATCTGAGATACTGGTAATCATCCTTCTGTGAAAAATGTACAGAGATGCAGGTCTGTAATATAAAAATCTTAAACATTATATAGTTCTTCCTGCACTGTTTTATTTTAATTTCTTTATTTTCTTATTCATTTGCTAAATACCTATAATATTTTGTCAAATGCACTAAACATTTGGGTTGAAATTTTTTTTTATTTTGTGGGGGTTTTGGTTTTGCCCTTTTGGGGGGGGATTGGTAATTTTGAGGGTTTAACATGCCCAGGAAGCTGTTGTGGCTGACAGTTGTCATGATCAACAACAACAAAAAAAAGGTAGAAAATACTCCTACTGACCTAACTACCTGTAATATACTTCTCTTAGGGCTTCTAAAGATGAGCCATTAAAATAGAGTTGATCCTTCATGGACCGAAACTTGAATCACTGCAAAATGAATCTAGGTTGCTGTCACTTTCTTTTTTCTTTTGGGTGGCGGGGCTTGATGTAGATTTTACTCTATGTACAGAATTTAATGTTGAATATGTTAAAATAAATCTGGCATGGATGGGGGAGTTAGATTTACTGGAAATGTATTCATACTGTGAATTGTGCTCTGATGGTTAAAAAAAAAAGACAAGATTGTCAAGCATTCCGTATTAACAGTGGATGTAGAAAATTTTTTCAGATGGATAAAATGTATATGGTACAGATGTAAAGTTTTCTATGTAAAAAATTCTGTACAACTTTCTGTACAATATTGATTCTCATCTGGCATATTCTAATCAGGTTATAGGTCAATAAAGTTTTTGGATTATTTCATCAGTGCAATCAAAACCTGTGTAATCTACAGCCCCATGTTTCATGGATTCTTTGTTAAAAGCTGAACTTAGGAATATACTTGGCCAGAACTACAAATTCAGTGTTCTTTAGTTCTGATATTTTCTTTCCAGCTTTTGGCTTTAGGATTGTGCTTTCTCAGCTATAGGATATTCATAATTAAAATTTTGTGTACTAATAACCCAAAATAAGGCTATACTCTGTGAATGCTGAGAGAAAGAGCCGAAGTCCCTTTTCAGGCAGTTTGTCAGGGGGGCACTGTGTGTCCTAGGAGTCTGTTCAAGTTGTGCGGTACGATGACATTGAATGGAAAATGGAACACGTCAAGATAATGATTGTGTTTAAAAATAGAACTGCTCAGTCTTTGCTCTCATACCTTAGATGAGTTACTGAACAATGCATTTATAGGTGTACCATATTTACTACCCCCAGACAGCCCTGTGCACACTCAGCTGGATGCTAGGGCTCTGGGGGTCACCCACCTTGGTAGCTGGGAGCCACCATGACCTTCCAATCTATCTGATGGGTAAGTGTTCAAATGACTTGGTGGTTTGTTATTTTATGGTGTAGTATCAGGATCAGGACCCCCTACAGGAGACAGAGGCTTTAATGATCCTTGCAAATGAAGATACAAGAGGAATAATCTTCACAGTAAAAATAAACAATGCTTAGGTTACAAAACTGAGTATAAAATGTGTAGCTAAAATTCAAAATGGAGAAATTTCACACTTGCAGTAAACTTGTCTATCCTGTCCGCCATTAGTTCCATCAGTGGAAATGTGCCAGTAGTAGTGCTGGGGGTGTTCTCAGCCGTCTTAATGCTAAAGACCAAAGAATTATTTCAGAATTCGAATTAATCCTTACCTTTTTAAAGGTACCACTTATGGAGTGATTAGGAAAATTGACTCACTTATCCAAGGGTCCATGGTGGCACAGCAAGGATTCCAGTGTCTGTCCTTGGCCCCTGGGTGGTCCTGTCTTCAACTTCTAAAACACCTTGTCTAGAAACCTCAATTCCATTTAAAATAAGAAACTGACATTCATTGATATAAAAAACAATTTCTATCAAGTAGTAGTTAAGTCATATAAATTAGCGTAGTGCCTTCCTTTGCATAAACAGAGGCAAAAAGATGTAATATTTAGTGTATGGCTCATGGGACTAAATCAGTTATGATTCCCCCATCACGCATACTGAAGGAGTAGCTATAAATGACATGGAAATAAATAACTAGCACATTTGATTCATTACCTAGCAACTGAAATACAGCTACAACCAATGTATTTATTAAATGAAAACAATGGCAAATGTACATACAACAAGCGTATTCAGGTGTTACAGTAAAGACACTGGTTTTATTCACCTTATCTTACAAGCAGAATTTAAAATAATGCACATATGGTAGTTGATTCCAGGAGTTCATTACCACCCCAATTTATGGCAAAACTGTGCAAAAATAATTGTATATAATTCTACATTATATAAATTAATCATTGCCTTTTATTTATGTACATAATATACATCATTATACATCATCATGGGAAAAAATACACCTTATATACAGATGAAACTCACGTAAGTAACTTCCACATAGGGGCCAAAAGTAGCACACATTATTAAAGGTTCAGATTTGACATTCCTTTCACCTTAAAAGGCACTGCTGGGTCCAATACAGATTTATTTTAACCGTGGGCAGTAGACAGGCCCTGCCAGTTGTAAGTGCCTGGTTTTCCAGGAACCTGCTCCTGCTCCTGGTTCAGTTGCTCAGCCATGAATCGTTTCAGCGTTTCTGAGGTGCCTGGGCGGAGCCAGGGCTCAGTTGCTACAGAGTTTGATCCATCGTCCCCCACATGCTTCGTGTCATCGGGGTCAACCAGTGAACTCTCATCGTCTAAAGGAGGCAAGAGGAACAGGACTCAGGTAACACTGGTGGCAAGGAGGTGAACCGAACACAGATCTCCTTCCTGTAATTTAACCCGTCCCAGCCCCGCATTTCTCCATAGTATTGTTATACACAGTACTGTTTTGGCCAGGCCCCTCTTTTTAGAGGTAGGAAGAAAACGGTCAAGTGAACAGGTGACTCCATAGTACCAACACCCACAGGGATGCCAAAGAGAGCAAAGTGGGGGGTGCCAAACATTGTTGACTGTGGAAGTGTACATAATCTTAAAAAACTTTTAAATTCAGCAAAATTTTAGAAATACTCCAAACCTGTTAACAATGCTCTCAGGAAATGAAATCCTTTCAGGAAAGCGCTAGACAGGTAGACAGGAAATGAAATTACTTCCATTCTTGCAGCTAATCTAAGAGGTTGGGGTCTACTCCATTAAAAGGTAGGTCCTTAATTTAAGTATCATTAATTGAATGTACTCAGCTATCTCTGTATTTTACTTATTAGATATAATAAGAAAATCTGTCTTCCTACCCTGTGATGTCATTTTTTTTTTAATTACATTTCCCGGTCTGTGCAGGATTAGCCCTTCAAAGGGATATGTGCAGTCAGTTTAATAAGCAATCAATCCACATCGTACCAAAAAGCTCCTGTTTGAAAGGACAATGTTAAAAAGTTTAGAAGTTGAAAACCTATAAAATAAGATTATTCAAATGCTCTATTTTTCTCAATTTAACTATGTCCCTGTTAAATATTCAGAACCCTTACTGGTTCTAAAAGAAATTGAGGAATAGGTAATCCTCAGTGCAGATTTAAAGAACTGTTTCCCACTGGTCCACATTTTTTCAAGTATGATGTGAAAAGTACTGCTCCATCAGTTTACCATATGTGCTGGTGTTTGGTATGGAATTGCCACCAGAACATACGATACCTTGACTGCTAGAGATTGAGTATAGTTTCAAATTAATAAAGTGTTGAAGATGGAAAATTATTGTATGTAGCTGAACAGACTAAAGGGAATTGTCCCAAAAGACCACTCTGCTGTTTGCTAAAACTAGTAGGGAGGGGCTGGTTCGCGAGCTGCCTAGGGAACCGTCCTGCCTGTGCTTGCTGAGCACACTTCCACCCGCTGGTCACCCGAGCAGCGAGAGACCGGTGAGGCCCTAAGGGAAACACTAAACCTTGGCTTCTACTCTAAAAAGAAGCATTAAACTGAGGCTACTTTGCTTTTGTCTATGGCATTGAAAGCCAAGCAAAAAAGTTAAAAAAAAATTCTCTGTAGTACTATAAATTTATAACGTGTTATCAAAAGAACTCAAAGTTGTCAATTTCTAATAATCGCTCACTTCAGTAAGGGGAGTGATATCCTGACGCTAACCAGCATTCTCCCTGCTGAAAGCGAAGCAAGCCTGGATATATTTAATAAAAATTTCATCTGTTTAGATTCCCCTCAAGGGATGCCGGGGTGGGTCAGTTGGTTAAGCACCTGCCTTTGGCTCAGGTCATGGTCCCAAGGTCCTGGGATCAAGTCCTGCATCAGGCTCCCTGCTGGGGAGCCTGCTTCTCCCTCTGCCTGCTGTTCCCCTGCTTGTGCTCTGACAAAAATCTTTAAAAAAGAAAGAAAAAAAAATAGAATCCACTCAAAAAAGCATACCCTCTCTGGTAGAATCTGATGCAAAGCTGATCCTGAGCCCAGGTTTTCCTGGGTAGTGTCTATGGATAGGGTCTATGTCTAGGCCTTACAACTCAAAGGGATTTCAAGTCATTCCATCTCCCCTCAACTCAACCCACCCATCCCCACCCCCAGCCAACAGTGAAAACTTCCCTGGAAACAGGTTTCAGTTCTTACGGATGTGCTGTAGTCCATTAAGACTGGCCATTTACCTGTATTAATCGGTTTATTCTGAAGTTCATTCAGTCTTCGCATCCGTTCCTCATTTTTCATTCTAAGCTGATCAATATTTATACTGGACACAGATTTTAAAGAGAGACCATCTGGTGGCATATTAGGATGACTGTTATCCTATAATTAGAAAAGAGAATTTTAGAAACGATCATTGATATAAATCAGTGCACCTAAAAATATTCTTGCCCCTGGTAAATGTATAGTGTAAGGAATAAAATAAATGGAAGCCTGTAGCATTTATATTCTAACTCCTGGTGATTATTCATGCAGGTGAAGATACAGCATTTGTGATAATAAATAAATATATTTAAATATTGCCAGGCTGGGTGAAGGTGGGGAATTATAGGACCCAAAAAGGTAAAAAGTGAAACAACAGGGGCTAAGAATCAGTTAAGCTACAGTAATGAAGACAGGGTGGTAATGGCATAAAGGCAGACCTACAGGTCAATGGAATAGAGCCCAGGAATACACACCAGGGGTTTTTACATTTATGGACAAAAGGGCCAACAAAATTCACTAGGGGAAAGAAGAGCCTTTTCAACAAATGTTATTGGAACAACTGGATTGTCCACATGAAAATGAATTTGGACCCCTACACCTCACATCAATTGCAAAAATTAACTCAAAGTGGATCGCTGACCTAAATTTGAGAGCACAACTATAAAAGCCCGTAGAAGAAAGAAAACAAGTAATTTTGATGATGCTGGGTTAGGTAATGGTTTCTTAGATAAGCCACCAAAAGCACAATGATAGAAGATTGGTAAGTTGGACTCCATCGTGAAAGTAAAAAAGACAACCCACAAAATGAGAACATTATGCAAATCATACATCTAATAAGGGACTTTTGTCTCAAATACATAACAAATCAACAGACAACCTGATTAGAAAATGGGCAAAGGATCTGCATAGACATATCTTTAAAGAAGATACTGAACATCATTAGGCAAATGTAATCAAACCCACAATGAACACTACTTCACACTCCCTAGGATGACTGTAGTAACTATGATAAAAAAGAGACAGGAACAAGTATTGCCATGATGTAGAAACTAGAACCTTCATCTAGTACTGACGGGAGTAAAAATGGTGTAGCCACTTTGGAAACCGTCTGACAGTTCCTCAAAATGTCAACCATAGTTACCATATAATGCAACAATTCTATTCCTAGGTATATATTGCAAGAGAAATGAAAATCATCAGAAAACTTGTACACAAAAGTAGGAACAATCCAAATGTCCCAGTGTTAAATGGATAAACAAAATGTGGAATACCCCTAAAGAAGTATTATTGAGCAATAAAAAGAAGCCAAATACTGGGGGCGCCTGGGTAGCGCAGTTGTTAAGCGTCTGCCTTCGGCTCAGGGCGTGATCCCGGCGTTCTGGGATCGAGTCCCACATCGGGCTCCCCGGCTAGGAACCTGCTTCTTCCGCTCCCACTCCCCCTGCTTGTGTTCCCTCTCTCGCTGGCTGTCTCTCTGTCACATAAATAAAAAATCTTTTAAAAAAAAAAAAAAAAAGAAGCCAAATACTGACATGCTAAAACTGGACCATATCTCATGTCTATGTATCCAGAAAAGGCAACACTATAGAGACAGAAAGTAGACTGATGATTGCTGGGGAAACAAGTTACTGCCACCTGGTAAAGCTATACATGTAATAATGCTAATAACACCATTTGTCCTTTGTGGACTTGAGTCAGTGCTAATGGTTCATATATATTGTCTGTGTCTCCACATCACATATATAAGAAAACACAGTTTAAGAATTTACCCAAAGTTGTCTACTCAACAAAGTACGTATCTCAACAGTATCACCAGGGCTTTTTACTGGTTATACTTTAAAAACATTTACACACATTCTATGAAAAGAATATGAGTTGAATATCAGCTTTCCTGTGGAATGTGACCTTTGACAGGTTACCTGACCAAAATACCAAAAGATGCCTATATAGTAGACTTAGATGTCTAAGAGGCTAAAGCAGACATTGCAATAAATGTTTACCAGTTGCTTCTTGTACCTTCTCTGAAATCCAAATATTCTACAACAAGGAAGGAGGAAGATACGGTTGCAGAGTATTCTGTGCCAGGTGCTACTAGGCTTATACCCCCACTAGGAGATAGGAAAATACTACCTCAAAGAAGCCAGGGTACTAGAAGTCAATGACCTGACTGAAGTTAGGGAGATATTTCTTGGTAGAGCCTACCCTTACACTTATGGTCACCTCTGTCCAGAGCAAGTGCTCGCTCTTTGCTGGACCACACCAATTTATTTTATTTTTATTTAAGTATAATTAAATTCAATTAACATATAATGTACTACTGGTTTCAGAGTTACAGGCCTGTGATTCGTCAGTCTTACATAACACCCAGTGCTCATCATATCACTTACCCTCCTTAATGTCCATCGCCCAGTTACCCCACCCCCCCATCCTCCTCCCCTCTAGCAACACTCAGCACTTTTTTCCTATGATTAGAGTCTCTTATGGTTTCTCTCCCTCTCTCCCTGTCTGGTTTCGTCTTATTTTTTTTCTCTCTTCCCCTATGATCCTCTGTTTTGTTCCTTAAATTCCACATAACAGTGAGATCATAATGATAATTGTCTTTCTCTTACTGACTTATCTCGCTTAGCATAATACCCTCTAGTTCCACCCACGTCATTATTGCAAATGGCAAGATTTCATTTTTTGATGGCTGAATAACCTGTCAATGGACATCTGGCCCCTTCCATAGTTTGCCTATTGTGGACATTGCTGCTATGAACATTGTGGTGCAGGTGCCCCGTCGGATCACTACATTTCTATCCTTGAGATAAACAGCCAGTAGTGCAATTGCTGGCTCGTAGGGTAGCTCTATTTTCAACCTTTTGAGGAACCTCCATACTGTTTTCCACAGTGGCTGTACCAGCTTGCATTCCCACCAACAGTGTAGGAGGGTTCCCCTTTCTCTGCATCCTCACCAACATCTGTTTCCTAACTTGTTAATTTTCACCATTCTGACCGGTGTAAGGTGGTATCGCATTGTGGTTTTGACTTGTATTTCCCTGATGCCGAGTGATGTGGAGCATTTTTTCATGTGTCTGTTGGCCATTTGGATGTCTTCTTTGGAGAAATGTCTGTTCATGGTTTCTGCCCATTTTTTGATTGGATTATTTGTTCTTTGGGTGTTGAGTTTGAGAAGTTCTTTACAGATTTGGATATTAGCCCTTCATCTGATAAGACATTTTCAAATATCTTTTCCCATTATGTTCGTTGTCTTTTGGTTTTGTCAGCTGTTTCCTTTGCTTTTTATCTTGATGATAAAAAGGCTTTTATCTTGATGAAATCCCGATAGTTCATTTTTTGCCCTTGTTTCCCTTGCCTTTGGAGACGTGTCTAGCCAGAAGTTGCTGCAGCCGAGGTCAAAGAGGTTGCTGCCTGTGTTCTCCTCTAGGATTTTGATGGACTCCTGTCTCACATTTAGGTCTTTCATCCACTTTGAGTCTATTTTTGTGTATGGTGTGAGGAAATGGTGCAGTTTCATTCTTCTGCATGTGGCTATCCAATTTTCCCAACACCATTTGTTGATGAGACTGTCTTCCATTGCATATCCTTTCGTGCTTTGTCAAAGATTAGTTGACCACGGGGTCATTTCTGGGTTCTCTGTCCTGTTCCCTTGATCTATGTGTCTGTTTTTGTGCCACTACCATACTGTCTTGATGATTACAGCTTTGTAATAGAGCTTGAAGTCCAGGATTGTGATGCCACCAGCTTTGGTTTTCTTTTTCAACATTCCTTTGGCTATTTGGGATCTTTTCTGGTTCCATACAAATTTTAGGATTATTGTGCCAGCTCTGTGAAAACAGTTGATGGTATTTGGATAGGGATTGCATTGAATGTGTAGATTGCTCAAGGCAGCATAGACATTATAACAATATTTGTTCTTCCAACCCATGAGCATGGAACGTTTTTCCTTATCTTTGTGTCTGCCTCAGTTTCTTTCATGTGTATTCTATAGTTTTTGGAGTACAGATCTTTTGCCTCTTGGGTTAGGTTTATTCCTAGGTATCTTAGGGGCAATGGTAAATGGGTTCGACTCCTTAATTTCTCTTTCTTCTGTCTCACTGTTCGTGTATAGACATGCAACTGATATCTGTGCATTGATTTTATATCCTGCCACATTGCTAAATTCCTGTATGAGTTCTAGCAATTTGTGGGTGGAGTCTTCTGGGTTTTCCACGTAGAGTATCATATCACCTGCAAAGAGTGCGAGTTTGACTACTACTTTGCCTATTCGGATGCCTTTTATTTCTTTTTGTTGTCTGATTGCTAAAGCTAGGACTTCTAGTACTATGTTGAACAACAGTGGTGAGAGTGGACATCCCTGCCATGTTCCTGACCTTACGGGAAAAGCTCTGTTTTTCCCCACTGAGAATGATACTCACCGTGGGCTTTTCGTATATGGCTTTTATGATATTGAGGTATGTTCCCTCTATCTCTACACTGTGAAGAGTTTTAATCAAGAAAGGATGCTGTATTTTGTCAGATGCTTTTTCTGCGTCTATTGAGAGGATCATATGGTTCTTGTCCTTTGTTTTATTAATGTACTGTATCATATTGATTGATTTGCAGAGGCTGAACCACTCTTGCAGCCCAGGAATAAATCCCAGTTGGTCGTGGTGAATAATCCTTTTACTATACCTTTGGAGCCTCTTGGCTAGTATCTTGGTGAGGATTTTGGCATCCATTTCATCAGGGATATTGGTCTGTAATTCTCCTTTTTGGTGGGGTCTTTGTCTGCTTTTGGGATCAAGGTAATGCTGGCCTCACGGAATGAGTTTGGAAGGTTTCTTTCCATTTCTATTTTTTGAAACAGCTTCAGAAGGATAGGTATTAGTTCTTCTTTAAATATTTGGTAGAATTTTCCTGGGAAGCCATCTGGCCCTGGACTCTTGTTTGTTGAGTGATTTTTGATTCCTGCTTCAATTTCCTTGCTGGTTATGGGTCTGTTCAGGTTCTCTATTTCTTCCTGGTTCAGTTTTGGTAGTTTATTTGTCTCTAGGAATGTATCCATTTCTTCCAGATTGCCTCATTTGTTGGCATATAGTTGCTCATGATATGTTCTTATAATTGTATTTCTTTGGTGTTGGTCATGATCTCTCCTCTTTCATTCATGATTTAATTTATTTGGGTCCTTTCTCTTTTCTTTTGGGTTTATCGGTCTTATTAATTCTGTCAAAGAACCAGCTCCTAGTTTCGTTGATCTGTTCGACTGTTCTTTGGTTTCTAGTTCATTGATTTCTGCTCTAATCTTTATTAATTCTCTTCTCCTGCTGGGTTTAGGCTTTATTTGCTGTTCTTTCTCCAGCTCCTTTAAGTGTAAGGTTAGGTTGTGTATTTGAGACCTTTCTTGTTTCTTGAGAAAGGCTTGTATTGCTATATACTTCCCTTGTAGGACCATTTTTGCTGCATCCCAAAGATTTTGAACAGTTTTATTTTCATTTTCATTTGTTTCCATGTATTTTTTAAATTCTTCTTTAATTTCCTGGTTGACCCATTCATTCTTGAGTAGGATGCTTTTTAGCCTCCATGTCTTTGAGTTCTTTCCAACTTTCCTCTTGTGATTGAGTTCCAGTTTCAAAGCATTATGGTCCGAAAATATGCAGGGAATGATTCCAAACTTTTGGTACCAGTTGAGACCTGATTTGAGACCTAGGATGTGATCTATTCTGGAGAATGTTCCATGTGCACTGGAGAAGAATGTGTATTCTGTTGCTTTAGGATGGAATGCTCAGAATGTATCTGTGAAGTCCATGTGGTCCAGTGTGTCTTTCAGAGCCCTTGTTTTCTTGTAGATCATCTGCTTAGATGATCTGTCCATTGCAGTGAGTGGGGTGTTAACGTCCCCTACTCTTATGTAGTATTATCAGTGTGTTCCTTTGATTTAGTTATTGATTGATTGCCTTATATATTTGGCTGCTCCCATGTTAGGGACATAAATATTTACAACTGTTAGATCTTCTCGTTGGATAGACCCTTTAATTATGATACAGTGTTGTTCCTCATCTCCTTTTACAGTCTTCGGTTTAAAATCTAATTTGTGTGATAATAAGAATTGCCACCCCAGCTTTCTTTTGCTGTCCATGAGCATGGTAAATGGTTTTCCACCCCCTCACTTTGAATCTGGAGGTGTCTTTGGGTCTAAAATGAGTCTCTTGTGGACCATACCAATTTAGCATGGGCCAGAACCCAGACCTCTCCTAAACTGAAAAGGTAAAAAAGAAGAAGATATTTCATACATACAAGGTCCAGTACTTTCTGTTTGTTTCTCCTGCGCTCCCTTGCTGAGGGCAGCTGGGACTGTGGGGGGAGGATGTCATCTTCAATGGCAGGATATGTCTCGCCATAAGCACCTAGGAAGACCACACAAAGAAGAAATCTTAAACATCCACCATTTCAAATCTTTTTATTCCAAGCTAAACCAAGATTCTCTTTTTTAATAGCTTTAAGATGTTATTTACATGTAATAAAACTCAGCTACTAAAATGTACACAGTTCAATAACTTTTATGGAATTATGCAGTCATCACTACAATCTAGTTTTAGAACATTTCTGTCACTTCAAAAAGTTCCTTTGTGCTCACAGGCAATCATTTACAACTCCCACCTGCCCAGCCCCAAGTAAACACTGATCTGCTTTCAAGCTGAGATTTACCTTTCCTGAGATTCCATATACATGGAATATACAATGTAATATTGTCTTCCACCATAATGTGTTTGAGGTTCTTCTATGTCGTACCATGTATCAGTTCATTCTTATTGCTGTGGAGTGCTCCATCAGATGGATATATCACATTTTATCTATGTACTCACCACGTGATGGGCATGTGAACTGTTTCTAATCGGCAGTTATTAACTGTGCTTTGAACATTCGTGTACATGTCTTTGTGGCCATATGTTTTCATTTCTTTGGGGTATATTCCTAGGACTGAAATTACTGGATATTCTGTGTAACTCTATGTTTAGCATTTTGAGTAACTGCCAAACCATTTTCAGAAGTGGTTCTATCATTTTACCATTGTAAGAAGGTTCTAGTTTCCCAATATCCTTACCAGCACTTGGTATTATCAGTCTTTTTGATCACAGCCTCTCTAGTGATCATGGAGATAAACAGTTCATAACACTTAGAATTTTTCTCTTTATTTTAAAAAATTAAAACCTAAAGGAAAGTTATAATTATATTACCATAAATACCTAAAATCACCATTTCCTATTTTGCCACATTTGCCACATTTCTATACAGGGGATGGTGGCGGTGCTTGTTTTTCTGGAACCACTAAGTTGCATGGCACTTCATCCACACATTCTTAAGCATGTACTATCTAAGAACAAGGACTGTCTCCTACATTATACCCACAGTTTCATTATCACATTCAGGAAATTAAACATTGACACAATACTATCATTTACCCTATAAGTGATATTCAAATTTCTGATACTTAAAATGTACAGCTTTTTTTTTTTAGGCAGTAATAACTACATTTTACTGAATGAGATGTCGTTTTCTAACACTCCAAAAATATAGTTTTCTGACTTCTGTATATACGCTACCACTAATGCACTTGCTTTAAAAAACAAAAATAGACTGTTTTACAAGAATTTTTAAGTTCAGTAAATTGGAGTGGAAAATAGAGAATTTCTGTATACCTCCTGTCCACACACTCATACCTTACCTCACTATCGACAACCAGAGTGGTATGTTTGTTAAAGTCGATGAACCCGCACCGATAACCCAACGTCCATAGTTTACATTAGGCTTTACTCTTGGTGGTGTACATTCCATGGGTTTTGACATGTATCCACTATGCCGGTATCCACAGAACAGCTTCACTGCCCTAAAACTCCACTGTGCACCACTTACTCATTCCTCCCTCTGCTGTAACCCTGGCAACTGCTGATCTCTTTGCTGCCTCCACAGTTTTGTCTTTTTCTGATAGCTATATAGTTGGAATCATACAGTATGTACCCTGGTCAGATTGGCTTTTTTTCACACACATGCATTCAAGAATCCTCTGTCTCTTTCCATGGTTTCGTAGCTCATTCCTTTTCAGCACTGAGTAATATTGCACTGTCTGGTTGTATCACAGTATATTTATCCATTCACCTTCTGAAAGACATCTTGGTTGCTTCCAGGTCTTGGCAATTACTGATAAAATTGCTACAAATATGTGTGTGTGGATTTTTGTACGGACATAAATTTCAACTCCTTTGGGAACATATCAAGTAGTGTAATTGCAAGATTGTAAGATAGGATTATGTCTGGTTTCTTAAGAAACATCCAAACTGTCTCCCAAAGTGGCTGTACCATTTTACATTCCCACCAACACGGAGTGAGCGTTCCTGCGGATTTTGGCCATTCTAATAGTGGTATCTCATTAATTTACATTTCCCTAAAGATACTATTTTCATAGGCTTACTTGCCATCTGTAGGTCGTTAGTGAAATGTGTTTGGATCTTTTGCCCATCTTTTAATTGAATTGTTTCTTATTGTTTTAAGAGTTCTTTGTATATTTTGGCTAACAGTCCTTTATCAGATGGGCCTTTAGCCAAGTATTTTCTCCTAGTCTCTGGCTTGTCTTTTCATTCTCTTGCCATGGTCTTTCACAGAGCATTAGTTTTTAAAGAAGTCTAATTTATCCAATCTCTCTCATGGATTACACCTCTGGTATTGCATCTAAAATGTCATCACCATCCCCAAGTTCTCCTAGGTTTTCTCCTCTGTTATCTTCTAGGAGTTGTATAATTTTGCATTTTACACCTGGGTCTATGGTCCCCTTTGATTTTGGTGAGGGGTGTAAGGTCTGTGTCTAGATTCCTTCTGTTGCATGTAGATATCCAGTTGTTCTAGCACCATTTGTTGAAAAGACCATCTTTTGTCCATTGCATTGCCTTTGCTCTTTTGTCAAAAATCAATGGACGATACTTGTTTGGCTCTATTTCCAGACTCTATTCTGTTCAATTGATCTATTTGTATATTCTTTTGCCAATACCAACCACTTGATTACTGTTAACTTTATAGTAAGTCAGGTAGTGTCAGTCTTCATCTTTGTCCTCTTTCCATATTGTGCAGGCTATTCTGGATCTTCTGCCTATCCATATAAACTTTAGAATCAGACTGATTGGGATTGCATTGAATTTATAGGTCAAGTTGGGAAGAACTGGTATCTTAAACCACACTGCATTTCCCAATCCATGAACATGAAATATCTATTTCATAAGAGTTGTATACTTTTTTTCATAATAAAATCAGTATAAGATCTATATTTATATATTTCTTTTTTAGGGAGGTGCTAATGTAAGTGATACTGTGTTTTAAATTTCTAAGTCCACCTGTTCATTGCTGGTACATATATAGGAAAGCAACTGACTTTTGTGTTTTTGTTTTTTTTTAATGATTTTTTATTATATTATGTTAGTCACCATATAGTCCATCCCCGGTTTCCGATGTAAGGCTCGATGATTCATTAGTTGTGTATAACACCCAGTGCACCATGCAATACTTGCCCTCCTTACTAACCATCACCGGTCTATCCCATTCCCCCACCCCCCTCCCCTCTGAGGCCCTCGGTTTGTTTCTCATAGTCCATAGTCTCTCATGTTTCATTCCCCCTTCTGTTTACCCCCCCTTTCTTTATCCCTTTCTTCCCCTACTGATCATCCTAGTTCTTATGTTCCATAGATGAAATCATATGATACTTGTCTTTCTCTGCTTGACTTATTTCACTTAGCATTATCTCCTCCAGTGCCGTCCATGTTGCAGCAAATGTTGAGAACCCATTCTTTCTGATAGCTGAGTAATATTCCATTGTATATATGGACCACAACTTCTTAATCCAGTCATCTGTTGCAGGGCATCTCGGCTCCTTCCACGATTTAGCTATTGTGGACATTGCTGCTATGAACATTGGAGTGCATATGGCCCTTCTCTTCACTACATCTGTATCTTTGGGGTAAACACCCAGTAGTGCAATGGCTGGATCATAGGGTAGCTCAATTTTTCACTTTTTAAGGGACCTCCACACTGTTTTCCACAGTGGCTGTACCAACTTGCATTCCCACCAACAATGTAGGAGGGATCCCCTTTCTCCACATCCTCTCCAACAATTGTTGTCTCTTGCCTTGTCTGTTTTTGCCATTCTAACTGGCGTAAGGTGGTGTCTCAGTGTGGTTTTGATTTGAGTTTCCCTGATGGCTAATGATTTTGAACATTTTTTCATGTGTCTGTTAGCCATTTGTATGTCTTCATTGGAAAAGTGTTTGTTCATATCTTCTGCCCATTTTTTGATTTGTTTATTTGTTTCTCGTGTATTGAGTTTGAGAAGTTCTTTGTAGATCTTGGATACCAGTCCTTTATCTGTAGTGTCATTTGCAAATATATTCTCCCATTCCGTGGGCTGCCTCTTAGTTTTTTTGACTGTTTCCTTGGCTGTGCAGAAGCTTTTTATCTTGATGAAGTCCCATAAGTTCATTTTATCTTTTGTTTCTCTTGCCTTTGGGGATGTGTCATGAAAAAGATTGCTTGGCCGATGTCGTAGAGGTTGCTGCCTATGTTCTCCTCTAGAATTTTGATGGATTCCTGTCTCACATTGAGGTCTTTCATCCATTTGGAGTTTATTTTTGTGTATGGTGTGAGAGAGTGGTCAAGTTTCATTCTTTTGCTTGTAGCTGTCCAATTTTCCCAGCACCATTTATTGAAGAGACTGTCTTTTTCCCACCGGATGTTTTTTCCTGCTTTATCAAATATTAGTTGTCCAAAGAGCCGAGGGTCCATTTCTGGGTTCTCTATTCTGTTCCATTGGTCTATGTGTCTGTTTTTGTGCCAGTACCATGCTGTCTTTGTGATCACAGCTTTGTAGTACAGCTCGAAATCCGGCATTGTGATGCCCCCAGCTTTGTTTTTCCTTTTCAACAGTTCCTTGGCGATTCGGGGCCTTTTCTGGTTCCATACAAATTTAAGGACTGTTTGTTCCAGTTCTTTGAAAAATGTCCTTGGTATTTTGATCGGGATAGCATTGAAAGTGTAGATTGCTCTGGGTAGCATGGACATTTTAACTATGTTAATTCTTCCGATCCATGAGCATGGAATATCTTTCCATCTTTTTATGTCTTCCTCAATGTCTTTCAGGAGTGATTTATAGTTTCTAGAATATAGGTCCTTTACGTCTCTGGTTAAGTTAATTCCAAGGTAACGTATGGTTTTTGGTGCTATTGTAAATGGGATGGATTCCCTAATTTCTCTTTCTTCGGTCTCGTTATTCGTGTATAGAAATGCAACTGATTTCTGAGCATTTATTTTGTATCCTGCCACGTTACTGAATTGCTCTATAACTTCTAATAGTTTGGGAGTGGCTTCTTTTGGGTTTTCCATATAGAGTATCATGTCATCTGCAAAGAGAGACATTTTGACTTCTTCTTTGCCAATTTGAATACCTTTGATCCCTTTTTGTCGTCTGATTGCTGTTGCAAGGACTTCTAGTACTATGTTGAATAATAGTGGCGAGAGTGGGCATCCTTGTCGTGTTCCTGATCTTAAGGGAAAGGCTTCCAGCTTTTCCCCATTGAGAATAATATTTGCAGTAGGCTTTTCATAGATGGCTTTTATGAGATTGAGAAATGTACCTTCTATTCCTACACTCTGAAGGGTTTTAATCAGGAAAGGATGCTGTATTTTGTCAAATGCTTTTTCGGCATCGATTGAGAGGATCATATGGTTCCTGAGTCTTTTCTTGTTGATATGATGTATCACGCTGATTGATTTGCGAATATTGAACCACGCTTGCATCCCAGGTATGAATCCCACTTGATCGTGATGGATAATCCTTTTAATGTACTGTTGGATTCTATTAGCAAGTATCTTGTTGAGGATTTTGGCGTCCATATTCATTAGGGAAATCGGTCTGTAATTCTCCTTTTTGAGGGGGTCTTTGCCTGGTTTGGGGATCAAGGTAATATTGGCCTCATAGAATGAGTTTGGTAGCTTTCCTTCTGTTTCTATTTTTTGAAATAGCTTTAGGAGAATAGGTATTATTTCTTCTTTGAATGTTTGGTAGAATTCCCCAGGAAAACCGTCCGGGCCTGGAGTTTTGTTATTTGGAAGGTTGTTTATCACTGACTCAATTTCTTCATAATTAATTGGCCTGTTTAAGGAATCAATTTCTTCCGGTTTCAATCTTGGTAGTTTATAGGTTTCCAGGAAGGATTCCATCTCTTCCAGATTGCTTAGTTTATTGGCATATAGCTGTTGATAAAAATTTCTAATAATCCTTCCAATTTCAATGGTGTTCGTCGTGACCTCTCCTTTTTCATTCATAATTTTAATAATCTGGGTCCTTTCTCTTTTCTTTTGGATAAGTCTTGCCAGTGGTCTGTCAATTTTATTGATTCTCTCAAAGAACCAGCTTCTAGTCCTGTTGATCTGCTCTACTGTACTTCTGGTTTCTGCTTGATTGATTTCAGCTCTAATTTTGGTCAACTGCTTCCTCGTGCGTGGATTAGGCCTGTCCCTCTGTTGCTGTTCCAGCTTCTTGAGGTGAGAATATAAAAACTGCATTTTAGATTTTTCTATTCTTTTGAGTGAGGCTTGGATGGCTATGTATTTCCCCCTTAGGACTGCCTTTGCAGTATCCCATAGGTTTTGGACTGTTGTATTTTCATTCTCATTGGTCTCCATAAATTGTTTAATTTGATTTTTGATTTCCTGGTTTATCGAGTCATTCCTGAGCAGGATGGTTCTTAGTCTCCAAGTGTTTGAGTTTCTTCCAAATTTTTCCTTGTGGTTGAGTTCCAATTTCAGAGCGTTGTGGTCTGAGAATATGCAGGGGATAATTTCAATCTTTTGGTATCGGTTGAGACCTGTTTTGTGTCCCAGAACATGGTCTATTCTTGAGAATGTTCCATGGGCATTAGAATAGAATGAGTATTCTTTGGTTCTGGGGTGTAGTGTTCTATATATATCTATGAGGTCCAACTCGTCGAGTATGGCATTCAAAGCCTTTGATTCTTTGCTTAGTTTTTGCCAGGGTGTTCTGTCTATTTCTGAGAGTGGAGTGTTGAGGTCCCCTACTATTAATGTATTTTTATTTATATGTCTCTTTATTCTGGTTAAGAGTTGGCTTGTGTATCTTGCTGCTCCCCTGTTGGGGGCATATATATTTATAATTGTCATATCCACTTGTTGAATACTTCCCTTAAGAATAATATAGTGCCCTTCTGCATCTCTAACTATAGTCTGTAGTTTAAAATCCAATTTATCTGATATGAGAATTGCTACCCCAGCTTTCTTTTGAGGTCCATTTGCGTGAAAGATGGTACTCCATCCCCTTACTCTCAGTCTGAATGCATCTTTGGGTTCGAAATGAGTCTCTTGTAGACAGCAAATGGATGGGTCATTTCTTTTTATCCAATCTGCAACCCTGTGGCGTTTTATGGGATGGTTCAAACCATTTACATTAAGACTGATTACTGAGAGATATGATTTTAATGTTGCCATGTTGCCAGTAAAGTCTTTGTTTGTATTGGCTGTGACTTTCTGTTCTGTATCACTCTTGGGGCCTTTTTACTTTTATAGAACCCCCCGTAATATCTCCTGTAGGGCTGGTTTCGTGGTTACAAAATTGGTTAGTGACTGGCGATTCTGAAATGTCTTTATTTCTCCATCAATTCTGAATGACAGCCTTGCTGGATAAAGGATCCTTGGCTGCATGTTTTTCTCTGAAAGAGCTTTAAATATGCTCCCCCAACCCTTTCTCTCATTCCAGGTCTGTGTAGACAGGTCTGACGTAATTCTGATGCTTTTGCCTTGGTACGTGAGAAATTTCTTTGCCCTGGCCGCTTTCAATACTGTATCCTTGCATCTAATATTTGCGAATTGCACTATGACGTGACGTGGCGTAGGTTTGTCGTGGTTGAGCTTGGGAGGGGTCCTCTCTGCCTCTTGGACACGAATGTTTGTTTCCCTTGCTAGATTAGGGAAGTTTTCAGCTACAATTTGTTCAAATATCTCTTCTAGACCTCTGTTTTTCTCCACCCCCTCGGGGATGCCGATGATTCTAACATTGGATCGTTTCATTGAGTCAGTAATCTCCCGTAACCTACATTCGTGGGCGTGGATTTTTTTAAGACCATCTTCTATTTTCATTTTTTCCTCTATTAACCCATCCTCCAATTCACTAACCCGTTCCTCTGCTTCTGCGACCCTGGCCGTCAGAGCCTCTAGTTTTGCCTGCATTTGGCTCATAGAATTTTTAATTTCTGTCAGATTCGCTCTCATTTCTGTCCTTAGGGATTCTATATTCTCAGTAACCTTTTCGTTAATAGTTTTTTCAATTCTACTCATCATTTTGACCATCGTTACTCTGAATTCCATTTCTGATAATTTGGTTACATCCATATCCATTATTTCTGTGGCAGAGGCCACAGAATCACTGTCTTTTCTTTGCTGGGGGGGGCTTCTCCTTCTTGTCATTCTGATGAAGAGAGGTTGCGGGGTTTCCAGAGCCCAAATTATTGACTGGGTCCCAGGCCGTGCCCCTTGTTTTATAGGGATCTTAGGGATGTGGGCTTCTTCTTTAAAGATTTTATTTATTTATTTATGTGGCAGCCAACCAGCGAGAGAGGGAACAGAAGCAGGGGAGTGGGAGAGGAAGAAGCAGGCTCCCAGCGGAGGAGCCCGATGAGGGACTCCTTTCCGGAACGCCGGGATCACGCCCTAAGCCGAAGGCAGGCGCTCAATGACTGCGCCACCCAGGCGCCCGGGTTGTGGGCTTCTTGATTTTTCAGCCTGCCTTCTGTGTTCTGGGGGAGGGGCCTGCCGCGCCAATACTCAGGCAACCCTGTTTGGGTAGAGTCTCCGTGTCCCCTGCGAGGGAGGATGGGGATGGGCACTCTCTGAGCCGGTATTTCCAGGCTTTTGTTCTCTGGCGGCTTTCCCTGGCGGTTTGCTGTGCCTCTTCTGAGAGTCAGAGCAGCAGCGGCCAAATTTCAGCCTCTGTCACGGAACAGAAGGATTGCGGCCCGTTCTCTACTAATGTTCTGGCCACTTTAACTCTGTTTCTGTTGGTGCTGCTCAACCCTGCAGCGTCCCGGGATGTGCGCCCCACACCCGGCGTCCCAGCCCTCATAGTTTTTGAGTATTAAGATGCGAAACTCTACAAAGACCTCATAAATCTAGAGAGGAGACAAGATGTGCACATATAAGGAAATTAGAGAGGACAAGACAACGTAGGATATAATACCATCGTAAAGTGTGCAGTGCAGACTGTGCACAGAGCGCAAAGGCGGGAGGGAGAACAGGCAGGATTAGAAGCCCTGGGGGAGACTCTAATAGCAGAGACTCAGTGGGACTCTAGATGCATGGAACTCGAAAAAATACAATTTTACTTAAAAAAATAAAGGACAAAAAAAAAGGGTTTTGTGGCTTCTATGAACCTTAGTCCTTCTGGATGGTAAAATCAGGTGGAAGATAGTCTTTATAGAGAGAGAATGGAGAAGGAGGAGAAAATCACAAGACGGGGCTCCTTTCAGAACCATACTACCAATGAGCTCAGGCACA
This sequence comes from Ursus maritimus, assembly GCF_017311325.1. NCBI lineage: Eukaryota > Metazoa > Chordata > Mammalia > Carnivora > Ursidae > Ursus > Ursus maritimus. The sequence continues at coordinate 18,213,081 of NW_024427107.1, forward strand.
GGCAAGTCACTGCTCTGGCGGCATTTGTCCTGGGTCGGTTAGGGACCCTCGTCTGTGGTTCTCATGCAGTGTGTGACAATGTGTTGCTATCAGTTGTGGGGGTTGTCTTACAGTAGCTAGTTACAGGCTACAAAATTAATGAACTAAAAAATCAGTTTAGCTGTGATAAATAACTCTTAATTTATTCTAATATACTCTTATAATGGGGGAGAGAAGAGGTAAATTAGAGTGGTAGGTATGCCTGGAATTAACCCCTGGAGGTGCGCTGTCACCACCGATTGGGTGTGTGGCAGTGGGGAAAAGGGGGCTGAGAACCGTTGGCTGAGGAAGATTGCTAAGACTCTTTACAGCATTGCTAGTTTATGGTTCTAGTCCAGATGAAAACAAATTCTAACGTAATTACACAATTACTCTTCCTGAACGTCCTTAGATTCTGTTCTAAGGATGTGAGAATAAAATTTAGTACTAAAAGTTGTGTTACTTGACTTCTGTTTTTGTTCTTAGAGGCCCTCTCCAAGAATGGATTGCAATTCAAAACTTAGTTTGCCAGTAAATGGTTTCATTCCCAGAGCAGACTTTTTCTTTGATAAAAACTTCCCTCCCTGCCTAAGGTCCTCCAACCCCCTTCCAAATCTGCTTTTCCTCTTGTGTTATAAATTGTGGTGTATGGTACCTGAATGCCCAAATCAGAAATCATTTATTATATCCAACAGTCTGCAAACAGCTCTTGATGCCACGGTCTTAATTTCTCTCCAGTACATTCAACCCAACTACTATTGTCTTGTCAAAGCTGTCCTGAATTATTGGAGAGGTTTGTTGACTTCAGCCTCTTCTTTCATCTACATCCTCAGAAATCCTGAATTAATTTTACTGAAATACACGTCTTATCATGTAATTCCTATGCTTGAAACTTTCCAGTGGCTCACCATAGCCTTCAGGATAAAGGGGCTGGATTAGGGGCCTTCCCTCTAAACACCTTGTGGTAGGCTGTATAATGGTCCCCAAAGATTGCCAGGTCCTACTCCACAGAATCTGTGAATGTTACCTTTTATGGAAAAGAGCCTTTGCAGATGTGATCAAGATCCTGAAATGGGAGATTATCCTGGATTATGCAGGTAGGTCTTAATTGTAATCATAAGCATTGTATGAGAGAGAAATCTGGTTACAGACAGAAGAGAAGGCTATGTGACAGAAGCAAAGAGAAGCTGAGTCAGAGAGGGAATCTGCTCTGCCATGGGCTTTGAAGGTGGAGGAAGAGGTCATAAGGTAAAGAAAACAGGCGGCTCCTAGAAGCTGTGAGGCAAGGAAATGGATTCTCCCCTAGAGCTCCCTGAGGCAGTGTGGTTCTTCAGCCTGGTGATGTCCATTTTGGACGTCTGGCCTCCAAAATTGTAAGAAAATAAATTTGTGTTTTTTTTAAGCTACCAAGTTTTGGTAATTGGTAGAGTGGCAACTGGATATGTGGGGGACGAGCCACTTGTCTGCAACTTTCCCACTCTGACCCCAGCCGGAATTTCTCCTTCCTGTCTCCTCTGCTAATGTGACACTCAGGCCTCAAATCACAGCAGGTTGTTTACATGAGGTCTCTCTCACTGGATGCTAGCTCCCAAAAAAACAAGAACTGAATATCTGCCTGGCATTGTGCTTTGCTCATAGCAGGGCTTCAATAAATGTTCATTGAGTGAATCAGTCTGCCCTCTAGCAAGGTCCTTCTTAGTCTGGCACATCGAGATTCCATTTGTGCTTTACATTTTAAGGTCTATTTTATTATAATTTAAGGTTGTAATAAAAGCTAAGAGATTGCACAAGAGCCTGAACAACAACGTTGTTCTCTACCTTTCTGGTACACCCTTAAAATACGTGCAAATATGTACCTGAGCGTAAGAATTGCACCTGAGAATAAGAACAAATGAAAAGGGAATCCATAGGTTTGTATCATATTACCGCTTTATCTTTGATTGTTGCCAAGGTGCATTCCCAATCTGGGGAGGTGAGTGAGATGAATAAGTGCTATTTTCTTGTTGTGGAACTTGCTGAAGGCTACTCGGGAATCTCTCTTTCAGAATTACACAGGCTAGAATGACATGCCGTGACCTCATTCCAAATATGTGCCAGTATAAGAAAAGATACTGTGTTCTAATGAAATATGTCATACTAAAATATTTTTGCTGATGTACACTTTTTATCTCTCGACAAAAGAAAACAATTTCCGTAAAACGTTTGAACCACTGTAAAACTTGAGTTTTTCCTCTCAATCTATTTCACAGTTAACCCCTCTAGGAGAATATCAAGAGAGATGATGGGGAGACCAGAAGACTAGAGGGCAGTGCGTTTGGTGTCTCCTAGATGAGGCAATGTGTAATTAAGTGGGAACTCTTTTGACATTTCCCACCCCACTGCATTTGGTGGGAGTGGTGACTGAGGGCAATGAGGGATGGTGGTAGAAGAGTAGGATTTCCTTATAAGCTTATGAGCTGTTTCTTTTGGTACCACTCCCTCGTGTTTTACTAAATTATAACCGAGCTAAAGAAAAAAGCTAAATAATAGAAAAGGAGACAGAGTGCTTTGAATGGTACGTTCTGGAACTTGATTTTAGCTAAAATTTTTAGTTTTTTAAGACAACAATGTTGACTTATTTTTACTGCTTTTAATATTTTAGAATGGCCAATGGATGTACGTGGCTTTGCCCTGTAAATGGCTCCCTCCATCTGTCTCGCCATCTATTTCTTTTCCCCAGAAGCAATCACTTTTACTACCTCCTTGTATTCTTCCAGCATTGGTCTATGCATTTATAAGCAAAAAGCCAGTTTTATTTTTTTTTTAACACAAATAGTATCCTTTATATACATGAATCTTAAATCTTGCTTTAACTCTGTGTGTGTGTGTGTGTGTGTGTGTGTAATCCTGGACATTTTTCTATACATAAAATAACTATCTAATTCTGGCTGTTTCTGTCCATTTCACTGTATAATTGTAGCCTAATTTACTAGTCATTTGTCGATGGGCATTTGGGATGCTTCTAATCTCTTGTTATTATAAAGAGTGCTGCTATGAGTATCCTTGTACATATGTTATATTCCACACATATGAGTATAGTAATAGGATAAATTCCTAAAAGGAGAATTACTTACTCAGTTAAAAAACGTGTATTTTTAATTCTGGAAGACACCGCCAAATGCCCTTGCCCAGAAGTTGAACTCATTCACACTCTCAACAGGAATGTATAATACTGCCTGTTTACCCATATCCTGCAAATTTGTATTCTTTCTCTCTGTCTTTTAAAAATAGCAATAGGTCCAAGTTAGATGGTCAGAAAATATGTTGTTACTTAAAGTATCATTTAAACATAGAGAAAAATACATTTGAAGAAGAAAGTTACAAACTCTTTCTTCAATTTGAAGACACATCCAGACAAAGTACCTGCATATATTAGGTGCTCCATAAATACTTGCTGAGTGACTCCCATGGCTCTATTGAGTTTTGCTAAATTCTCCGTAACGCAGTCAGGTGGCCTAACTTGATGTCTCATAGTGGCAACAAGATCATACATTTAAATAGTATTTATCTCTGGGATTCATTTCAATATGCATCTTTTAAAAAATCATGTCACGTGATTAGTCATTTAGCTAACTACTTATAGATTTCTGGGGAAAAATAAGTACAGAGTACACACTGTTAAAGGCAAATTTGTTCCTTAAAGTGGAATTCTAAAATTAAGTTTAGAAAACATTTAAAAGACGAAAAAACATTAGTCCTCCAATTCCAGCATTTTAGTCTATTTTTCCCAGTCTTTTTTCCCCGTTAGTATCTAAATGTGTATATGTCATACACACCTCTATCACATGTCCATATAAAATCATAATATATTTTATAAAATTGTAATCACAGTGAAAAAATTATATAGCCCAAATTTGACTTAGTATCATCAGCTTTTTATTATTTTTAAATGAACTTCTTACCTATTTTTATGGCTTCCTAAATTTCATCAAATGAATATGAATCTAACCATTGCCCTGTTGTTTATAACACCTGTAAGGTTCAGCACAGCACTGAATCTCAGCGTGCCCCCATGCATGATACCCTGGGAAGTTCTCCTGCCTCATCTCTCACCAGTCCTTCCAGTCGTCCTCCGTTCCAGCCCACAGAGCCACCTGCCATCCTCACAGCACCTTGTTCTGTTTCACACTGCATGTTTTTCCCAGGGATATACCTGGACCGTGCTCTTTTATTATTATAGATCACACTGTGGTCAGCATCCTTTTCTGTTTCCTTCTAATGTGTTTTCGAAATGGGATGCTTAGACCAAAGTGTATGCACAGGCTTCAGGTTGTGCTTTGACTCTTTTTCCAGCGTTCATGTGTGCCGATCTGATCTGTGCCCATAGCAGCAACTGCTTCCCATGGGCTAAGGCCCCACAAGCACCTACCTTCAGACGAGGCCCTTTTCATTTTTCCAAGTCTATATCCAGTTACCTCTTGCACGTCTCCCCCAAAGTTCCTACGAACACTTCAAATCCACTGCTCAAAAGCGGACTCATATTTTCCACCAAATCTTCACCTCTTACTAGATGCCAAATCTTGGTAGATGACACCTCTATCCACCAGTCGCTCCTACCGGAAATGGTTTCAGTTTCCTCTGAACTTCATGGCCTGTGTCCGGCTGGTGCAGAAGTGATCTAGATCTAAGTGAACACTGCTGTTTCCACATTTCTCTTGTGTGCCTTTCTTCTCCAACCTTGCCTGTCCCTCGCGGATTATGGTCCTGCTGCAGTTGACTAACCTTCAGCTAACGCTACTGCTGAAATGACACTCAGAGATCATTTTCTTCCCAGCTTTAAAAGCTTCTAATTATTTCTCCCTTAAAAGGCTCCCAGTTATTCAGTGGTGTCAAATTTTCCATCAAAATACCCCAACAGGCAAAATCAACATAGACTGTAAGCCCCCAACATTTTTGAAATGTTTTACCTTAAACATTTTTTAAATGAGACTCATTTAAAAAATAAAATTATAAATTGTTCAGTCCACTCAATTATGCATTTGTTTGTTCTCACACAAAAATAATTCTCCTTTTGAAATTGTCAAATGAAACTGATTATATCCTGAAGGTGTGCTGTGACTTTTTGTGACTTTTTCGTGTGCTATGACTTTCTCTGTGATAGAACTCCATATACAGAACTCCATGTGATAGAACTCCAAACCTCAGTGCAGTTTGAAAGGCACGGCTTCTAGAATAAAACCTGTAAGGTTCAGCACAGCACTGAATCTCAACGTGCCCCCATGCATGATACCCTGGGAAGTTCTCCTGCCTCATCTCTCACCAGTCCTTCCAGTCGTCCTCCGTTCCAGCCCACAGAGCCACCTGCCATCCTCACAGCACCTTGTTCTGTTTCACACTGCATGTTTTCCCAGGGATATACCTGTTTCCCCCACCTGGAATGCCCTCTTGACTCTGAATCCTTTCCTTTACTCGCTTTCTGCCCTACAATTTGGTCTATCCGATGACAAATGTGTTCTTAACCTTCCAATCTGCTGTTATCTCCTGTATGAAGACTTTTCTGACTTTATCAAGTAGAACTGGCCCCTTCGTCCTTTACATCTCCACTGTACTCTTTATATGTCTATCTATACCATATGTATTTCTACAAAGTATATTTAATTTTTTTTTCATTTTTTTCTTTCGCTTCCTTCCTCCTCCACTCTCTCCTTCCCTCTTTCCCCTTTCTCTTCTTTTTCTTCACCTCCTCTAACCTCAATAATTTAAAAACTGATGAGGACAGAATCTGTTAGATCTGTCTCTGCTTTCCAAGTACCTATCACAGAGTGGGAAATAGAATGCATGCAGTCCTTTTTTTTAACGAATACAGGAATGAATGGTGGTGTTGAAGTGTCAGGTCAAGTTGCTTTCTAATGTCCCGAGAGACACATGCTATCCCAGTTTTACCATTGCTTCTAGTTTAGGATATCACATTAAGCATTTTGGGAAATAATTTAATAGATGAAATGTTATCTTGCTTTATTTTAATATTGTTTTTTTATTCCTAGGAGGGTCCCCATTTTATCATGTTGGCTTATTTTCATGAATTGTGACTTTTTAAAAAGTGTTAACTTCTAGAGTCTTGGAGTTTTTTGCTACATTTTATATAGACTTTTAAAAGTTATTTTATTGAGAGCTCCCTCCTATTGCGATTTGGATGCTGCGCAATTCATGAATCATTTAATAAAGATCTTCAAATTAAAAAAAGTATTTTTATTATGTAATGTTTGATTCTGAAGTGTTTATATAAAAACAATAGTAAAACTTTTCTGCTATATTTACTGAAAACTTATTTTCTTACATGCTTGCTTATCTTTATTTTGGTTCCTTTTTAAAAACACTTAGTTTCACATGTTATGAAAATGAGACTTTTTGGTTTGATCGGTTTTTCCCAAATTAGGACTATGTATTAAGATTTAGCATCAAGTTTGTAATATTTCAACTTTTGCTCCATGAATGCAACCAATGTTTGTAAGTGAGTCCTGGGTTTTGTAATATTAAAAACGGATGTCAGTCTCTCATGCCCAGCTGGTGATGATGTGGGAAGCTGGTAGGGACTGTGGTCAGCTAGGTCAAGTAGATATTGCATGAAGATATTCCAGTTCAAAAGATGAAAAACCATGCTGTCTGCCAAACAAAATATATTCTGAAGGCTGACTGTTCTGCAATCCTTGATCTGTTATTTTGGGGCCTGAAATTTATTAAAAAATTAAATTATACAAAGCTAAATGGTTTGGCTTTATTATTAAGTAATTGGTTACTTTAAAATTAAAAGATAACCATTACGAAGTAATAAAACAAGGGGCATCTGGGTGGCTCAGTCAGTTAAGTGTCTGACTCTTGATTTTGGCTCAGGTCATGATCTCAGGGTTGTGGATCAAGCCCCATGTGGGGCTCCGTGCTCAGCGGGGAGTCTGCTTGAGATTCTCTTCCTCTGCCCCTCCCCCTGCTTGCATGGGTTCAAAAATAAATAAAGACGTAATAAAACAGATATCATGAAACCTAATTATTATAAATGCCATCTATATTTAAAATAACTTGTTGGGGGGCGCCTGGGTGGCACAGTGGTTAAGCGTCTGCCTTCGGCTCAGGGCGTGATCCCGGCGTTATGGGATCGAGCCCCACATCAGGCTCTTCCGCTATGAGCCTGCTTCTTCCTCTCCCACCCCCTGCTTGTGTTCCCTCCTCGCTGGCTGTCTCTATCTCTGTCGAATAAATAAATAAAATCTTTAAAAATAAATAAATAAAATAAAAATAAAATAACTTGTTGGTACCTATTTTTTCTAATAGATGAACTTTTCTTGATTATAGGTTTATTATTATTTTTATTTTTAAAATGGCCAATATGGTTATGAGTAAGATTTGTGTGGCAGCTTCGTTCTTTCGAAACCTTCAGATAAAAATTATTTTAGTCAAACTCAAATCAAGTCTTTAAACAATGGCAGATGTTAATTTAAAGACAGCATATACTAATTTAGTTTGCTGTATGATTATGGTCTAATGGAAGTTTCACAAGCTTTCTTTTCTCCTACCAGCAATACGTAACCGAACGAAGTACTACCAATGCGTTACGTATTGCTATATTTGCTAATAACAGAGGCTTAATGATGGTGGCTCAACCAAGGTAGGGCGCTCCTGATTTCTTTTCATATAAAAACAAAGTCCAGGAGTTGGTGTGTAAGTGGGTGCAGTCTAATAGTAGCATTAGCATCCACACTCCATCTGTCTTTGCTCTTACCTTCTTTTTAACATGTGCCTTCCACAAGGCTTGTCTCTAGTCCAAAATGGGTGTTGAGCCCATCCTTCACATTCACATTCCTCGCAGAAAGTTGGAAGAGGGGGAAGTGTTTGTGGATAAAAGACAGCATGTTGGTTGTCTAGCCTCTTAGAACCTTCCAGAACTGCAACCTCAATTTATATCTCAGTAGCCATCTCTAGATGCACAAGAGGCTGGGAGTTCTTTTTGTTAGACACATTGTTACTCAGACTAAATCAGAGTTAGATACTAAAGAAGAATAGGGACTTGATATTGTTTGGGTAAATTCACAGTCTCTGTTACAGTGACCTGGGGTTAGGAGAGAATGAGAAATAGAGGATTATCAATATATTTGAATGAGGAACTCTGGGTTTTCTTTTTTCAGTTCTTATAGACTTATTTCTTTAAAACATGCTAGAATCAGGAAAAATTGTGGATCAGCCATTTCAGAAAATTCCTATGTACCTCTGGCTCCCACATACACTGTTGTGTATAATATAAATATGCTACATTATTGGGTTTGACTTGCTGATAATTTTGTTGAGATACATTGTTGCTATTGTTATTTCCTTTGAACCGTTACTCATTTGATCAGTTTAAAATAAGAAAAATTTGAAAAATTTATTTTTACCTTAATTTTATTCTCTGATTCTCTTTCTTTTCTTAATGCAGATTCAAGTTTCTAACCTGCTATCATTTTCTTTTCCTCTGAAAACTTTTAGCATTTCTTTTTCAAGGCAGTATTCACGGGCCACAAATAAATCTTCCTTCCATTTTGTTTGACTGAGAAAGTCTTATTTCTCCTACTTTTGTGATAATTCCTTTGGACACAGAATCTCTAGGTTGGTGGTTTGTTTTTTTTTCTTCAAAACTTTGAATATTTCATTCCATTCTTTTCTTAATCCTTGCATGGTTTCTGAAGAGAAATCCAATGTAATTCTTTATCTTTGTTTTTCTATAGGCATGAGTTTCTCCTATCCTCTCTTTAGATTTTCTCTTCTCGACTTTCAGTTTTTAATATATGATTATGCCTAGGTGTAGATTTTCGGTATTTATGATGCTTAATGCTCTGGATCTTCCTCCTGCACGGTTTGGGGGTCTGTCATAAATTTAGTAAAAATTCTCAGTCATTATGACTTCATGTATTTCTTTTTGTTCCTTTTTCTTTTCTTTGGTTATTCTGTTATACCTTTTAAATTGTTCACAGTTCTTACTATTGTGTGGTGATTTTTTTCATTTTTTTCTCCTTACCATTTTAGCTCTGGGGAAGTTTTATTGACATATCTTTGAAACCACTGATCCTTTACTCAGCCACTATGTCCATCAAATGAATTCTTCCTTTTGCTTGCTGTGTTTTTTAATTTCTAGTGCTTCTTTTTATTCTTTAAGGTTTCCATCTTTCTTTACATTTCCATCTCCCTATTACATTATCTACAGGTTGTCTGGGTTATAGGTTCCATCTCCCTATTACATTATCTACAGGTTGTCTGCTTTTTCCATTAGATTCTAACATATTATCATAGTTATTTTAAATTCCCTATACAGATCATTTCAAAATGTGTGTCATATCTGAATCTAGTTCTTATGTTGTATCTCTTCTGTATTTTTTTCTCTTGCCTTTTAGTATTCCTTGTAATTTTTTATTGAAAGCTGACATTATGTGCGAGGTAATAAGTGAGGTAATTAGGGGTTTTAGTGAAGTTTTCGTTAATCTGGCTAGAGCTGGGCTGTGTTTAATGTTTGCTGTATCTGTAGGAGCTTTTTTTAGGGGGTTCAGTTTCCTTTTTGCTCTTCCCTGTTGTGTTTCAGTTTGCCTAAGAACTTGCAGAGTCTGTGTTTTGCAGCCTCTCTGTTATAATCCACTGTTGTTTTACTGAACCCTATTGATATGGTGGGAAGTTGAAGGAAGTGTTTTATAATCCTGTGGTTAAATCTCAGTATTTTAATGGTTTGACTCCCTGGGCTGTGACCTTTGGAAGTGTTTCTAACAGCATTTTTTACTTCTTATGTGAGACAGGAAGGCTAGGCAGAGCTGGAGTTGTCTAATTGCCTTCCCCTGGGTCAGATAAGGCTCTGGTAAAGTCTTTCCGCTAAAGAGTAGGCATTTGTTATGGATAACACTCCAGGCATATTTCAAAATGGTTACTTTTCCCTTCTTCCTGCCTAAGAGGATTTTTCTCATATCTTCACCATGAATATTTGATGGGCTCCCTGATTTAAAAACCAAAAACTATGGGGATCCCCTAAGACTGGGCTCCCAGGAGCTCCACACCCTGCCTAATCCAGCCTCCAGTTGGATTAAAGTGTTTCTCTCCAGCGTTGCTGGCTCCGTTGCTTTCTTCTCCTACCTGTAAGCTGATCTCAGCTGTGATTCTCTATACTTGCCTTATCTCCAAATTTCAGGGTGGTGATTTCGGTTCTTACCTAACTTAATTCTTAGATGGATCTTAGAAAGGTCATTGATTTTTCAGTCTGACCAGCTTTTTGTTTTGTTTTGTTTTTGTTTTTGTTCTGAGAACAGGAGCAACAACTTGCGCTTTACGTGTCAGAGTTGACACTGTTTAAGTCCTACTCTTTATTTTTCCACAGGAGAAATAAAACATATTTTATACTATTTGAATACTTGTCTGATGATTTCTTTAGAATAAATCACTAAAAGTGCAATGGGTCAAAGATTATGGCCATTTTAAGGCTTTTGCTTCATATTGCCAAATTGCTCTAAAAATGCAGCCTGCCTTTGCTAGCAGTACAGTAGAATTATTTTTGAATTTTATAGATTTGGGAAGTTTAAAAACCCACTCACTCCAATAAAAATGTTAAATATGTGTGCATATTTTGCTATTTTTTTAAGAGTTATTTATTCATTTTGAGAGAGAGGGAGAGAAAGAGTGCGGCTGGGGGAGGGGTGTGAAGGAAGAATGAGATGAGAAAGTCTCCAAGCAGGCGTCACACTGAGCCCCTGAGCCCCAAGTTGCTCAGTCAGGCGGGAATCAATCCCACAAACCCAAGATCAGGCCTGAGCGAAACCAAGAGTCAGTTGCCTAACTGACTGCACCACCCAGGTGCCCCCTCCATTACTTTTTTTAAAGGAGAGGAACACTTCCTTTTAAATTACATTAACCACATTTTTGTATGTAATGCTAATGGACTGATTTTTGATTTGCAGTTTTCAGAAGCGAATTGCTGATTGTCGATTTTGGCCTGTAGAGATCACAAGAGTTCCTCTGGCTACTGCACCCAAAGGGAAAGCTGCAAAATTTGATAAGGCTAATTTGTTCACTTAACATTTATATAAGAAATGTCTGGTTAGTCCCAAACTTTATTCTGCTTCTAATTCTGAACCAAGGGAGTGTGTGTGAACTGATGTGGTTGCCGCTAGAGCGACCAACTTAACCTGATTGGCCAAGTAGTTTCCTGGTGTTAGCACTGAAAATCTCCTGTCCCTGGCAAATCAGATAACTGGTCACCCCAGCTCTCAATGTCCACTAAAAATTATTTAAACTTTATTCCTGACATCTTATTTCCCTTTTAGCTCTTTATTATAGTTTTACCATCAATAAAACCACACAAAATAGCCATTTACTTTTATCGGTCACATAGTTAAATATTGGCAATATGGTTCAACTTAATGCATCTTCCTGAATTTCTTTTAGACATCCTACTTATAATGTTTTAGCCTGCTAATTAGAATAATAGAATTCATTGATGTACATTGTTCTGAAACATATGTGAAAAGATAGGCTTTTTGTGAGCCTAGAACATGTTCTCTATTAGCTTATTTGTGCATGTTCTGGTCTTCTGCTTGTTCATAAACCTGCTGAGAGTAGGAATCCTGTCATAAACTGCTTTGTATCCTCCACAGCACCTAGCATGATTGGTGGTATACAGCAGATACTTAACAAGTACCCCAAATTATTGTGTAATTGATTTTCTGAGCCGAAGGCAGACGCCTAACCGCTGTGCCACCCAGGCGCCCTTCTTGGGTATTATATTTTTTTTTGACTCAGTTGTTTCTGATGTATTGAAATGCTATTGATTCCGAGATGTTGATTTCAGACTCAGGAACCCCTGCTAAATTCCTTTAGTCTGTGAATTTCTCTTGATTTCCTATGAAGATGACTGCAAAGTCTCCATATATCTTTTACCCTTGTATATCCTAGCTTGATTACATTCTATAGTTCTTATAAATTCTATAGAAATTACAAATTAGAATTCTACAATTAAGTATAATGCAAATACCATTCATACTGACATTAAAGGGATAAAGGATATTTTTGTAGAAATATATTACAATGTGAGCATGATAATGTATATGTTGTTTTAAATTTATCAACTCTATAATATCCTTACTATTCAATTATTTCACCATTTTTCTCCCCATTTAAAACTACTGAAAATATTTTCCATAGTGTATAGTGAAATCAGGCTATCGCCTTCACTGGATACAAACAATTATGTATATATTAAAGCCATCTTTAATCTGTTCTCATTAGCTTCCCATAAAATAGTATCACTCATGCCAAAATGCAATCACACAAACCCCCAAAAACAAAGAAAAAAATGCAATGACAAACACATTAACACAGCCACTGAAAATGAGTTGCAGAACTGTTAATATAAGATAATCATACAGATGGATAATAAATAGTGGAGTATTAGATAATTGAATTTTAAATTATAAAATAGAATTTAAAATTTTATTTCTCATAAACGAAGATCCTTAAACTACACCCATGGACCCACCTAGGAAAATCACCTGGGGCCTGTATAAAGACACACGCCTGCTTTTCAGTACCCACAGTATCTCCATCCCATCCAATCATCAGTCATCCATTGTACAGCATTTACCAATCACCTAGGAAGTGCCTGGCATTATGCTGAGAGCAGAAGCTCAAAGTCAGGGGGCAGAAACTGGTGATAAAAGCACTTCTATCAATTACAAAGTAGTGTTAGGTGCCAGTATAGAAGAAGAGATAAGGTATACCTAATGCAGACTGAAACAAAGATGTCAGGAAGGGAAAATGTCTTGATACAGAATCTCAAAGAAGGGATGGAGGAAGCAGTATCTTACAGAGCTTATCACCTAAGTGGGAATACTACACTGCTCTATGGTTTATTATACAACTTGCACTTTAAGGCTGCTAATTCAATTTTCAAAAGGAACCAACTTCTTCTATTCACTGAAAATTGCAATTTAAAAATTCAGGTTTAGTCTAAGTAAGTCTTTTTGTGCTCAATTTCAATCTTTTTTAAAGTGGGCGAGGTCTTGGTGACTCAGTCAGTCAAGCGCCTGACCTGATTTTCAGCTCTCAGGTCATGATCTCAGCGTCATGAGATCGCTTCCCGTGTCAGGCTCTGCGCTCAGCACACAGAGTCTGCCTGTTCTTCTTCTCCGCTCCTCCCCCGGCCCCCCGCCATTCTCTCTCTCAAATAAATAAAATCTTAAAAAAATAAAAAAGGTTACATTTTGAGACAGAAATGAACATGACAGAAAACCTGCTTAAACATACATATATATAATTATTCAACATACAATTAAAAAGTGAATACCCATGTAATCACAAGAAATAAAATACCGCCAGCTCCCCAGAGGACTCAAGTGGACCCTTTCAGCACCGTCCATGTGAACTACCTGGTGGACTTTTGTGTAATTGTTTTTCTTGCATTTCTTTTCTTTATGGTTCAACATCGCAGGTCCTATTTAAATTAATAATAGTTTTTTTTTGCCAAACTTGAATTTTATATAAAGGAATCATATCATATATGCATAAGTATTCTTTGTACTTGCAATCAATATTTGTGAGATTTATCTATGCTGTTGCATGTAACTGAAATTCATTAATATTCTTTGCTGTCTGGTTATTCCAATATGCCACAACACATCTATTTTACTGCAGAAAACATCTGGATTTCAGCTTCCAAATTTTTATTACCAACAATGTTGCTATAAAAATTCTCTGCCATTGATTGCGCTGTATCTATGCAAGTTTCTCAGGAGTAAAAGCCTTGGGTGAAATCCAAAGATCATAGTGTGTACATAACAAACTTTTCAAAAAGAAGGTTGTTTTATACCAAGCAACCCCAAAACCAACAGTATACGGCAGCTCACTGTGCCACAGTCCTGCTAATGTTGGTATTGGTGGATCTTTAAAAATGTATTCCCTATCTGGTATATGCTGGTTATTAATTTATTGCCTTCAGCTCTAAACCCACCCTTCTTTGTAGGTACAAGAGCCAGACTGCAAACTCTATTTCCCTTATGCTCAGCGTTAGTCTCTGCCAATAGAGGTCCCTAGAGCCACACTGGACAGGCTCAAAGAAGCAGTTGGGATTCTTTTGGTGTTCTGTTCAAATGGCTCAGCAGCATATAGGCTTCCTGGCAGGGTTTGAGCACAGAGAGTGCTGTTCTTGCCATCAGTGATGAGGGCTCCCCAGCCAAATCTCTGCCGCCACGATGGCAGGTAGCACATTCTTGCAGCAACTACTCCTTCCTCAGGACAGGAGGGTTTCTCACTTCTTTCTCCCTCAAGTCCAGAGGTAGTAGCTGCTTTCAGCACATATTATCCCATTATACCTTAGAGTTCTCTTTATTCCTTCTAGTAGTAGTTAACTACATTTTACCTACTTAACAATTCCTTACATTAGATTTTCCTATTTAAATTGGATGGTGTGTGGGTTTCCCTCTCCCGACTGGAACTTGACTCAATCTCCGGCATGTACGATACACATATCTCAGCAGTTCTAAGACTATATCATGTGATATCACAACAAACTGAATGCAGAAGCAGAGAGAACAGAATTTAACTGTACACTGTAAAATTAGATCTCTACTGCACCACTGTACCAGATATTAAAGAGATCGGCAAAAAATGAGTTCTCATTAAAAATTCTTTAAAAATGTATTTATTTATTTGAGAGAGAGAATTACAGCAAAGGGGCAGAGGGAGAGGGACAGAATCTCAAGCAGACTCTGTGCTATGTGTGGAGACTGATGCAGGGCATGACCATGAGATCACCTGAGCCAAAAACCAACAGTCTGACGCCTAACTGACTGTGCCACCCAGGCGCCCTCATTAAAATTTTTTTTTTTTAAATTTTGTTGTTGTTGTTTTTTGAGAGGTGGAGGAGGGGCAGAGGGAGAGGAGAGAGAGAGAATCTTAAGCTCCACCGATCCAGCACGGAGCTCGCTTGGGGCATGATCTCACAACTCCCGCATCATGGCCTGAACTAAAATCGTAAAGAGTCAGACGTTTAACCGGAATGAGCTACCCAGGTGCCCCAATTATTTGTTTATTGCTTTAAAGGTGACAATATTTAAACAATTTGTTTAAATTTAATATGGTAAGTGCCAGGTAAAACCTTCTACTTTTTTGTCTTTTTTTGTTGTTATTTTGTTATTTGTGTATTCTTGGATATGAACTCCTTGTTGACTGCACCGCAGATATTTTCTCCCCCACTCTGTGGCTTGTCTTTTTCACTCTTTATGGTATCTTTCAATGAACAGAAGGCTGTCTTTTTAAAGTAGTCGAATTTATCGACCTTTTGGGGTAAGGTCATGATATTCTCCTTCAAAAAAGATACTTTACAGTTTCTTTTTTTTTTTAAGTTCCTTTTTTTTTTTTAAAGTACACTCCAAGCCCAGTGTGGAGCCCAACACAGGAATTGAACTCATGACCCTGAGAACAAGACCTGAGCCAAGATCAAGAGTTGAATTTAACTAAGCCACACAGAGGCCTCTGGTTCTTTTGTATTTAACATGCAACTAATTTTTGTGTATGGTATGAATGAGATCTAATTATATAAATATATATATATACACATATATATATATATATACATACATATATATATATATATATGAGATCTAATTTTATATATATATATATAAATATATATACATATAATAACCAACGTCTGAGCAATAATTATAAGAAAAAAGTTCCTTTTCCACTACCCGTAGTTTTTTGCTAGATCGATCTAGTATACACATACATTGGTCTGTGTCTAGACTTCTTTGTATTATATTCACCAGTTTCTTTGGCCATCTTGGGCTACTACCACTGCTTTATTTATTACAGCTTTATAATAAGGTTTTGCACCTGGTAGAGCCAGTCCTTCCACCTTGTTATTCTTCAACAGTTTCTTGGCTATTTTCTGGCGGAGGGGAAGGAGAACCCTGCACTTCCACAAAAATTCAGAGCCAATCTGCAAAAAGGGGGAGGGTACCTTTACTGGAGATCTTAATTAAGACTGCACTGAACTGGGGCACCAGGCTGGCTCTCAGTCTGTGGAGCATGTGACTTTGACCTCAGGGCTGTGAGTTTGAGACCCATGCTGGGTACAGACAGAACTTAAAAGTAAAATCTAAAAAAAAAACAAAAACCCAAAAAACAAGATTGAAAATTGGATTTATAAAATCACTGGGGAAGAACTCATTGTTAAATACTGAGTCTTCCCTATCCACAAACAGTCATTTAGGTTTTCTACAATGTTTCTCAATTATAGTTTTTATAATCTTCTCCATAGAGTCTTACACTAATCCTTTTAAAGATTTTTACACACAGTCGATCCTCATTAATCTCAATCCTGGATTCCCTATTTGCAAATTCACCTACTTGCTGCAAATTTATTTTGTAACCCCAAAAGCAATGTTTTGCTTTTCAGTCATTCCTAGACACATACAGAATGGTGAAAACTTCAAGTTGGTGCATGTTCTCAGATGAGTGTCAAACAAGGTGACGCCCTGCCATCTTGAGCCTTCAGCTATCATACTAAAAACAAAGGATCCTTTTGACGTCTATTTCTCGTGCCATATTGCATTGTTGTGCTTGAGTGATGATTTTAAGTGTTTAAAATGGCCCTCAAGGCGCTGAAGTTCTTCTGTCTAGAGTTCCTAAGCACAAGAAGGCTGTGATGTGCTCTACACAGAAAAACCCATGTATTAAATCCCTTTCACAAGTATTATATAGCTGTTAGCCATGAATTCAATGTTAATGAATCAAAAACATATTAATAAATATATGTTAAATAAGGTATCTGTACACAGAAACCTACATTAAATAAGGCTATGTATTGATCAGTTGACAAAAATGTTGTGACCAGGGAGCTTGCAGGAACTTAACCCCGTATTTGCCCTAGAGCAATGATTCAGTATTCACTAATTCACTGTTCATGGCAACTTCATGGAACATATAACTACTATGAATAATAAGAATCAATCTAGATCTCTCCCCCACTCAGTATAAAGAATTAAAATTTTTTTAATGTTCTTACTTGTTTCTGGTATACAGATAAAATAATTAATTTTATTATTATTGATTTGGGTCTAACAACCATGCTAATCATATCATCTGCAATTAATGACAATTTTGTTTTTTTCTCTCTCCCAATCCTTTCTTCATTCATACACTTTGCTTCCTCCCTCTTCCTCCTTTCTGGCTAGGAACTCCATGACGAAGCTGGACAGAAATGCTGACACTGGGCATTACCCTTGTTTTGTTCCTCATCTACAGCATGTTTGCTATAGGTTTTTCTTTTTGGAAGATACAGGTTACTGGATTGGGAGAGATTCCTTTCTATTCCTGGTTTGTTTTATATTGAATGGATTTTTTACTTACTTTTTCGGTGGCAGGTATTAGGGATAAAATTCATTTAGCTCCTGAGCTTAGACAGAGCAGAGCTGGTGATCCTGCCCCTTCAACAGCCTTCTTGTCCACTCCTTTGGTGACACCCATAGCAATGGTCTACCTCATACCACAAATAGCAAACAGTAACAAAAAATATCTCAGAAGAGGATAGTCAGAGAAGCTCTCGACATACTGGGCTTGCCAAAAATAGTATTAACAATTTCCCAAGAGTTTGGGGTCATCTTCCAGCCTTTACCAGGATGGTAATTAATCTTGTCCTCCAGCTCAGCAAACTTATAAGCATGTGAGCTGTGTGACAATCCAGCACCGATGCATAACCAGCTCCTGATTTGGCCCAGACAGCTCAGGATAACCACTTGAGCCATGATAAACATCTCTTGACAGGCACATCCTTGACACTGAAGCCCACACTGTTCCCAGGAAGAGCTTCACTAAATTTCTCACGCATTTCAAAAAGAATTTTATTTCTAGCTGGGGGAATAATTGACTGAGCAAAGCGGTGACCACTATGTTGGGTTTGAGAATACTAGTATCTAGTTGGCCAACTGGACAGTATCAGTACCACCACCTTGTAGTCATCTTAAGAAAGTGGCAGACGCAAGGGCCTGTCAGCTGGACAAGTTCCTTGAGAGAAGGCAATCCACAGCTTCAAGAAGATGGTTCCACTGGCATGGCCATCCTCCCGGGGACTTTCTATCCCTTGAACCAAGGTGTATTAGCACGCGGGGTCCAGCATGTCACTATTCAACCAGAAACTGGTACAAATGCTACTGTGTCAGGTGGGAGCCAATTTTCTTAATGTAGGTGCTGACTTTCTCTAATGGTTTCCTTATATCTCTTCTGGCTGTGCTGTGGCTTTATAGAATCCATCTTATTAACACCAACAAATAGCTCTGTTTCACATACCCAGTGTGTGCTTCAAAAAGGGCAAGCTCATGAGTTCTGCCGATTCTTGAGTGACCTTCTTCAAATTCACCAAACACCAACAGTAATAATCAGGATAGCACAAAGTCAGCCTGAGATGTACCTGTAATCATGTTTTTGATAAAGTCTGTGTCCTGGGCATCACTGAGGGTCACATAATACTTGCTGCTCTTTAATTTCGAGACCGGGAGGTATCAATGGTGATACCATGCTCACATTCAGTTTTCAGTTTATCCAAGACCCAGGCATACCTGAAGCGAGCCTATTCCCATCTCAGCAGCCACCTTTCTCTCAAATTTTTTGATCCCATCACATTTGTGATCAAACGCCAGTAGTGGGCGACTTGTTTTCCAATGACAACAATGTGGATATAAATCTTTTTCCTTCCATTCTGTCATGGCTTGGTGGCTTCGACACTTGTGTTCTGGTGGCAAACCCACTGCAAAACCAGGGGGTTCTTGGAAGATTTCTTGAGGACTGGCTGAATTTATTCAATGGTTATAGGATTATGTCCTCAGGTTTTTTATCTGAGCCATTTAGTTACTTGTATTTTTGAGGAACTTTACCATTTCTTTGTCTATATCTTCAAATTTATTGGAATAAAGCTGTTGATATTGGTAACACATCTACCTTCTACATTTCTTTTTTTTTAAGATTTTATTTATTTATTTATTTGACAGAGAGACAGCCAGCGAGAGTGGAACACAAGCAGGGGGAGTGGGAGAGGAAGCAGGCTCTTAGCACAGGAAAGCCTGATGTGGGGCTCGATCCCGCTAACACCAGGATCACGCCTGAGCTGAAGGCAGACGCTTAATCCATCGAGCCACCCAGGCTCTCTACTTTCTACATTTCTAATACAGTTTATTTATGCCTTCTTTTTCTAGGTCAATCTCATCTAAAAGTTTATCAATTTTATTATTTCCTCAAAAACAACAACAACAAGAAAAACAACAAAAAATGCTTCCTCTGTTGAACCCTTTCTATTGTATGTTTGTTCAGTCTTGTTACGTTTTCTCCCCCAATTTTCTTTACCATGGTAAAAATTAACATATAAAATTTATCATTTTAACCATTTTTTAAGTGAAAAGTTCAGTAGGGATTAAGTATATCCTTTCATCAGTGCCCTGGCTGGCTCAGTCGGGAGCAGTGTCCTCGTGGGATGGGAGCCTGCGTCAGGCTCCCTGGGCTGAGCAGGGAGCCTGCTTCTCCCTCTCCGGCTCCCTGCTTGTGTGCGCGCTTTCTGTCAAATAAATAAATAAAATCTTTAAAAAAAAAAAAAAAAAGTATATTCATATCATTGTGCAACCATTGGCACCATCCATCTCCAGGCCTCTTTTTCATCTTGCAAAACTGAAACTCTATAGGCTATTGAACTTCCCATTTCCTCTCCAGTCCTTGGCAACTCACATTCTGCTTCCTTTACAAATTTACTATTCTAAGTGCCCTACTTTGTGTTTGCCTTTTTAAATTTCTCTTGAGTGGCTGCTCTCATTATATATCTTTTCTTCCTTCCTTCAGCTTATTTTTGTTCTTCTTTTTTGTGAACTTCTTGAGATAGATACTTAGAGCTCATTAATTTTTGACGTCCTTGTGTTCCAGGTACTTTTATAAGTGCTCTTATACATTAGCTTCTTGTGAGGATTACCTCACAACAACTTATACACATACAAGCTGTACTATTTTTCTCATTTATAGGTGAGAGAACTGGAGCACAGAAAAATTAAATACCAGTTTAACAGGTGGTTAACAAGGATTTGAATCCTTAGGCAGCCTGATTCCAAAACTTGGATTCTTAACTTCTAAGTTTCACTGCTTCTCGAAGAAGGAAAAATATTCCAGGAAGAAAAATTCACAAGCGCTTTTGTATTAAGACACATCATATGAGTGTTTGGCTAGAGCAATGGCTCACACTGAACCTGGGAGAGCTAAGGACAAGGTGGAAGTTGACATCTGACTGTGAAGGGCATTAAGTGCTCTTCCTGTATGTGAGCTTAGATAATGCGACTGCACAGTAAAAACCCAATGATGGCTACTGGCACGATCTCATTCTTTTTCTATTTTTTAAATGTTCAATTCCTATCTTAAAGTAAAGCTTTGTATCTACTTTTATCAGTATCCTTATTTGTAAAATGAGGATAATACTTGCCCAATTCTATTATATAGTTGGTTTGACAGTCAAAAAAGAAAAATAACAAACATGGAAAGGAATTATATAGTAATATAAAAATATACTTTTAAAGGAATGATCAGAGCAGTGATTTGGTAACATTAATTTGTTAATAATAATTGTAGTGAGCGATTGTCATTATCAACTTCATCATCACAGCAGCAGCGAACATTTATTAGGTGTTTATTATATGCCACTCACTATTCTAAGCACTCACTCTATATATCATAGTATTTACTCATTTAGTAGTTCCCCAGACTCTGTAGGGTGGATATTATTATTGGCAGATTTATACAGATTAAAAACCAGGCTTATATCAGATAAGTAGTATAAAATATATAAATATATTTTTATATTTCATATAGCATATATATTTGATATAAAATATATCAAATAGAGATAATAATGGGAATTTAAAGACAGAAAAGGAGGAAGGAATAGGAAAACACAATAAGCCCTGGTAAGATAAGAAATGAGGGGCCGGGCACCTGGGTGGCTCAGTTGTGCTGCAGTCTGCCTTCTGCTCAGGTCATGATCCCAGGGTCCCGGGATCGAGCCCCGCTGCTGGCTCCCTGCTCAGCGGGAAGCCTCGGCTTCTCCCTCTCTCCCCCTCCCCCTGCTTGTGTTCCCTCTCTTCTTGCTGTGTCTCTCTCTGTCAAATAAATAAAATCTTAAAAAAAAATGAGGGAGCGCCTGGGTGCCTCAGTAGGTTAAGTGTCTGCCTTAGCTCAGGTCATGATCCCTGGGTCCTGGGGTCGAGCCCCATGTCAGGCTCCCTGCTCAGTGGGGGCTTCTCTCTGGGGGTGCCTGGGTGGCTCAGTGGGTTAAGCTGCCTGCCTTGGCTCAGTCAGATCCCTGGGTCCTGGATCGAGAGCCCCTGCATTGGGAATCCCTGCTCAGTGGGAAGACTGCTTCTCCTTCTCCCTCTTCCTTTGTGTGCTCTTGTCTCTCAAATAAATAAATAAAATCTTAAAAAAAAAAAAAAAAAAAAAAAAAAAAAAAAAAAAAAAGAAATGAAGGGACAAGAATTTCTTAAAATTACTAAGGGGCCATTATAAGATGAAAAACTAAGACTGTATTGTCAAATAGAAATAACAGGAGACTAAGAGTCAGAAACATCTCAATTCTATTCTCACCTCTTTACTAAACTGACATTTTACTTTGGGTAACTTCTAACTGCTCTGGGCTTCAGTTTCATTTTGTAAAAAGAAATAATAAAATTCAATTTGCTTACCTGCAAAGTTGGTTACGAGTTTCAAATACCATTTACAATAATTTTCAATTTATAACCTATTTTCACACAAGCTGTGGAGCAGGGTTTTTTATACAAATGTAAGGTGTAATATTGTTTTAGATGTTCTGAGTATCATCATATAAATAATGAGGCAATAATTCACAAAAAGAAGTCAGGTGAAACTTTTAGTCAGGTGAAACCAAGTAACTCCTTAAAGTGATTAAAGGAATAAAAGGCATGCCCTAATGCAGAAGTCTCTAACAGGTTACCCTACAGTTCAAATTTAGTCAAGAGATGTGTTTTGTTTGGCTAGCAGTAACCTTTAAAAATGTGATTTAGCTTCACACATTTAAAAACTGAGACTTCATATAAAAATCCAGATTTTGACCTAGCTTAAAAGTGAGGTCTTGGGGGCACCTGTATGGCTCAATCAGCTAAACGCCTTCAGCTTCTCGGTCATGATCTCAGGGTCTCATAGTTCGCGCACGGGCTTCCCTGCTCAGTGCGGAGACTGCTTCTCGGTCTCCCTCAGCCTCCCTTTTCCCCTGCTCGTGGCTCTTTCTCTCAAATAAATAAATAAAATCTTAAAAAAAAAAAAAAAAAAAAAGGTGAAAAGTCCTTGGAAGGTCTGGCAGCACGTGTTAACACTGACTTCTCTATTGCTTTATGGCCATAGGCTAGGGCTGAGTAAGCTGCTGCTGCTTTTAGATGGGTTTTCTTCACATTCAACCCACCACTCAATGTGACCTGCCTAAACATCTAGTCATTTGCCCCTCCTGAATTAAACGGATTTAAAAACAGCTATAAATTAAGAGAAAAGAATTCACAGAAGGGTAGAAATTAATCTAAAGTATGTTTGTGAATAGAAATTTAAAAGAGGGTACTAGTGGTTGGGATGGGGATGATTATGGAACACTGTGTTCATGCCTTACGATCCCCTATTTATCATATACTGTATAATTAATTTGTTTATAACCAAGAATATATAATTTCAATTGATACAGTCTTCTGCTTCTATTAGAGTTTAAAAATCTACAATAACTCGAGGTTTAGGGAAATCTAGCCTTACTATTCTTTGGAAACAACTGTCTTATATGTTTTATCCTTCCACGTTAAACCCTAGTGAGATTTTGACTGGGATTACAATGAATTTATAGATTACATAATGGGAATCCTATTTTTAACAATACCAAATCTTTCTCTTCAAAATGGTAATGTATCTTTTCATTTATCCAAATCTTTACTACCTTAGTAAAGTCTAAAAGTTTTCTTTATAAAAGCCTTAACATACTTCTTAATACATTTACTCTTGAGTGGATCTCTTTTATTCTGGGGCAGTACTTTTTGTTGCAAAAGGAATCTTTTCTCCTAATTACATTTTTTTAATTGGTTATGGCTAGCACTTGAACTTGAATCCAACTATTTAAATGACCTCTCCTATTAGTTGACTTTATGTGAGCCAGCGGTCAGCAAACTATGAACCTCAGGCCAGCTGCCTATTGTTGTAAATGAAGTCTTATTGGAAATTATTGCCACACCCATTTGTTTACCTATCTATAGCTGCTTTCATGCCAGAATAGCAGAACTGAGTGATGCGGCAACCAGAACCTTATGGCCTACAGAGCCTAAAATACTTGCTATCTGGCCTTTACAGAAAAAGGTTGCCCATCCCTGATGTAGGTAACTCCCATTATCTGCAAATAATGACAATCCTGGTTCCTTCTCTAAAAGTACTTTTATTTATTTAGAAATGAATGGGATCTCCAGCATAATGGCAATACGACGATGTCAGAAGACACCCTGTATTGGAATGCTTTTATTGTTTCACTGTTAAGTCTTACGCTTACTACAGGTTTCTGAAGACAATTCTCATTGAGTTAAGAACAGATACCCCCAGCACTGGGCACCCTCCTCAGTTGCCTGAGCATCTGCCTTGGCTCACGTCATGACCCCAGGGTCCTGGGATTGAGACTTAGTTCAGTTTCAGGCCCTGCTCAGCAGGCAGTCTGCTTGTCCCCTTTCCTCTACCTCTCCCCTGCTCATTCTCTCTCAAAATAAATGAAATCTTTGGGGGGAAAAAGGCACACATTTCCAGCACTTGAATTTTTAATTTAAAGGTCTGAACTTAGTATGGTGGCTCAGTTGGTTAAGTATCTGACTTCAGCTCAGGTAATGGTCTCAGGTCCTGGGAGGTAGCCTCCTGTGTCTGGCTTCACACTCAGCAAGGAGTCTCTCTGTTCGTCGGCCCTCCCTCTGCCCCTCCCCATCTCAAATAAATAAATAAATAAAATCTTAAAAATAATAAAAAAAAATAAAGGACTGATCTTTATTCTGAGATTATGTCCTTCCACCTTTTCTGTGAAATTAGTTGCCAGTAATACAAAGCAGTTGTTTTAAAAGTATCTTTGCCTAGTAAAATAAAAAGCTGACAACCCTATATTAACCCATGATCTAGGTCACAAAATTCAAGTCTAGGAAATGCTAGGTAAGTTATAAAAAGACTACAGTGATATTTACAGTAGAAACTCTAAGTGGAGACCATCCAGCATACTGCTTTTTCTTACTCTAAATTACACTGAATTTATATATGTAAAGAAACAAACACAGACTAAGTGTTAAGGCAAAGAACATGTGGCTTTTGGGGTTCACAGACAGGCTTCTCTGGGTGGGAATTTTGTCCCCTCCTGCCTTCTCCCCAACCCTCCCAGCTATGAGAACTTAGGCAAGCTACTGAATCTCTTCTAAACCAAAGTTACTTCCTCCTTAAATGGGGACAACAGGAGTAGCCACGTTAAAAGTTGCTCTCAGAATTCAGTGACTTAAAACACATAGTATCTGGTCAACTGCAAGTGTTCAATAAACTGTGGTGTTACCATTATTATTTTATGTACTTCTTTTTCTTTTTAAGATTTTATCTTTAAATAATCTCTACACCCACCGGGGCTTGAACTCTCTACAACTCTGAGATCAAGAGTCCCATGTGTTCTACCGACTGAGCCAACTGGGAGCCCCCTATTTTATGTTCTTCTTACATCATGTATAAATCTTCTAGCAAGCACTTTCACGTACTACCAAAATAAACACCTCAAGTTAATAATCAAAAGGAAAAGGACCATTCAATTTTGAATGGGTTAATACTAACAAAAATGGATCGACAATGTGTAATGTTCTTATTATTTATAAGTACATAATATGCTAATCAATATATAATTTGAGTGAAATACTTAGCAATTTTGATTGTTCTATTACCAATCATTTATCCTCCAATTTGTGTATATGTCTCTTGCACCAAATAAACAATTTGCAAATATGGATGAAACACAAGGAAGACACTATTAAAACAGAGAGTAAAAATAACATCAAATTAAGTATTCCAGCACTTTGGGAAATGCTGGGTACAATTTCATTAAGGATGGAATAAATCAATACGAAATTCAGAATAAAAATTCCCATTTCTCTTTTAATTACACAGATATTATAGAGGGGGCAAGATTAAAGAAGACTGAAAGAAGAAAGGATATGTATTAAAAATATATATGAAAACAGAGAAAGGAATAGGAAAGACATTCCAAGCAAGGAGTGTGTATGAGCAGGAGATATATATGGTCAAGGTAGGAGACAAGAGGCAGCACAAAGGGTAAATAACAAACAAGTTTGTAGCAGAATAAATAAAAATATTTTTAAAAATATTTTTATTTATTCATTTGACAGAGAAAGAGTGAGCACACAAGCAGGGGGAGCGGGAGGCAGAGTGGGTAGTGAGAAACAGACTCCTGCTGAGCTGGGAGCCCGACGCAGTTGGACTTCAGGACCCTGGGATCATGACCTGAGCAGAAGGCAAGATTGCCTGGCTGACTGAGCCACCCAGGCGCCTCCCTTACCAAATAAAATCTAAAAAAAAAAAGAGAGAGAGAGGGGCACCTGGGTGGCTCAGTCTGGGCATCTGCCTTCAGCCCAGATCATGATCCCAGTGTCCTGGGATTGAGTCTGCATTGGGCTCCCCTGCTCAGCAGGAGCCTGCTTCTCCCTCTCCCCCACTCCCCCTCTGCTTGTGTTCCTCTTCTTCTCTGTCTCTCTCTCTGACAAATAAACAAAACTTAAAAAAAAAAAAAAAGAGAGAGAGAGAAAAGAATTTTTAAAAGAAAATATGTGTACTAGTGGGAAAGTTAAGGTGAACAATTTGGGCAAAATATCCTTGATCTTCAAGCATGTATGTAACTATTAACAGTTCTTACTAACGGGTAAAAGGAAACTAAAGTTCTTAATTTTCGGAGCTCAGACCCCAGAGCAGTAAGAATGTACTTACTTCACCAGAGCTGCTTCAGGAAGGACATCAGCAAATGATTCACGAAAAATGATTGCATTTTTCTTTGCAGTTCTGTATGACATCATTGGCGAGGTAAAAGAGATTCAAAACGGTGGGGATAGTGCAGCTAGAGATGACAAAGGACAATAAATAAAACCAAATGAGTCTAATTATACTTGTTCAACTTACTCCAAATACAGTGTTCTCAAGCTAGGTAAATCACTATTACGTGAATGGAGAATAAACAGGACAAATGATCTAGTCTCACTACCTTGATCTTAAATTCAGTGACCTAGGAACCATGCCTCTGCACATTTCCTAGAATCCCCTGGGGATTTTACAGCCTCCCATTCCCCTTATATTTGTCACTTTTATCAAGATTTCAGTTCTATATATTTTTCCTAACTTTATAGTCACTTAAGTACTCAATTTTTTCTCTTCAATTCCAGTCTTTGATCTATTATTTAAACCACTTTTTTTTTTTTTTTTTTTTTTTTGGAGAGAGAGAGAGTGTGTGTGCCTGCAAGCAGAGGGACAGAGAATCCCACGCAGGGTCCATGCCCAGCGCATGCCACAGCCCAATTCAGGTCTCAATCTCACAACCCCAAGATCATGACCTGAGCCAATATCAAGAGTCGACACACCACTGAGCCACCCACGTGCCTTCCTTGAACCACTTCCTTCATTAAAACCTTCATTTTCTTTCCTCTCTCTCCCCCCACCCCGAGTTAGCCTTTCTTTCTATCACATGCATTCAACAAAATCCTAAATCTAGATCGACCTAACTGAATGCCTTTATTGCACCTTATTTCTGCTCCTGGTTCTGCTGAAGAAAAATCATACCACCAGGATCGAAAACCATATAAATCTAGTCTCCTTCAGCTGGGCCCTCAACATTACAATGCTACAGTCCTCTCCATGCTCTTCATTATCATCAGAAATCATGAGATGGAAATCCTGTTCTCTCAAAAAAATGTAACCATATTTAAACCTCAACCAAATTCAACTTACCTGGAGGAGTTAAACCCGAGTTCTCACTGTTCTCCACTTTTTAACTCCTATTAACGCCTAAGAGCAACTATAGGAGCTACTTTTGTTTTACTGTACTAAAATATGCAATCTACTATGCTCAAGAGTTTTATATAAATTATACCATCTCATTTATGTTGCCTATCACTCCACTCAAACAGCAATTACCAATAAATTCCAACTTATTAAACCTGAGGGAAAATTTTTAAAATGTTATTTCTTTTGTAGCTTCTGGCACACAGAATGATCTGTTATGGTAATACTTCTTGGTTTCTGTCATAAGCACTTTCCTGGGTTTTCATACCTCTGATTCCTTCTCCATATATACATGGTAATGTAGACAGCAGCTCCACGCGTGACTGTCCTCCTTTAAATGTTGAAGCTCCCTCAGGGTTCTCTCCTAGCATTCTTCTCCATTTACCCATGGCATCATGTTATAAGATTTCAGGTTTTAAGTTTGTTTGTTCCATTCCTGACTCTGTCCCTTATCAGCTTTGGGGTTTTATTATACACTACTTAACTCTTCTTTTATGACACTTTCTTTTTCTTGTAAAATGACAACCTCACAGTATTATATAAGAATTAAATGAAACAATGTATATAAAGCATTTAGACAGTGCTTAGCACACAGAAAATGAAATGCTATCAGCATAACCATTCACCTCCATGGCTTTAACTCCCACCACCTATGCACCAATGACTCCCACGTCTATAGATACCAAGCTTGGCTTTCCCTTTATCAGTCAATGCACATTATCCATACACACAAGTCTCAGAGGCACCTTGAGCTTGATTTTTCAGTATTAATAATCGTCCCTCCTCTTCCATCTGTTACTCCTGCTGTATATTTAGCCAGAATTTTAGCACCTTTTTTTTTTTTTAAGATTTATTTGTTTGTTTGACAGACAGAAAGACAGCCAGCGAGAGAGGGAACACAGCCCTGGAGTGGAGAGGAAGAAGCAGGCTCCCAGCAGAGGTGCCTCCGATGCGGGGCTTGATCCCAGAACACCAGGATCATGCCTGAGCCAAAGGCAGACACTTAACGACTGAGCCACCCAGGCGCCCAGCACCTTTTTTTTTGACTCTTCCTCCTCCCTACCTGACCTCACCACATCTGATAAATCTCCAAGTCCAGACAATTTTGTTCCAATACTATTCGTAAAATTCCCATTCCCTTTTCCTCCTTCTTTGTTTCTACTATTGCTCTTTGCTGGGTTCGCACCTTTGACCTGGACTACTATACTGCAGTACCCTCCCACTGATTATCTTGCCTCTAGACTTAAGTCTCTTCAAATTTACTTAAATTGCTAAATTCACTTTTTTTTTTTAAAGATTTTATTTATTTATTTGACAGGATAGAGACAGCAGCGAGAGAGGGAACACAAGCAGGGGAGTGGGAGAGGAAGAAGCAGGCTCACAGGGAGGAGCCTGATGTGGGGCTCGATCCAAACGCGGGATCACCCTGAGCCGAAGGCAGACGCCTAACCGCTGCCACCCAGGCGCTCTAAATTCACTTCTAATATGCAAACATTATCCAATTTGTTTCTCATATCGAATCCATCAATGATTTCCAAATGCTTACTAGAAAACTCCTGAACACCTTAGTCTTCATTTATGATCTGGATCTTACCTTCTCTTTCAATCTCATCTCTCTTCCCTTTCAAAGTTCTATCTTTTAATGAAATACTACAGTTCCCAGAAACTTTGCACATGCACTCTCTCCTTTCTCTCTCAGAATTTTCCTTTTCTAAGATATCCCATTCTGAATATCTTGTGTTTCCTACTCATCCATAGAAGTCCAAAAATTTTAAACTTAATTCATGTCAGATTTTTGCTCCCTCATCTTATCACTACTTCTTCCCAAAAACAAACCACCCCCAAGTATTTTTTAATGCAACTTCTTCCTACGTAAACCCTACACTCTACAGTCAAATCACTATAGAAAGTCAGGAGGAAATGAGAAAAATTGGCTGGGATATAGTCTAAGATCTATGCTCTAAAGGCAGTGGGATTTGAGAAGACCCATCTCTCAAATGCTTTTCTCCAAACCCTCTGCAACCTAGTTCTTAAGCTACTTGTTTAGCCTCAACTCAGCCACTCTCCTTAAAGCTGCAGTTTTAGTGAACCATAGTACTTTGTTTTCAAAGCCAAGCCCCACCTCTCCCCTTCCTGTGTCTTGCCACCCATTTCCTGTGCTACCTTTTCTTCCTCAGCTTACACATCTCATCTTCCATGAAGCTTCCCCTGACCAAAGACAAGGCCTTAGCGCATCCTGAAGGTACATGAGTCATACACTTATCACACGGTAGTACTTGTATGCATCTTCCACTAGAGTATAAGCCCCCTAAAGGTCGAATTCTGTCTTGTTTGTCACGCCATGACCACGATTAATCGAGTACTTCAAAAGGTGCTCAAATAATATTAGCAATGTCTGATGAAGAAGTTGAATTTTTGTAGACAGGAAGAAAGGGAAGAGCACCCAGGAAGAACAAGTCATGAGTGTACAGGTGCTGAAAACGACTGGGCAATGAGTGTCTTTTGTTTTGCAGAAAGGGAAAATTTAGGCTAGATTTTAAACTTATTTAATAACACTTATAAAGTATTTCTGCTATGCTAGACACTGCTTTAAAGATACAAATATTAACTGATATCCTTACAACAACCCTGTGAGGTGGATACTGCTATCTCCATTTAAGAGATGGAATGATGTGAATTGTCACATCTAGTAGGTTCTGAAACTGAATTTAAATATAGACAGTTTGGTTTGAAGTCTACATTCTTAATTACTACCTACTTACTTGTGTCTGACCAGGAAGGTTTACAAAGAGCAGTGGGAGAATAGGCAAAGATACAAATTCTGATGGTTATTAAATATTGAGCCAAGAAAGCCTTTTATTCTGTGGCTCACAAGAAACCATGAAAGTTTTTATATAGAAGGGTGTTTTAGAAAAAGCTGCAGATAATTTTGTTAGAAATAATAAAAAGAGCTAATAACACTGTAAGGAAGCAACCAGACAAATCTATAAGGTGAGATATTCTGCAGGGCAACTGGCCCAGTTCTCATCAACAAATCAGTGGCATAAAATGCATGGAGAGATTAAGTGGGACTCAAGGGACAGAGTAATCTTTTTTTTTTTTTTAAAAGATTTTATTTATTTGATGAAAGAGAGCATGAATGGGGGAAGGGGAGAGGGAGGGGGAGAAGCAGGCTCCTGCTGACCAAGGAGCCTAATAGACTCGAATCCCAGGACCCTGGGATCATGATCTCGAGCTTTCGAAGGCAGACGCTAACCGACTGAGCCACCCAGGTCCCCAGGACAAAGTAATCTGATGTAATTACTCTGTGTCCCTTGGCAATTGCACATAGGTTTTGACCAACCACCTATAAATGACATTCCTGAATCAAATCTTAAAGAAATCTGAATATGGTCTGGGATTAGATAAAAATGAAAATTTACTGAAATGGAAATGTAAAAGAAACCATCAACTGAAAAAAATAGTAATTAGAGAGATTTCATGTTAGAAAAAAATTTTAGGCGCCTTGGGTGGTACAGTGGCGCCAAGCTGTCTGCCTTCAGCTCAGGGAGTGATCCCGTGCGATCTGGGATCGGGAGCCCCTTACTTCATCAGTTTTTTCTGGGTTATGAGCCTGCTTCTTCCTCTCCCACTCCCCTCAAGCTGTGTTCCCTCTCTCACTGGCTGTCTCTATCTCTGTCGAACAAATAAATAAAATCTTTAAAAAAAATTTGTGAAAGAGATCAGAAAGGATATGGAATTAATAGTATTGGATCTCTATTTTCCTTGCTTACCTGTATTCTAATTTTCTACAATACATATTTGCTGCTTCCATAATAACAGGCTAAAAGGAAATATAAGCATTTTGGCCCCGGAAAAAGTTGAACTAGTTGTCTTGAAGTGACGCATTTCAGCCCAGACCTCCTTCTCGAACTGTAGACTCAAATATCCAACTACTTCCCCAACACCTCTTCACGCCACGTCTAATACACAGCTCAGACTCAACACGCGACCTTCTGATCTCTTCTCCAAACTGTCTCCTCCTATAGTCTTCACCTCAGTAAATGGCATTTCTTCTGGTGGTTTTTTTCAGCCAAAAATCTTGAGTCATCCTTGACTACTCTTTCTCTTTCATACTCCACATCCAAATTCACAACGCAGATCTCAGCTACGACGTTACTTTCAAAATACATACAAACTTAGGAAATTACAAATGTAGAAAGGGAGAATATTAGAATAAACCCTGTTGTGCTGATTGTAACTGGAAGTCTTGGTGTAAAACCTCATAGGTATATATATAGAAATATAAGGGGAATGAATGTGTAAAAAGTATGTGTAAATACAACTATTTCCTAATCTCCATTGAAAGGCCTAGAAGTAATAGTATGCCAGTATCTAATATCTAGATCCTGGTTTCAAAGAAAAACCAGGGGCTTTTGGAGAAATAGCTGATTCTAGGCCAGGAAAGAAAGTACAAGAGCTTGGAACATCTTGCACCAGAAAGTAAAAAAGTACCAAAGAATGATGTCAAAGGCACTACCTTCTAGGGTTCCCACTGGCCAGATCTATGGAATGGACAAGGTCAAAATCAGTAATAGTAAATGATTATACTGAATAAAAATAGCAATCCATGAATACATACCATGTAAATAAATAAACCAACCGAAGGGGGAAGCTCTGCTTTATAATCAATCAAATGCCAACTAATAAATATATAAGGAATAGTGGCATTTAAAAAAAAAAATAGTGTTTGGCAACCATCACAATAAGAACTGGACTCAAGCAACAATAATCAAAAGATCCCAAAGCTACAAGAGAAAGTTTAATGCAGAACCAGAAATTTATAAAGTGTCTCAACTATTTCCTGCACAAACACTCACTTAGTTTACAGTAGAGAAACCTTACAGGCAAAACCCATCTAAACCAAGTGATGCTAACATCACTATTATGGGGCATATCGCAACATTATGCTCCTCCAAATATAATGAG
>NW_024427107.1:18245205-18285879 GCF_017311325.1 Ursus maritimus
TATTATGTATTGTCAAGCCCCATCATTTTACCATTGTAAGAAGGTTCTAGAATTTCCCAATATCCCTACCAGCACATTTTGTATCAGTCTTGATCACAGCTCTCTAGTGATCATGGAGATAAACAGTTCATAACACTTTAGAATTTTTCTTCTCTTTATTTTAAAAATTAAAACCATAAAGGAAAAAGTTATAATTATATTACCATAAATACCTAATCACCATTTCCTAGTTTTGCCACATTTGCCACATTTCTATACAGGGATGGTGGCGGCTTGCATTTCTGAACCACTAAGTGTGCATGCAGCTTCATCCACACATTCTTAAGCATGTCTATCTAAGAACAAGGACTGTCTCCTAATTATACCCACAGCCTTCATTATCACATTCAGGAAATTAAACATTGACACAATACTATCATTTACCCATAAGTGATATTCAAATTTCTGATACTTAAAATGTACAGTTCTTTTTTTTTTAGGCAGTAATAACTACATTTTACTGATGAGATGAATGATTTTCTAACACTCCAAAAATATAGTTTTCTGACTTCTGTATATAGTACCTCTAATGCTCACTTGCTTTTAAAAACTAAAAATAGACTGTTTTACAGGTTTTTAAGTTCAGTAAATTGGAGTGGAAAATAGAAATTTCTGTATGCCTCTCCTGTCCACACACTCATACCTTTACCTCACTATCGACAACCAGAGTGGTAACATGTTTGTTATCGATGAACCGCACACGATAACCCAGCGTCTAGTTTACATTAGGCTTTTACTCTCAGTGAGTGTACATTCACATGGCGTTTATTGACTGTAATCCACTTATGCGGTATCCACAGAACAGCTTCACTGCTCGCTAAGCTCCCTGTGCACCAGCTTTACTTCATTTCCCTCCTGCTGTAACCTGGCACTGCTGACTTCTTTTGCCTCCACAGTTTTGTCTTTTCTGATAGCATATAGTTGGAATCATACGAGTATGTACCCTGGTCAGATTGGCTTTTTCACGTACAGTGCATTCAGATCCTCACATCTCTTTCCCATGGTTTCGAGGCTCATTCCTTTTCAGCACTGAGTAATATTCACTGATCTGGTTGTATCACAGTATATTTATCCATTCACCTTCTGAAAGACATCTATGGTTGCTTCAAGGTGCTGGCGTTCTGATAAAATTCTGCAAATATGTGTGTGTGGATTTTTGTACGGTCATAAATTTCAACTCCTTTTGGGAACATATCAAGAGTGTAATTGCAAATTGTGATTAGGATTATGTCTGGTTTCTTAAGAAAACATCCAAAGCTCCCAAGAAGTGGCTGCTACCATGTTTACATTCCCACAACCGGAGATGGCGTTCCTGCGATTTTGGCCATTCTAATAGTGGTATTCCATCCTAATTATTTCCCTAAAGATACTATTTTCATAGGCTTCACTTGCCTTTGGAGTCGTTAGTGAAATGTGTTTGGATCTTTGCACATCTTTATTGAATTGCTTCTTGATTGTTTTAAGAGTTCTTTGTATAGTTTTGGCTAACAGTCTTTTCAGATGGGCCTTTAGGCAGAGAAATATTTCTCTCCTGTCTCTAAGGCTTACTTTTCTCTCTTGCATTTTTACAGAGCATTAGTATTTTAGAAGTCTAATTTATCCAATTCTCTCCTACTGGATTTTCCTCAGTATTGCATCTAAAAATGTAATCACCATCCCCAAAGTTCTCTAAGGTTTCTCCTCTGTTATCTTCTAGAGTTGTGGCATAATTTTGCATTACTGGGTCTAGTTTCTTCTGATTTTGGTGAGGGGTGTAAGGTCTGTGTCTAGATTCCCTTCTGTTGCATGTAGATATCCAGTTGTTCTAGCCCATTTTGTTGAAAAAGACTATTTTGTCCATTGCATTGCCTTTGCTCTTTTGTCAAAAATCAATGGACGATACTTGTTAGCTCTATTTCCAGACTCTATTCTGTTCAATTGAGTCTATTTGTATATTCTTTTTGCCAATAAACCACTTGGATAGTCTGTTAACTTTATAGTAAGTCAGGTAGTGTCAGTCTTCATCTTTGTCCTCTTTCCCATATTGTGCAGGCTATTCTGGATCTTCTGCCTATCCATATAAACTTTTTAGAATCAGACGATTGGGATTGCATTGAATTTATAGGTCAAGTTGGGAGAAGAAGATGGTATCACTTAAACCACTCATTTCCAATCCATGAGACATGAAATATCTATTTCATAAGAGTTTATACTTTTTTCATAATAAAATCAGTATAAGATCTATATTTATATATTTCTTTTTAGGGAGGTCTATGTATAGAGATGATACTGTGTTTAAATTTCTAAGTCCACCTTGTTCATTGTTGTGTACATATATAGGAAAGACTGTGACTCTTTGTGTTTTTGTTTTTTTAATTGATTTTTATTATATTATGTTCGTCACCATATAGTCCATCCCCGTCTCGAGTACAGGACTGATGATGGTCCATTAGTTGATGTATAACTTTAGTACTTCCATGACCATGCACTTGCCCTCCTTACTAACCATCACCGGTCTATCCATTCCCCCACCCTCTCCCCTGTGCCCGAAACTCGGTTTGTTTCTCATAAGTCCTAATGTCTCTCATGTTTCATTCCCCCTTCCTGTTTACCCCCCCTCTTTATCCTTTCTTTCACTACTGATCCATCCTAGTTCTTATGTTCCTATAGATAGAAATCCATATGATCTTGTCTTTCTCTGCTTGAGCTATTTCTTAGCATTATCTCCTCCAGTGCGCCATGTTTTGCGGGATGTTGAGAACCCATTCTTTCTGATAGCTGGTAATATTCCATTGTATATAATGGACCACAACTTCTAATCCAGTCATCTGTTGCAGGGCATCTCGGCTCCTTCCCGATTTATATCTGTAGGACATTGCATGCGAACATTGGGTATGGCCTTTTCTCTGCCGTAACATCTGTATCTTTTGGGAATTAACACCCAATGTAGTGCAATGGCTGGACAAGGTAGCTCAATTTTTCACTTTTTAAGGGACCTCCACACTGTTTTCCACAGTGGCTGTACCAACGCATTCCCACCAACAATGTAGGAGGATCGCTTTCTCCTACATCCCTCTCCAGCAATTGTTGTCTTCTTTGCCTTGTCATTTTTGCCATTCTAATGGCATAAGGTTGTATCTTAGTGTGGTTTTTGATTTGAATTTCCTGATGGCATAATGATGAATTTTTGTTCCATCTGTCTGTTAGCCATTTATATGTCATCATTGGAAAATTTGTTCATATCTTCCGCCCATTTTATGATTTATTTGTTTCTGTGTATTGAGTTTTTTTGAGAAGTTTTTGTAGATCTTGGATCCAGATCTTTTATCTGTAACATCATTTGACAAACAGTACTATCTCCCATTGCATGCTGCTTTCTCTTAGTTTTGTTGTAAACTGTTTTGGTGGCTGTGGATAGCTTTTATCTTCTATGAAGTCCCCTAAGTTCATTTTCTTTGTTTCTCTCTTGCCTTTGGAGATGTGTCATGAAAAAGGTTGCTTTGGCTGATGTCTACGAGGTTGCCTGCATTCTCTCTGATTTTGATGGATTCCGTCTCACATGAGGTCTTTGTTGGAGTTTATCTTTGCGTATGGTGTGAGAGAGTGGGCAAGTTTCATTCTTTTGCATGTAGCTGTCCAATTGTAAATTTTTTAAAAGTTTATGTTATTTTTTTTTTAAAAAAGATTTTATTTATTTATTTGTCAG
Organism: Ursus maritimus; assembly: GCF_017311325.1. Lineage (NCBI taxonomy): Eukaryota > Metazoa > Chordata > Mammalia > Carnivora > Ursidae > Ursus > Ursus maritimus. The sequence continues at coordinate 18,248,930 of NW_024427107.1, forward strand.
AGAGAGGCGAGAGCTCCAGCAGGGGGAGCGACGGCTTAGAGGGAGAACATGAGCTCTCTGGTTGATAGAGGACGCCCAATGGGATCCTGACCTGGCTGAGCCCGAAGGCAGATCCTGTAACGACTGAGCAATGGCGCCTCCTTTAACTTTTGCTAGTGTCGGAAACTATTGCTCCTTCAGTTATGACATGATATCCTTGCTAGGTAGAGTATTCTTTGAGTCAGTAGGTTTCTTTCTTTGGTACTCTGCTGCACACCAAGTTTCTGCTGAAAAATCAGCTATATCTAGCCTTGTGTGGTTTCCTTGTGTATAAGAGATTGACTTTTCTTTTGGTCTTAAAATTCTAATTTTAATTTTATGACATTTTAGTTATTATATATCTTGAGTTAACCTAGCTTGGCGTTCATCTTGTTTGGGGTTCTGTGTTTACCTGAAGCTGGATGTCTGTTTCCTTCCCCAGGTTAGGAAAGTTTTCAGATATTGTTTCTTTTAAATGAGTTTTCTGCCCCCTTTCTCTCTACTTATCTTTCTGGGATTCCTATAATGCCAAGATTCAGTGCTTCATGTTTCCTAGAGGTCCTTTAACCTACCTTCATTTTTAAAAAATTTTACTTTTTGCTGATTCAAGCTGAGATTGCTTTCCATTATCCTGTCTCATAGATCACTGATATATTCTTTTTGCATCCTCTTATCTGCTGTTGATTCCCTCTGACATATTTTTCATTTCAGTTGTGTATTCTTCAACTCTGTTATTTTATTTTTATTTTCTTTTATTGAGGATTTCTACTGAGTTCCTCCCACCTTAAGTGCAGGTGAGTATCATTAGGTCGTTACTTTAGTCTCTTATCGGAATGAGTGCTTATCTCCATTTCATTTAGTTCATTCTCTGAAGTTTTATCTTGTTCTTTCCTTTGGAGCATGTTCCTCTGTCTCATTTTACTTGCCTTCCGTGGTTGTTTCTATAAATTAGGCAAAACAGCTACCTCTCCCAGCCTTGAAGGTGTAGCTCATGTGTGGGAATATCCCTGTGCCACCTGTGTGTGCCTGGCACTGTAGGCAGGACAGCCTGGAGCAGGCTTGGTTGAGGGTGTCCTGGGTGTTCCACACGTGGGTGCCCTGGCAGGATTGCTAGAAGCTGGTGGGGCATGGGCCAGGGTGTCTCAAGGCTTTCCACATTGGGGTTGCCCTGTGGGGCTGGTGGGGCCTAGGTGATCTGGGCCAGGGCTGCCCCAGTGGGATGCATAGCAGCTGGGGTGTGGTGCAGGCCAGAGTAGCCATGGTGGGATGGTTGGAGCTGAATGGGTGTGAATATGAGTCCACCTTGTGGGGAGGACTGGAGGTAGGTGTGGACTAGGGGCTTGCTGTGCTGGCCAGGTGCCAGCAGTGCTAAGATCTTGTTCCACCTGTCACACATCTAGGTGGAGAGGAAATGGAGACAATGGCACTAGCCAGCAGCTCTGATGTCAGAAAGGGATTTAAGCGGTTCCCTAATTGTTTGGCTTGATGTCCTAGGTTGGAAGATGGGTTTCCTTCACTTATGTATTGCTTCCCCTTAACTGTTTTTTCGCTGCTCCAGTTGGTGAATCCAGGTGGGGCCTGTCAGTGACATCGCTTCTGCTGAGTTCAGTAGCACTGGGGCTGGAGTGCCTGTCATTACCATGCCTCTGTTCTCTCCTCTTTGGGGCAGACGCTGTTCAGTCAGCCTTCAGTGTTTTCTTCAGGTGATTATTTATATGCCGGCATGAATTCAGTGTGCTCCAGAGGAGGTGACTCGGGTCTTCCTGCTGCTGCATCTTGTAGACCTCTCCTCCTCATTTAAACAAACAAACAAAGCAAACAAACAAAATCAAAACAAGCTTTTTGCTGTACAGCAAGTAAGTGTTTTTCTACCCTAAGTCCAGATTGTTGGATCATTTCTTTTCCATCCCCTAATCTGCTTTGATTCCTCTCATGTATTTTCATTTCAGTCATTGTAATCCTCATCTCTGGTTCTTTTATATATTTTGTTTTTCTTTGTTGAAGATTCTCACATAGTTACACCCTCTCTTCTCTCATGTCAAGTGAGGGCCTTTGTAACCAAAATTGATCAGGGGTTGGATTGTGTTTTCAGGTTTTTGTTTTTTTTGTTCTTTTCACATATCTTTGCTACTGTATTTGTTTTTTTTTCTATTATTACCAGATGTATATAGCTATGTCTCCTGGTTTTTGAAAGAGGTGGCCTTATGGACACTGGCATGCATGTGAGGCCACCATAGTGCCGCCCTCCTGGGCACCCTCCTGGGTGTCTTCGGTGTGGGCTGCATGTGCTCCTCTTTGTTGTGACTGGCGGAGCAGGGCTTGCTCCTGGTGTAACTAACTTCAGCCGAGAGCCGCTCAGCTGTAGCTGCTGTGGGCTCTGGTGTGTGCTGGGTTGCTCCCAAAGGCTGAGATGAGAGACCTGGCCACAGCTGCTACAGGCATGCTGGTAGACAGGAGCTGGCTCCTGGCACCCTAGGGTAGGAGTCACTTTGAGAGGGTGCTGGCCCTGCCTGGAAACTGTCTGCCTGGTGCCGGTGGGCGAGTGTGGGTTTGAGAGGATGCTGGTCCCCACCTCAAGGCTGCCTCTGGGTGTGATTGAGTTGGAGGCGGAACATTGATCAGGGGATGTGCGACAGAAGTGAAATGAAGCCAGCAAAGTAGAGGTAAATGGCTGAACTAGCTTCCTGCTTGTGTCGACGCCAGCTAGGCAGAAGCTGGAACAATATTCTCGAGTAGAGCAAGCCTGATGTGGGATCTGGTGCAGGCCGTGTACTGAGCTATCTCAGCTCTCAAGAGCCTCATGTCATAACAACCCTTCTGAGTTCCACCTACACTTGTCTCAGAGGCTCTTGAAAGCTCAAAATGTCCCTAGATGAAATCATCTTTCTCTTTTCTTGCCACCAAATTGACCTTTGCTATGTTTCTTAGCTACATTTCCCTCATTCTTCTAGTGACTTATGTCAGAACTTCGCAGAGACAATCCTAGATAGGATTTTCTTCTATTCAATTGGAAGAGCTAAATTCTGTTGGTTGTATCTGCTAAATTTCTGCCACTTCTCACTGACAAAGTTCAGGCTCTGTTGTCATTAGTCCCCTTAATTATGAAGAACGAGTTCCCTGCCTTCATGTCTGGTCTTTGAATTCAAGCACTTCTCAATGTCTTACAATAAATAAATCTGATCTTATTTTGTATTCTAAAAACAGGAATCTGATTTGCTGCTTAAAATCCTTCAGTGGCGGCTTCCCGGATAAACTTCTGAAATCTTACTACACTTAAAGGCAAAGAGGGTGAGTGCAATCAAAGATTTGAATTTGGTAGTGGTAGATGTTATAGTTTATCTAGTGTTTTCCTGTCTTAAAAAGTTGGATGATTTTTGCCCTATTGTTGTACGTGATAGGCCTGCATGACTGGTATTTAGCATAGTGACTAGATTAATTTCATGAATACTTTTATGGCTTTGTAACAGTTTGAAGGATTACATAGTCTCTCTTCCTTGGAATCTAAGAGACCATACTCCCTTCCTCTACTAGATGCTAGGCAGATAAGTTCCTTCATGGTTTGTTTCTGACAGCGACCTGCTTAAAATTTTTACCTTCTGGTCAGTCTGCCTTAAACCTTTATTCACTGAAATATTGGTCCTTTTCCTAGGGTCTGTACTCTCTGCCTGTATGACTGCCATGTGCTGTTATCCCTTTCTGAAACATCTCCTTTCCTCACAGTCTGATTTTATTCGTCTAGTAGTTTTAACGCAGTGACCACTTTCCTCTTGGCCTCTTCTCCAATGCCTTGCTGGGTTAGGCACCCATAACACACTTCTATGTTGCATTTGTCATAAAACTTAGTATTGTAGTAATAATGAATCATGGAAAGTGTCATCAAGCAGAAGTGATATACTGTATGGTGACAACATAACAAAATAAAAATTATATAAAAAAACACACAAAAACTTAGTATTGCGATGTTAAATTTATGCTTATGTATTTCCCTACTAAACTGGTAGCTCCTCACACAATGTTTGACCCATAGCGGGTGCATAAAAAAAATAAAACCATTTTATTTAATAATCATCATATAGGAGCTAAACTGTATAATACTAAGAAGGGCCATACCTTGATTTAATACCTGTTTGCCTAGAAGCACATTAAGGATCTGGAATAGTCTATAGCACTTCATGGTTTATTTACTGGATTGCATTCTGCCAATGTTATTTACACCGACTAAGTATTGATTCACAGCAGAATGGAATAACATTCAAAATTCAACTTTATGCCAGTGTTTTGTGAGGATTTTTTGCCTTACTCATCTCTTTATACTGACACTGCCTTTAAAAAATAAACAGAATCCTGAATAAGCTGAGACCTCTAAGATGGAAATAAATTCAAGTCGGGTGGAGAAAGACAACCACTAAAACAATCTAATTTTTTCTGGTGTTTTTGGGGGCACTATCCGAGCTTTACTAAGATGCAAAGAAACAGCTCACAAATATTATTGAGTCAAGATCCCTTTGGTTTTAATAGGCTGCTGGATACACAATTTGAAAAGTGCTGTCCATCTAGCTTCAATTATGCAGATTCATGATCAAAAAAATATCTGATGTACTAAAAAAATCAAGATAGCAGAAGGCTAAGACTCACAACACAAGCATTTAAAAAAAAACAAGTTAAAAACACCAAAAAAAAAAATGATTTAATATCCAGGAAACATATGATAAAATCTTCAGGAAAAGGAACAGAAGCATCAAAGCCCATCACTCTTTTGGTTTTAAGAAGCAGCAAGAGGAAATACTAGGAGTTATTAGTTTTCCCTTAGTTTTACAGGAGCCAATATATTGTTTCTGAAGCTGAGACAAACTTCTTCCCCCCATCTTCCCATGCAGAACAACTGCAGCATATATGACAGGATCTCTGCGAGTGCAGAAGAAGAGATTTCTAGTCTTGCCCTAATAAAACAGCGCACATCTCTGTTCTCAACACTTCACCTTAACTTCTCCATACACTCTACCCTTTAGTTTTGAGTATTAAGATCTAAAAACTCCACAAAGACCTCATAAATCTAGAAGGAGACAAGATGTGCACTATATAAGGAAATTAGAGAGGACAAGACAACGTGAGAGTATACATCACCATGTAAAGTGTGCAGTGCAGACTGTGCACAGAGCTGCAAAGGCGGGAGGGAGAACAGGCAGGATTAGCCCTGGGGAGACTCTAATAGCAGAGACTCAGTGGGACTCTAGATGCATGGAACTCAGAAAATACAATTTTACTTAAAAAATAAAGGACAAAAAAATAAGGGTTTTGTGCTTCATGAACCCTTAGTCCTTCTGGATGGTAAAATCAGGTGGAAGATAGTCTTTATAGAGAGAGAATGGAGAAGGAGGAGAAAATCACAAGACGGGCTCCTTCTCAGAACCATACTACCAATGAGCTCAGGCACAGGCAAGTCACTGCTCTGGCGGCATTTGTCCTGGGTCGGTTAGGGACCCTCGTCTGTGGTTCTCATGCAGTGTGTGACAATGTGTTGCTATCAGTTGTGGGGGTTGTCTGCTAGCTAGTTAAGGCCACAAAATTAAAGAACTAAAAAATCAGTTTAGCTGTGATAAATAACTCTTAATTTATTCTAATATACTCTTATAATGGGGGAGAGAAGAGGTAAATTAGAGTGGTAGGTATGCCTGGAATTAACCCCTGGAGGTGCGCTGTCACCACACTGGGTGTGTGGCAGTTGGGAAAAGGGGGCTGAGAACCGTGGCTGAGGAAGATTGCTAAGACTCTTTACAGCATTGTTAGTTTATGGTTCTAGTCCAGATGAAAACAAATTCTAACAACGTAATTACACAATTACTTTTCCTGAACGTCCCAGATTCTGTTCTAAGGATGTGAGAATAAAATTTAGTACCAAAAGTTGTGTTACTTGACTCTTGTTTTAGAGGCCCTCTCCAAGAATGGATTGCAATTCAAAAACTTAGTTTGCCAGTAAATGGTTTCCATTCCCAGAGCAGACTTTTCTTTGATAAAACTTCTCCCTGCCTAAGGTCCTCCCAACCCCCTTCCAAATCTGCTTTTCCTCTTGTGTTATAAATTGTGGTGTATGGTACCTGAATGCCCAAATCAGAAATCATTTATTATATCCAACAGTCTGCAAACAGCTCTGATGCCACGGTCTTAATTTCTCTCCAGTACATTCAACCAACTACTATTGTCTTGTCAAAGCTGTCCTGAATTATTAGAGAGGTTTGTTGACTTCAGCCTCTTCTTTCATCTACATCCTCAGAAATCCTGAATTAATTTACTGAAATACACGTCTTACCATGTAATTCTATGCTTGAAACTTTTCAGTGGCTCACCATAGCCTTCGGATAAGGGGCTGGATTAGGGGCCTTCCCTCTAAACACCTTGTGGTAGGCTGTATAATGGTCCCCAAAATTGCCAGGTCCTACTCCACAGAATCTGTGAATGTTACCTTTATGGAAAAGAGCCTTGCAGATGTGATCAAGATCCTGAAATGGGAGATTATCCTGGATTATGCAGGTAGGTCTTAATTGTAATCATGCGCATTGTATGAGAGAGAAATCTGTTACAGACAGAAGAGAAGGCTATGTGACAGAAGCAAAGAGAAGCTGAGTCAGAGAGGGAATCTGCTCTGCCATGGGCTTTGAAGGTGGAGGAAGAGGTCATAAGGTAAAGAAAACAGGCGGCTCTAGAAGCTGTGAGGCAAGGAAATGGATTCTCCCCAGAGCTCCCTGAGGCAGTGTGGTTCTTCAGCCTGGTGATGTCCATTTTGACGTCTGGCCTCCAAAATTGTAAGAAAATAAATTTGTGTTTTTTAAGCTACCAAGTTTTGGTAATTGGAGAGTGGCAACTGGATATGTGGGGACAAGCCACTTGTCTGCAACTTTCCCACTCTGACCCAGCCGGAATTTCTCCTTCCTGTCTCCTCTGCTAATGTGACACTCGGCCTCAAATCACAGCAGGTTGTTTACATGAGGTCTCTCTCACTGGATGCTAGCTCCCAAAAAACAAGAACTGAATATCTGCCTGGCATTGTGCTTGCTCATAGCAGGGCTTCAATAAATGTTCATTGAGTGAATCAGTCTGCCCTCTAGCAAGGTCCTTCTTAGTCTGGCACATCGAGATTCCATTTTTGCTTTACATTTTAAGTCTATTTTATTATAATTTAAGGTTGTAATAAAAGCTAGAGATTTGAAGAAGATGAACAACAACGTTGTTCTCTACCTTTCTGGTACACCCTTAAAATACGTGCAAATATGTACCTGAGCCGTAAGAATTGCAATCCTGAGAATAAGAACAAATGAAAAGGGAATCCATAGGTTTGTATCATATTACCGCTTTATTTTGATTGTTGCCAAGGTGCATTCCAATCTGGGAGGTGAGTGAGATGAATAAGTGCTATTTTCTTGTTGTGGAACTTGCTTGAAGGCTACTCAATCTCTTCAGAATTACACAGGCTAGAATGACATGCCATGACCTCATTCCAAAATGTGCCAGTATAAGAAAAGATACTGTGTTCTAATGAAATATGTCATACTAAAATATTTTTGCTGATGTACACTTTTATCTCTCGACAAAAGAAAACAATTTCCGTAAAAGTTTGAACCACTGGTAAAACTTGAGTTTTTCCTCTCAATCTATTTCACGGTTAACCCCTCTAGGAGAATACCAAGAGAGATGATGGGGGAGACCAGAAGACTAGAGGGCAGTGCGTTGGTGTCTCCTAGATGAGGCAATGTGTAATTAAGGGGGAACTCTTGACATTTCCCACCCCACATGCCATTTGGTGGGAGTGGTGACTGAGGGCAATGAGGGATGGAGGTAGAAGAGTAGGATTTCCTTATAAGCTTATGAGCTGCTTCTTTGGTACCACTCCCTCGTGTTTTACTAAATTATAACCGAGCAAAGAAAAAGCTAAATAATAGAAAAGGAGACATGAGTGCTTTGAATGGTATGCTCTTGGAACTTGATTTTAGCTAAAATTTTTAGTTTTTTAAGACAACAATGTTGACTTATTTTTACTGCTTTTAATGTTTTAGAATGGCCAATGGATGTACGTGGCTTTGCTGTAAATGGCTCCCTCCATCTGTCTCGCCATCTATTTCTTTTCCCAGAAGCAATCACTTTTACTACCTCCTTGTATTCTTCCAGCATTGGTCTATGCATTTATAAGCAAAAAGCCAGTTTTATTTTTTTTTTTTTAACACAAATAGTATCCTTTATATACATGAATCTTAAATCTTGCTTTAACTCTGTGTGTGTGTGTGTGTGTGTGTGTGTAATCCTGACATTTTTCTATATACATAAATAACTATCTAATTCTGGCTGTTTCTGTCCATCCTGTATAATTGTAGCCTAATTTACTAGTCATTTGTCAATGGGCATTTGGGATGCTTCTAATCTCTTGTTATTATAAAGAGTGCTGCTATGAGTATCCTTGTACATATGTTACATTCCACACATATGAGTATAGTAATAGGATAAATTCTAAAAGGAGAATTACTTACTCAGTTAAAAACGTGTATTTTTAATTCTGAAGACACACGCCAAATGCCCTTGCCCAGAAGTTGAACTCATTCACACTCTCAACAGGAATGTATAATACTGCCTGTTTACCCATATCCTGCAAATTTGTATTCTTTCTCTCTCTGTCTTTTTAAAATATCAATAGGTCCAAGTTAGATGGTCAGAAAATATGTTGTTACTTAAAGTATCATTTAAACATAGAGAAAATACATTTGAAGAAGAAAGTTACAAACTCTTTCTTCAATTTGAAGACACATCCAGACAAAGTACCTGATATATTAGGTGCTCCATAAATACTTGCTGAGTGACTCCCATGGCTCTTATTGAGTTTTGCAAATTCTCCGTAACGCAGTCAGGTGGCCTAACTTGATGTCTCATAGTGGCAACAAGATCATACATTTAAATAGTATTTATCTCTGGGATTCATTTCAATATGCATCTTTTAAAAATCATGTCACGTGATTAGTCATTTAGCTAACTACTTATAGATTTCTTGAGAAAAATAAGTACAGAGTACACACTGTTAAAGGCAAATTTGTTCCTTAAAGTGGAATTCTAAAATTAAGTTTAGAAAACATTTAAAAGACGAAAAACATTAGTCCTCCAATTCCAGCATTTTAGTCTATTTTCCCAGTCTTTTTCCCGTAGTATCTAAATGTGTATATGTCATACACACTCCTTATCACATGTCCATATAAAATCATAATATATTTTATAAAATTGTAATCACAGTGAAAAAATTATATAGCCCAAATTTGACTTAGTATCATCAGCTTTTTATTATTTTTAAATGAACTTCTTACCTATTTTTATGGCTTCCTAAATTTCATCAAATGAATATGAATCTAACCATTGCCCTGTTGTTTATAACACCTGTAAGGTTCAGCACAGCACTGAATCTCAGCGTGCCCCCATGCATGATACCCTGGGAAGTTCTCCTGCCTCATCTCTCACCAGTCCTTCCAGTCGTCCTCCGTTCCAGCCACACACAGCCACCTGCCATCCTCACAGCACCTTGTTCTGTTTCACACTGCATGTTTTTCCCAGGGATATACCTGTTTCCCCCACCTGGAATGCCCTCTTGACTCTGAATCCTTTCCTCTACTCGCTTTCTGCCCTACAATTTGGTCTATCCGATGACAAATGTGTTCTTAACCTTCCAATCTGCTGTTATCTCCTGTATGAAGACTTTTCTGACTTTATCAAGTAGAACTGGCCCCTTCGTCCTTTACATCTCCACTGTACTCTTTATATGTCTATCTATACCATATGTATTTCTACATAGTATTTTTAATTTTTTTTTCATTTTTTTCTTTCGCTTCCTTCCTCCTCCACTCTCTCCTTCCCTCTTTCCCCTTTCTCTTCTTTTTCTTCACCTCCTCTAACCTCAATAATTTAAAAACTGATGAGGACAGAATCTGTTGGATCTGTCTCTGCTTTCCAAGTACCTATCACAGAGTGGGAAATAGAATGCATGCAGTCCTTTTTTTTAACGAATGCAGGAATGAATGGTGGTGTTGAAGTGTCAGGTCAAGTTGCTTTCTAATGTCCCAAGAGACACATGCTATCCCAGTTTTACCATTGCTTCTAGTTTAGGATATCACATTAAGCATTTTGGGAAATAATTTAATAGATGAAATGTTATCTTGTTTTAATATTGTTTTTTTATTACTAGGAGGGTCCCCATTTTATCATGTTGGCTTATTTTCATGAATTGTGCCTTTTTAAAAAATGTTAACTTCTAGAGTCTTGGAGTTTTTCGCTACACTTTATATAGACTTTTAAAAGTTATTTTTATTGAGAGCTCCCTCCTATTGCGATTTGGATGCTGCGCAATTCATGAATCATTTAATAAAGTCAAGATCTTCAAATTAAAAAAAGTATTTTTATTATGTAATGTTTGATTCTGAAGTGTTTATATAAAAACAATAGTAAAACTTTTCTGCTATATTTACTGAAAACTTATTTTCTTACATGCTTGCTTATCTTTATTTTGGTTCCTTTTTAAAAACACTTAGTTTCACATGTTATGAAAATGAGACTTTTTGGTTTGATCGGTTTTTCCCAAATTAGGACTATGTATTAAGATTTAGCATCAAGTTTGTAATATTTCAACTTTTGCTCCATGAATGCAACCAATGTTTGTAAGTGAGTCCTGGGTTTTGTAATATTAAAAACGGATGTCAGTCTCTCATGCCCAGCTGGTGATGATGTGGGAAGCTGGTAGGGACTGTGGTCAGCTAGGTCAAGTAGATATTGCATGAAGATATTCCAGTTCAAAAGATGAAAACCATGCTGTCTGCCAAACAAAATATATTCTGAAGGCTGACTGTTCTGCAATCCTCTTGATCTGTTATTTTGGGGCCTAAATTTATTAAAAAATTAAATTATACAAAGCTAAATGGTTTGGCTTTATTATTAAGAATTGGTTACTTTAAAATTAAAAGATAACCAACGAGCAATAAAACAAGGGGCATCTGGGTGGCTCAGTCAGTTAAGTGTCTGACTCTTGATTTTGGCTCAGGTCATGATCTCAGGGTTGTGGATCAAGCCCCATGTGGCTCCGTGCTCAGCGAGTCTGCTTGAGATTCTCTTCTCTGCCCCTCCCTGCTTGCATGGGTTCAAAAATAAATAAAGACGTAATAAAACAGATATCATGAAACCTAATTATTATAAATGCCATCTATATTTAAAATAACTTGTTGGGGGCGCCTGGGTGGCACAGTGGTTGCTGCCTGCCTCGGCCAGGCGTGATCCCGGCTATGGGATCGAGCCCACATCAGGCTCTTCCGCTATGAGCCTCTTCTTCCTCTCCCACTCCCCTGCTTGTGTTCCCTCCTCGCTGGCTGTCTCTATCTCTGTCGAATAAATAAATAAAATCTTTAAAAAAAATAAATAAATAAAATAAAATAAAATAACTTGTTGGTACCTATTTTTTTCTAATAGATGGAATTTTCTTGATTATAGGTTTATTATTATTTTTTATTTTTAAATGGCCAATATGGTTATGAGTAAGATTTGTGTGGTCAGCTTCTGTTCTTTCCTAAACCTTCAGATAAAAATTATTTTAGCTGCAACCAAAAATTGAAGTCTTTAAACAATGGCAGATGTTAATTTAAAGACAGCATATACTAATTTAGTTTGCTGTATGATTATGGTCTAATGGAAGTTTCACAAGCTTTCTTTCTCCTAACTGAAAAGTATACGTCAGAGTTTTGGAGTCATGTCTTTAGCCAAGAATTTTATCCACTTACATATGTTTACCAGTTTCTATAAAAGCAAAAGAATGTATATGTCACTATGTGAGCAATATAGTTTTGCTCATAATATCTGATGTTTGCCAAAAGAAGAATAAAAGATGATAAAGTGAAAACAACAACACTTAGTTCCTTATACGATAAAGATATATTTACATTTAGAATTTATTGTGGTTTAGTCAATGGTTGTCTAAAGATGTGGATAATGATATTCCAAGGTTAGATCTTTTATATATTTTGAAAGCAAAGGCTTTCAAAAAGGAAAGTGTAATTATCTTAAAAAGTTAGTTAGATCATGTCAGTTCTCAACTCAAAATTCTCCAGTGGTTTCTTATTCCATTCAGAGCAAAATCCAAAGTTCTTCCTAATGCTGGACCTGTAACACCTTGCCTTTGACTGTTCTCTGACTTCATCTCCAACTCCTTTTTCTACCTCACTCAGCTCCAGCCATACAGCCTCCTGCCTTACTCTTCCTTAACACATCAAAGATGATCCCAATCTTGTAGCCTTTACATAATTGTTCCTCTTCTGCTCTTTCCCCAGACTCCTTTGCTCTCAAGTCTCATATCATCTAGATCGGCTCTTCCCTATGCCACCTAAAGACACCTAACCCACCCGCACCCCTGGCACTCTCTTACTTTCTTGGTACTATATATTTTTCTAAAGCATGTAGTAACAACCTGAGTTTGTTTTCTTTATTGCAGTTTTCCCAAAAACCAGTTCAGTAAATAGTAATTGGAAAAATGAATGAAAGAATCTAGTCATGCATCTGATAACTTTGAGATACTATATAAAATGTATTTGTATTTTTTTCTGGCACTATAAAAGTTTTTTTCTTCAACTTAAAAATAAGTACCATCATTAGTATCAGCTATTGCTACAGTTTGAATCTTTTGTGTCCTCCCCACATTCATATGTTGAAATCCTAATGCCCAATGTAATGGTATTAGGAGGTGGGGTCTTACTTTTCCAATGAAGACATACAAATGGCTAACAGACACATGAAAAACTGTTCAAAATCATTAGCCATCAGGGAAATTCAAATCAAAAACCACACTGAGATACCACCCTACGCCCAGTTAGAATGGCAAAAAATAGACAAGGCAAGAGACAACAATTGTTGGAGGAGGGAGAAAGGGGATCCCTCCTACATTGTTGGTGGGAATGCAAGTAGGTACAGCCACCGTGAGAAAACACAGTGGAGGTCCCTTAAAAGTAAAATTGAGCTACCCTATGATCAGCTATTGCACTACTGGGTGTTTACCCAAAGATACAGACGTAGTAAAGAGAAGGGCCATATGCACCCCAATGTTCATAAGCAGCATTGTCCACAATAGCTAAACGGAAGGAGCCGAGATGCCCTTCAACAGATGACTGGATTACGAAGTTGTGGTCCATATATACAATGGAATATTACTCAGCTATCAGAAAGAACGAGTTCTCAACATTTGCTGACAACATGGACGCACTGGAGGAGATAATGCTAAGTGAAATAAGTCAAGCTAGAGAAAGACAACTACCATATGATTTCTCTCATCTATGGAACATAAGAACTAGGATGATCAGTGGGGAAGAAAGGGATAAAGAAAGGGGGTAATCAGGAAGGGGGAATGAAACATGAGAGACTAGTGGACTTGAGAAACAAACTGAGGGCCTCAGAGGGGAGGGGGAGAATGGGATAGACCGGTGATGGGTAGTAAGGAGGGCACGTATTGCATGGTGCACTGGGTGTTATACACAACTAATGAATCATCGAGCCTTACATCGGAAACCGGGGATGTACTGTATGGTGACTAACATAATAAAAATCATTATTAAAGAGGAGGTGGGGTCTTTGGGAGGTAATCAGGTCACAAGGGTGGATCCCTCATGAATAGGATTGGTGAGTTTAAAAAAGAGATCCCCGGGGTGCCTGGGTAGCGCAGTCGTTAGGCATCTGCCTTCGGCTCAGGGTGTGATCCCGATGTTCCGGGATCGAGCCCCACATCGGGCTCCTCCGCTGGGAGCTTGCTTCTTCCTCTCCCATTCCCCCTGCTTGTGTTCCCTCTCTCGCTGGCTGTCTCTGTCAAATAAATAAATATAAAATCTTAAAAAAAAAAAAAAAGAGATTCCCAGAGAGCTCCCTAACACCTTCCACTATATGAGAACATGGTGAGAATGTGTTCTCTATGAACTAGGAAGCCTCACTAAACACCAAATTTGGCGCCATGATTCTGGACTTCCCAGCCTTTGGAACTGTAAGAAATGAATGTTTATATTTTAGAAGACACATAGTCTTTGGTGTTTTGTGATAGCACCCAAACAGACTAAGACGGTTATTTTTCAGGTACCTAATAACTTCTCCTGGGGTTCTCGCTAGGGTTCTGAAGTTCACTAGGATTGTGTGTGGTTTGGGAAATGCTGTTCTGGAAGATAATGTAAAGGCAAGGTGCCTACCCATGCATCCCCTGTCATCATTCGGCATATCACAGCTTTTCAAACAATTACAAAAAATGGTAGATAAAAAGAATATAATTGTTGATCTGTTTTTGCATGTTAAAATAACATTTAAAAGAGATCGTTTAAAAAAAATTTTTTTAGAGGCAGTGCATGTGTGCGAGTGGGGGAGGGGCAGAGGGAGAGGGAGAAGGAGAGAGAATCTTAAGCAGGCTCCACGCTCAGCGCAGAGCCTGTTGCCAGGCTCCATCTCACCAGCCTGAGATCATGACTGGAGCTGAAACCAAGAGTCAGATGCTTAACCAACTGAGCCACCCAGGGCCCCCTTAAAATTTTTTTAAAAAAGAGATTGTTTTAATAACAAAAGTTACTTCAAAAGGAGTTTGGATTAAAAATAAGCACACAGATCGAAAGGGAATTGGGAATCTGAGAACAAGGAAAATATTTAACATTAGTGACCCATAAGGAGCATAATGCTATAATGCTTATGAGATGTTAAAAACAGTAACAAGGACTCAAAAATTCAAAGCAGTTAGATAGAAATGAAATTTATGAAAAAAAATAACATGACTTGCCAAATGCAAATGATACAGCTGGAGGAAAATTATCAGAGAGACATTGTTTGTTTTTGGTGAACTCAGAAATTAAATAATGCTGAAAAGCAACCAGCATAGTAGAAAAATAATTAGTAGATAAAAGCTTTAAAAACCTTTCTCGTATGCCCAAGTCAAGACTAGAGGCCTCCTAAAGATTGAGCAGCATGGGAGGGTTACCTGCTGAAACAGATGCAATAAAATTACTGGATTTAAAATCAGTACAAAAGAAAAATCAGAAGCTCAGTGTCCCAGGAGCTGAGGGAGTGATTCTGCCACCTCCAACATTCCTCACTTTAAAAATGTCAGTTTTATATGCTACTTCCTTCAGCGACTTTCAAGAAAATAAGTTATTTGTAAAAGGTTTTTAAATGTTGTTTGTAACATCATTTTTAGAACTTCAACAAAGATTTTTATTCATTATGTGGGAATAGATGTTATAAATAAACTGACATATTGTCTTTTACATGCAAATTCTTATATATTTATCCACAAGAATGATCAGAAATAAAAATATATCATTTTGTGTACACACACACTATCAGTTCTAAACATTATTTAATCTGCAGTTACAGAAAGCTCATTTTAAAAAGCATTTGGTGTGCCTTGCATAAGGAGTGAGAAGGGTAAAAGGAGAGGTGGGGTTTTGTATATAATCAGTATCTGGATTACAGAAAAAAAGGATTTAAGGGTAAGGTCACAAATAATAAAATCTTTTTAGTGGTAGGTTAACTGGAAAATATATGTTTAAAAAGAGATGAAAATAACAGCTTTTTGTGTTTTAAGTCTTAGAAGGATGTTCAGTTTAGCATCGCGATCCTCTATCCTAGAAAGAAGGAAGTTTCCAAAAATATGTTTAAGGTTGATGAGTTAAAGGAGCACTGGAAGGAATTGGCGGTATATTCGTCAGCTAAGTAATACTAAGGAAATAGAAAAAATAGCTTGCTCATACGTTTATTAGGTACATTATTTTAAAAGACCAAATGGTATGAATGGTAAATGACTATGACAAGGTGGGATAGTACCAATAATGAAAACAAGAACAAGAGAAATTGAACTGAATGTCAGAAAAAGCTTATGAAATAATAGAATTCTTGGCCAAGGTAATAGATGTGGATTGGAAAATGAAATGTTTATGAGAGACAGTGCTGGTCAGGGTTTCATGAAAGGGCACAGAATCCACTGCAGTTAGTTTAAGCAAAGGAGATTGTTCAAAAAATAAGTTGTTAAATGATTTTTAGAACCATCAGGAAAGAAATTCTAGCTTGAGCCAACTTGGATGACTTCAAGAGGCATGATGCAGGTTATGAGGAGGGCTCCTCCCTCTTCTAAGAGGAGGAAGCAGCACATTCAGGGAAGAGTCAAGATGGGGAGGCTGCCTCAGATAAACCACACACCTCCACAATGGTGCAAGACAGGAGGAACAATAGAAGCCACAGAAAAATGACCTCTATCTTATTTCCCACATTCTAAGTCTCACATGAAGACACCAAAAGGGTAGAACCTAAAATACTCTGATCCCTGGCTATAAGTGAGTCTAGGAAATGTAGACTTCATCTTTTTGGCCTCATCAGTGCTGGAAGGCTCTAGAAAGAGGATGGAATGGATGGAGAGTGCCTATCCATGACATGCACTAAAGAATTCATTATGAGAGAAACTTAGAAAACATCTATAGTAACACCAGAGAACTGGATCAAGATGGTGGAGTAGGGAAAAGCTCACCTTCTCCCATGGAAACATGAAAACTACAACTACATATAGAGCAATCCCTGTCTGAGAATGGCCTGAGGCCTGGAAGAACCTATTTTACACAACTAAAGGTATAAAGAAAAAGCAGCATTGAGGTAGGTAAGAGGGGTAGAGATGCTGACTAGTTGGGAACCACACCCCTGACTCAGCAGTTTGCAAATGGGAGGGATATCACAACTGCAGAGGCCCTCCCTGAGGAATGGGTGTGTGTGTGTGTGTCTGAGCCCCACATTAGGCTCCCCAGCCTGGAGGACCTGTATTAGGAAGATGAGTCCCCATAATGTCTAGCTTTGAAAACCAGTGAGCTCTATTTGCACGAGAGCCAAAGGACTGTAGGAAAGTGGGATTTTGCTCAGAAACTGAGCCCCACATTAGGCTCCCCAGCCTGGAGGACCTGTATTAGGAAGATGAGTCCCCATAATGTCTAGCTTTGAAAACCAGTGAGCTCTATTTGCACGAGAGCCAAAGGACTGTAGGAAATTGGGATTTTGCTCAGAAAGGTCATTTGCACAATCTCACTCCAAGGCCCAGCACAGAGGCGGCAGTTTGAAAAGCTCATGCATTACATGTAAAAGAGATTCAGTGCCTGTGTCCTGGAGGGGCAGAGACCTGCTGGGACTTTCTTCAGGGATGAAAGTGTTGGTGGGTGCCATTTTTCCCCACTCCCTTCTACCTAGCTGTCCTGGTGTTGGTAGGTACTAACACTCTCTGTCTACTGTACTGGCACCACTCACCCCACCCCAGTCTTCCCTTGCAGACTCACCCTGCCCAACCTGCCTGGTCAGTGGTCCCCTAAGAAGCTCCTTGCTGTGTCACACCGAGCAGGCAGCCTTTGCCAGTACTGGCATCCTTCCCACCAGCCCCCCCACAATAAAGCACCTGCAACAATTCTGATCATATCCTGCAGCTACATAGCCAGAGGCCTGCCCCACCCACCAATGCACCTGCAGCTGAGGCAGCCCAGACTCCCTACAAAGGGGACACCCTTGAAGTACTTGGCTTAAGTGACCGGGGGGTTGAGGGTTGTGCAACTGGGTCCTATAGGACACCTACCTAGAGCCAATCCTTCATGGCTGGGAGATATAACTGATATACGTAAAACATAAACAAAAACAGAGTTTGGCAAAAACAGAGTTTGGAGATAGAGGAATGTGTTTCAAACAAAAGAACAAGACAAAATTGCAGAAAAAGAACTAGCCAAAATGGAGAAAAACAATCTACCAGATAAAGAGTTCAAAGTAATTGTTAGAACGATGCCCACCAAACTCAGGAGAAGAATGGATGAATACAATGAAAATTTCAACAAAGAGAAGACAAAAAACAAAAAACAACAACCCTCCCCCCAACAAATCAGAACTTAAGGAAACAGTAACTAAAATGAAAAATATGCAAAGGGAATCAACAGCAGATTAGATGATGTAGGATGGATCGGCAATTTGAAAAGGTAGTGGAAGTCATCCAACTGGAAGAGCAAAAAAGAAAAAAAATTAAAAAATGATTGTTTAAGGGACCTATGGGACAACAGCAAATATAATAACATTTGTATTACAAGGATTACAAAAGAAGACAGAGAAAGAGGGATAGAAAATCTATTTGAAGAAATAATAGCTGAAAACTTTGCTAACATGGCAAAGAAAGCAGACTTACAAATCTAGGAGGTACAGACAGTCCCAAATGAAATGAGCCCAAAGAGACCCACGCCAAGACATATTATAATCAAAATGTCAAATATTAAAGAATTATAAAAGCAGCAAGAGAAAAATAACTAGTTATGTACAAGGAAAGCCCCACAAACTATAAGCTGATTTTTCATCAGAAACTTTGCAGACCGGAAGGGAGTGACACGATATATTCAAAGTGTTGAAAGGTAAAAAACTTACAACTGAGAATACTTTACCCAACAAAATTATCACTCAGAATTGAAGGAGAGATAGTTTCCCAGACAAGGAAAAATTAAAGGAGTTGATCACCATTAAAACCAGTTTTACATGCAATGTCACAGGGACTTTTTTAAATGGAAAAAGAAAAGCCATAACTAGAAATAAGAAAATTATGAAAGGAAAAATTTCCCTAGAAAAAGCAAATAGTAAAGATAGTAGATCAGTCACTTGTAAAGCTAGTATGGGGGTGCCTGGGTGGCTCAGTTGGTTAAGCATCTGACTCTTGATTATAGCTCAGGTCATATTCTCAGGATTGCGAGCTTGAGCCCTGCGTTGGGCTCTGTGCTGGACATGGAACCTGCTTAAGATACTCTCTACCCCTCTCCTTTTGCCCCTCCCTGTCCCCCGCTCTTGCTTACTCTCTCTCTCAAAAAGAAAAATTGAAAAAATAAAGGTTGTGTGAAGGTTAAAAGACAGAAGTAGTAAAACTAGTTATATCTACAATAATTAGTTAAGAGATGCCCCAAAAGATGTAAAATATGATGTCATATACATAAAATGTGAAAGGGGGAGTAAAACTTTTTTGCTTTTAGAATGTGTTTGAATTTAGGTGACCATCAGCTTGAAACAGACTACTATAGACTGAGGATGTTGTGTATGAATCTCATAGTAACCACAAGCTAAAACACACAACAGATATACAAAAAAATAAATAGAAAGGAATCCAAGCATAACACTAAAGAAAGTCATCAAATCACAAGGAAAGAGAAGAAAAAAAGAGAGAAACAGAGAAAAACTACAAAACAACTAGAAACCAAGCAACAAAATGGCAGTAAGTACATATCTATCAAGAATTACTTTAGGGGCGCTTGGGTGGCGCGGTCGTTAGGCGTCTGCCTTTGGCTCAGGGCATGATCCCGGCATTATGGGATCGAGCCCCACATCGGGCTCCTCCGCTGTGAGCCTGCTTCTTCCTCTCCCACTGCCCCTGCTTGTGTTCCCTCTCTCGCTGGCTGTCTCTATCTCTGTCGAATAAATAAATAAAATCTTTAAAAAATATAATTACTTTAAATTTAAATGGACTAAATAGTCCAATCAAAAGACAAAAAGTAACTGAATGGATAACTCATTTCTGTGCTGCCTACAAGAGACTCACTTCAGACCTAAAGAAACATAGAGACTGAAAGTGAAAGGATGGAAAAAGATATTTCATGCAAAAGGAAGTGAAAATCTGGGGTAGCAATACTTACATCAGACAAAATAGACTTTCAAACAAAGGATGTAACAAGAGCCAAAGAAGGGCATTACATAATGATAAAAGGATTAATTCAACAAGAGGAGATAATACTCGTAAATATCTATGTACCCAAAACAGGAGCACCAAAATACATAAAGCAAGTATTAACAGAAATGGAGAAAATGACAGTAATACATAATAGCAGTGAACTTTAATGCCCTACTTACATCAGTGGATAGATCATCCAGACAGAAAATCAATAAGGAAAATTGGTTTTACATGACACATTAGGCCAGATGGATATATGGACACACACACACACACACACACACACACACAGAACATCCTATTCCAAAACAGCAGAATACACATTATTCTCAAGTGCATGTGGAATACTTCAGGATAGTTCACATTAGGCCACAAAACAGGTCTCAGTGAATTTAAGAAGACTAAAATCAGATCAAGCATCTTTTCTGATCACAACAGTATGAAAGTAGAAATCATTTACAAGAGGAATACTGTAAAAAAACACAAAAATGTGGAAGGTAACCAACACGCTACTAAACAACCAATGGGTCAATGAAGGAATCACAGAGAAAATAAAAAATACCTGGAGACAAATGAAAATAGAAACACAATGTTCCAAAATCTATCGGCTACAATAAAAACAATTCTGTGAGGGAGATTTGTAGTGATACAGTTCTACTCCAAGACATAGGAACAATCTCAAACAATCTATATTTACACCCATAAGAACTAAAAAAAAAAAGAAGAAGAAGAAACAAAGCTCAAAGTTAGTGGAGTGGAAATAAATGAAACAGAGACTGAAAAAATAGAAAAAAATCAATGAAACTAAGCTAGTTTTTTGAAAAGATAACGAATTGGTAAACCTTAAGTCTGACTCATAAAAAAAAAGAGAACCCCAATAAATAAAATTGGAAATGAAAGAGGAGTCACAAAGGATCATAAAAGTCTCCTAGAATAATTACACACCAACAAACGGGACAATGTAGAAGAAAAATGATAAAAACGTACAGTTCCTAAAAACATATAATGTTCTAAGACTGAAGCAGAAAGAAATAGAAAATCTGAGCAAAGTGATTACTAGTAATGAAATTGAATCAGTACTCAAAACCCTCCCAACAAACAAAAGTCCGAGACCAGACGGCGTCTACCTGATGAATTCTACCAAATTTTAAAGAAAAGTTAACATGTATTCTCAAACTATTTCACAAAATCAAAGAGGAAGGGATGCTTCCAAACTCATTCTATGAGGCCGGCATTACCCTGATACCAAAATCAGACAAATACATGACAAAAGAGAAAATTATAGGCCAATATCCAGATGAACATAAATGCAAAAACTCTAAAAAAAAAAATGCTACCAAGCCAGATTCAACAATTCATTAAAAGGATGTTCAATACCTGCAACTCTATTAACATGACACACCACATTAACAAAATGAAGAATAAAAATCATGGTTATCTGAATAGATGCAGAAAACACATTTGATAAAATTAAACATTGATATATGATAAAAAAAAAACCCTCTAAACAAAGTGGGTACAGGGGCAACATACCTCAATACAAAAAAATTCATACATGACAAACCCAGAACTAATATCGCATTTAATGGTAAAAAACTAAAAGATTCACCTCTAAGGTCAGGAACAAGACAAGGATGCCCACTCTCACCACTTTTATTAAATATAATAGTGGAAATTCTAGCTACAGCAATCTGCCAAGTAAAAGGAAGGAAAATCATCCAAACTGGAAAAGAAGAAGTAAAACCGTCACCATAATTGCAGATCCCATAATATTCTGTTTGGAAAACCCTAAAATCTTCTCTAAAAAAATGATTAGAACAATGAATTCAGTAAAGTTGTAGTATAAAAAATTTACATAAATATGGCATTTCTATACATTAATAATGAACAAGTAGAAAGAAAAATTAAGAAATGATCTCATTTACAATTGGATAAAAAAATTAAAATAGCTAGGAATAAATTTAATCAAGGAAGTAAAAGACCTGTATTCTGAAAACTATAAAGACACTAATGAAAGATATTAAAGATAACAAAAATAAGTGGAAAGATAATCCATGCTCATGGTTGGAAGAATTAACACTGATAAAATGTCCATTCCTTTCAAGGCAATGTACAGATTCAATGCAATCCCTATTAAAATTCAAAGGATGTTATTTTTGCAGAACTAGAACAAATAATTTTAAAATTTGTATGGAACCATAAAAGACCCTGGATAGCCAAAGGAATCTTGAGAATGAAGAGCAAAGCTGAAAGTATCATGCTCCCTGATTTCAAGCTTTACTACAAAGCTATAGTAATCAAAGAGTATGGTACCAGCACAAAAACAGATACATAGATCAAAAGAACAGAATGGAGAGTTCAGAAAAAAACCTATGCTTATATGATCAATTAATCTTTGACAGAAGAGGCCAAAATGTACAATGGGGGAAAGATAGTTTCTCCAATAAATTCTGTTGGGAAAACTGGACAACAACATGCAAAAGAATGAAATTGGACCACTGTCTTACACCATATAAAACATAAACTCAAAATGGATTAAAGAGGGCAGCATTGGTGGGATAGTGGTAAGCACAGTCGCCTTCCAAAAGAGGTTAAAGACTTAAATGTAAGACTGGACACCACAAGACTCCTAAAAGAAAATATAGGTAGTAAGGTCTTTGATACTGGTCTTAGCAATATTTTTTGGATTTGCCTTTGTAGGCAAGGGTAACAAACGCAAAAGTTAGCCAATGGGACTATAGCAAGCTAAAATTCTTCTGCACAGTGAAGGAAGCCATAACCAAAAGGCAAAGGCAACCTACTGAATGGGAGAAGATACTTGTAGATATATCTGATAAGAGGTTAATATCCAGAATCTACAAAAAACTCATACAACTCAATACCAAAAAAAAAAAAAAAAATCAGAAAAACGGGCAGAGGACCTGAATAGACATTTCTCTGAAGAAGACATCCAGATGGCCAACAGGCACATGAAAAGATGCTCAAAATCACTCATCATTAGGGTAATGCAAATCAAAACCACAATGAGATATCACCTCACCAGTCAGAATGGCTATTGTCAAAAAGAGAAAATAACAAGTGTTGGCCAGAATGTAGAGAAAAAAATAGAAACCTTGCACCCTGCTGGTGGGGAGCAAATTGGTAATAATATGTAGAAACAGTATGGGAGTCCTCAAAAAATTAAGGAATTGAGTAGTTGAGTAATAACCACACTATGCAACAATGCTGATTCTGGGAATTTATCTGAAGAAATGAAAACACTGATTGGAACAGATCTATGTGCCCCTATATTCACTGCAGCATTATTTACAATAGGTAAGATACAGAAGTATCTATGTGTCCATTGATAGATGAATGGATAAAAAAGATGTGGTGTATATATACAATGGACTATTAACCACAAACAAGAATGAAATATTGCCATTCATGAGAACATGGATGGAGCTAGAGAGTATTATGCTAAATAAAATAAGTTAGAGAAAGACAAATACTGTGTGATTTCACTTCCATTTGGAATCTAGAAAACAAAACAAATGAACAAACAAAACAAAGCAGAAATAGATTCCTATTTGCAATCTGGTGGTTGGCAGAGGGTTGGAGTAGGGATTGGGGGGTAAGTGGGTGAAATAGGTGAAGGGGATTAAAAGGTACCAACTTCCAGTTATAAAATAAGTAAGTCACAGGATTATCATGTACAGCATAGGGAAGATAGTCAATAATGCTCTAACAACCTTGTATGGTGACAGATGGTAGCTAGACTTACGGTGATCACTTTGTAATGTATATAAATGTTGAATCATTATGTTGTCCACATGAAACTAATATAACGTTATACATCAACTACACTTCAAAAAAAAAAAAAGTTCACCAAAGTGGTGACATTTGAAAGGAAACATAAAAACAAAACAAAAAACCCAACGAAACCAGAAAATTCAATAAGAACCAGTTCTTCCCAAGTTTCAGCCTTCATTGTCAGCTCGCCCAAATATCAAAAGAACTATTATAGAAAGATTTAAAAGACACCACTTTGGAAAGCAGGAAGCAATATCTTAAAGCTACACACTTTGAAACTCATTTTGAAACTGTGATAGTCCTGCTCGTGTGGTATTATTACTTGTAGGAGTCAGCAAACAAAGAGAGTTGCCTGGCAGTTTTTATGAGCAGGTACAGGTAGTATTGTTATAGACAATCAGAGTAACGGAAGGTCCATCACCAAGTATTAAACCACCATCGGATTTCTGTGTTAGACCAAACTTGATTGTTATGTATTATCATTTTCTATAGCGTTGGATTTGGTTTGCTCATAATTTTTTTTTATAATTTATATATTTATATTCACAAGGGAGATTTGCAGATAATTTTCTTGCTCATGCTCTTCTCACTTGGTTTCGCAATCGAGGTTCTATTTAGCTACATAAAATGATTTGGGAAGTATTCACTCTTTTTCTGGGTTCTGAAGAGTTCGTATAAGTTTAAAATGATCTTCTGGGTGCCTGGGTGGCTCAGTCGGTTAAGCATCTGACTTCGGCTCAAGTCATGATCTCGGGGTCCTGGGATTGAGCCCCATGTCAGGCTCTGTGCTCAGTGGGGAGTCTGTTTCCCCCTCTCCCCTCCTCCTCCCCTTGCTTGTGCTCCCTCCATCTCTCTCTCAAATAAATAAATAAAATCTTAAAAAAAAAAAAAACCCATCATCAAGAATTGAGGCCTAAACTAATTCCAATTGTGTTAATGTCTAAAATGATAGTTGGGTTTTCTGGCAATATGATGGAATTGTACCAGACACTGTGATAAAATCTCCTGCTATAAACCTCTCTGAATGTTCAGTAAAGCAATTTAAATACACAGCAGTATTCTCAAAAATGTTCCCAGGGGAACAAACATGAAGAGGGAGTTGGAATGAGAATAGCTGAAGCAAAAGCTGTAGCCATTCCTGGGGTGTTTTTTGGCTCAGTCTTGTTTCAGTGGCTGCATGTGGTGGAGGCAGGGGATCAGGATTTGGATCCTTAATATGCAGGAAGGGGGAATAAGACCCCGGCATATACGTGGGACCCTCAAAGGGTGATACTTTCAATGAAAGCTGCAGAAAAATCTGCCTCTATGGGAAGATACCAAGTTCTGGCTGGGAGGAAAATGTCTCTGTGGAGAATTCATAGTCATATACCTGATATCATATGTAAATTCAAACTACCTGCATGGTGTGAAGTGGCCCAATATCAAAAATAGTACCTGGAGGAATTCTTGATTTCGGCTCAGGTCATGATCTCAGGGTCATGAGATCGAGCCCTGTGTTGGGCTCTGTGCTGGGCGTGGTACCTGCTTAAGATTTTTTCTCTCTCCTTCTGCCCCTCCTGGCTCACACATTTTCTCTTTCTACAAACGAACAAAAACCAAAACCACCCCCCCCAAGCACCTGTAAACCTTCCTCTCCTCTCTTACCATCCATTCCCCATTTCCCTGTTGTCTATGTTTGATAATTTTGAATAAAACAGTCCCCGTCTTATTATTATTTTGATATCTAACTATTCCTTTGCAACCACACATTGTTTAACTTTTTAACAAAGTGGAGTGACCATTCATTGTAAGCTGGTGCCTAAAAGGTCAGATATAATGGCTTGAAACAGGGTCAGTCAAACTTGGCTTCTCACTGTAGCTCAATTTGTGTGTACTTAGAAGCAAGTCTAATTTCTCAGAATTTTAGTTTCCTTATCAGTTAAATAGGGATAATAACAACATCTATCAATGGAAGAATAATCTTGAGCCCTTAGCACATGCTTGGCACATAGTGAATCCTTAATAAACGTTAAGCATAATAAATATAAATAACAATTATATGATAAATACATACACACCAATGAGCAAACTCCATATGATCTAAATTTCAAAATCTCTAGGATTCTATACCTTTTGCTTTCTTTATAAAAAGCACAACAAGCATAATAACTAACTCATTGATTGTCTAATTTTTAAATTTCTCTACCAACTTCCATGGAAGATTTCGGGTGACTAATACATCTTTTTACACTAACTTGGTTGTAAAGATAATAGGATAAGTCAACAGATTTTCCATTTATATTTCTCCAGAATCCCAAGTAATTCCTTGGGAATTAGATAAGTACTCCTTAAATCATTCAGGACTTTCTGATACAATTTCCAGCACTTTGCGTTTTAGCAGGTGTTCAATATATTTGTTTTGATTTAAAATTGGATTAATAGATATTCGAAGCACAGAGATGGCAGACATCATAAGGGTCCAGTTTAACCATCCTGTTGATCTTTAATTCCATCTATGCATCATTCTTAGCCAGACGTTACCCAATTCTTGTCTTATCAGGCAGTGCATTCCTGTTACGAATTCCATACTACTGAAAATTTGACGTGGATTAGTTCTCTCCCTGAGCTTCCTTGGAGGCTAGACTCAGCAGTTCCTCACATCCCCAAATAGCAGATCCAATTCCACAAAGCCTTGATAAGTGAAATAGACCGTACTGAATATTACCAATGCTGCTTATGGAATACTGAAGAAAATTTGCTTACTTCACAGGAAATTTTAATTAAAATTCTCATTAGACATCTCTGACTTCCAAAAAGTCCCTTTCTAGGTATTCCAGCAGTGTTACTTCCCCCTGTTCTTTCTCTCCTTGCCCCAAATTTAGTCTCTGAAAGTCTCTATATTTTTTATAGCAATTCAGCTCAGGTTCAATGCAAAAGCCTTTCAGCTGGAAGAACTCATCTTCTTAAAATGCAGGCCAGTGACCATCCATTGTTCTTTCAGAGGCATTGGCTGAAAACAACCGGTACATAGTAGTTTCCCTTTCATTTCAGGTGATCTATTGAAACATTTGCCCAATCAAAAAAGGTCCCCCTTTTTTTTGATAGGGCGAGGGAGTGTTGGTGGGAGAAGGACATCTGTAGAGGGGCATATGTGATTATACTGCTAAAAAGTGGTTTTCTCCACAGTATACTTAATTTATAATATTAGGTAATTGAGTGTTCTAAAAAAGAAGAGTTATATTTCATTAAATGCCTAACTTGCTCTTAAATGGTAATAAAATTCACTTTTTTGAAGTGTACAATTGGGTGAATTTTAGTATATTCACAATCATCACTACAGTCTAATTCCAAAAACATTATCATCATCCCAAAGAGAAACCCCTTTCTCAGTAGCATTTTTCCTCCTCTCTCCCTAGCCCTGCGCAACCACTGATCTACTCTCTGTATGGATTTGCCTGTTCTGGACATTTCACATACATGGAATCTACAATATTATTTTATGACTGGCTTATTTCGCTTAGCATAATGTTTTCATCTATGTTGCATCTATGTTGTATCAGTATGTATTCTTTTTATGGCTAAATAGCATTCCATTACTTGGATATACCATATTTATCTATTCCTTGGTTGATAGACATTTGGGTTATTTCCAGTTTTTGACTATTATAAATAACACTGCTAT
The DNA here is from genome assembly GCF_017311325.1 of Ursus maritimus. Taxonomy (NCBI): domain Eukaryota; kingdom Metazoa; phylum Chordata; class Mammalia; order Carnivora; family Ursidae; genus Ursus; species Ursus maritimus. The sequence continues at coordinate 18,276,136 of NW_024427107.1, forward strand.
AAACATTCATGTATAAACATTGTATGGAGAAATGTTTTCATTTCTCTGAGATATATATGTAGGAGTGGAATTGGTAGGTCATATGGTAACTCTATGTTTAACTTTTTGAGTGACCACTAAACAGTTTCCCCAAGTGGTCATATCATTTTACATGCCCACCAGCAACTTTGAGAGTTCCAACTTTTCCACACCCTCACCAACACTTGTTATTGTCTGTCTTTTTTATTATAGCCACCTTAGTGGGTGTGATGTGGTATCTTGAAGTGCATTTCCCTGATGGCTAATGATGTGAAGCATTTTTTTTATGTGCTTACTCCCATTTGTATATCTTCTTTAAAGAAGTGTCTGTTTGAATCATTTGTCCATTTTAAATTGAGTTGTTTTTTTATTGTTGAGTTGTAAGAGTTACTTTAATATTCTAAATAAAAGCCTCTTATTAGATACATCATTTGCAAATACATTCTCCCATTCTGTAGGCTGTCCTGATAATAATTTATTTTTAGGCAACACTTGAGTTATTCAGGGATTAAAGCTGAAATATGGATATCATCCAAATTCTTTGCCCGTCTCCTGGATTTATTCCAATTTGGAAGAGGCAGTGTTCATGGCATTCTCCAAAAAGAGTGCATAGAAGAAGGAAAAAAGGGAAAAAAGAGCCCCCCCCCAACAGTACCTAGCAGAGAGTATGAGCTCAATTAACATTGGCAAAGTAATGAATAAAATTTGTATAGTTGTTCTTGGTTCCCACCACTACTCTGACTTGATGACTCTCTCTGCTGGATCTACTTTTGGAGCAATGATATTCATTTCATGGCCTGAAGGCCCCCAGGGGAAGCTATGAAGTATTGAAAAGATGGACCTGTTTCCATTCATATGCTCTAAGCTGTCTGTCTACTCCACATTAAATGCACTGAAGTGTAATATTGTTGTGTGGGAGTCCATGGATTTTTCATGGTAAAAAGCAGTTTCATGTTCTACTCTTTAAATTTGAGACTCACTGGCTTAAGAGAAAGAAACAGCTGTTTTTGTCAGTACAGTGTTGACTCTACAGTGTTTTCAATGGTCCCGGACGTTCCTGGGCATTTCTACGTCATTTATACTCTGGTTGTTCACTTGGGGACTACGATTACTTCTGGGCTCTTGACCTAAGAGTGGTTCCCTCAGTGAGGATCACTGTCCCCTGGACCAAGCAAATAGCTGTGGGGAGACGGTGCTGTGAGGGAGGAAGGCCACATCTGCCTACCTGTCAGATCAGCGGCATCCCCTTGGGACACCTTGCGGGGGGAGAGATGATCCCAGCCAGGCTGCCTGCATTTCCATATCACTTACAACCATCTATCAAGGTCATTTTGCAACTGACATTTGACATAATCCCCTTGTACATCTTGAGTGCAGACTCACAGGAAGAATCAGAATGATTCAAAAACGTGAAGAATCAGAGGAAGTCTAGTTAGGGCTGCAGATGAAACTAAGAAATCAGTGAAGGCCTATGTGTGAAGGAAAAAGCTGGTAAAGGAAAAAGAACAATGGAAAGCAAGACACTTGTTTGTAACGGGATATAAACAAGAGTCTAACTTTATACAGACAGAGCTGGCTGGCCTGCTAGCGATCCTGAGCTTAGTTACCCATTCAGAGCACTCGCTCAGATGACTGCGGCCATCATTTGTATGACATACATGGAGGCACATACCTGCCAACTAGTGAAATAGGACACACAGTTATGAGCATGCAAAATGGTCACATCAGAAAGGGGGGAAAAAGAATTTTTAAAAAATGAGTGGTCTTAGGGAGTTAATTTGAACAGCTTTTTGTCTCAGTCCAGGTGGAAGAAAAAGAAAGTTTTTTTTAGATTTATTTATTTTAGAGAGAGAGGGTTGCGGGGGGAGGGGCAGGGGGAGAGGTAATCTTGGGCAGACTCCCTGCTGAGTGTGGAGCCCGATGCAGGGCTTGATCTCCTGACCCTGAGATCATGACCTGAGCTGAAATCAAGAGTCAGAAGCTTAACCGACTGAGCCACCCAGGCACCCTGAAGAAAAAATTTTAAAATATAAACAGCCATCATTAATACCGCTTTATAGTATTAACATGATGCTTTTCATCTCTCATAACTGTGAACATGTTTAAGGTTACCTTATGGCTTCTCATCACAACACTCTCCTGAAGGAAAGAAATATTTTAACAGTGGACCTGAGGCTCAGAGATCAATTGACTATTCTGTAGCTTGGGGGAGAAGGGATAGATCACTGATATTTAGATCTCTGTTTGAAACTAGAACTGAATTAGGCATTAAACATATGTATATTCCTTTAATTCCCATAAGAATGCTATGAGGTAGAAGTTATTGTTATAAATTTATGGATAAAAAACATCACCCAAATCATTGAGCTAATGGTAGAATCAAAGCATGTCTGTAATATTCTAGAGCCATATTCTTATTTGCTAATTCTAACTGATGAAGGGAGGTTGCCCGGAGAAGATGTGTGGGAGGCGTCTAAGCACGTGCTCAGTTGCTCTGTCTGATGTGGGTAGGATGGGAGAAGTGCTGTCTAATGCAGAACCCAGTGTCATAGAATGAGGGAGCTAAGCAAGGACTCTGTGAAGGGGGAGCTCCTTACAACTGCCTTTCGATAATACTTTTCCTACCCAAGTATGATACTAGTGAAGGAAACCAGAATATGTCACCCCAAAATATCCCTCTTTGATGTAAAACTTAATTTGAGCTGAATGCAATTAAGCAGCAGGAAATGCAGGAAAAGCTCTCTCTACCTTCTCCTTTTCTGCCTAAAGAGAGGATATAAATTCTCCTTTTACTGGAGACAGACTTAATCATCCTAGAGACAGCACCACAGGAATCTGCAAACAACCTTACTCCATTAGTTGCCTCCCATATATTTACCTACCCACAGCTTGCTGCCCTTGGAAGCCCAAAACTACTTTCCTTTGTCCTGTCATTTCTCTACAACTTTACTGAAGATGCTGCATAAGCCAGAGTTCTAAGTTGCCACTCTGAGTCACTTTTCATGAGGTTTCTCCTGTGTGACATGTGCCGCACACGTTAATAATCTGTTTTTCTCTTGATAATCTGCCTTTTTGTTTAAGAGCTTCCGCTGAAAACCCAAGGTGGGTAGAAGGGAAGTTTTGCCTCCTCTATACTAGCTAGGGCTAATTTTCTCCCTCCTCTCCTTCCCCTCTCTAGTACCTACCTGCTTCTTTATTTTGAAAGAGTTTCCTTCATTAAAAAGACATCCTCTCTTCACTTGAAAAGTATTAATGAAGGGTGCAATGTAGTGGAAATATATTTGCCACGTGAGTGGTCAATCAATGTATGAGACCTTAGATAGGTGGATTCTAGACAAGGATTTGGTAGTTTTGATTATCATAGACAGATGAAAGCAGGATCAGAGTTACTCTCATGTTCTCAATGAAAGGATGCAAACATTTAACCAGATTTATACCACAAACCACAGTTCTGTTTTAGTTTCTGAATGTCCAATATTCCTCAGTTTTCTGCTTTTACATCTGTGTTTAAATTTTCAATTTTCAGGTTTGGGTTGACAGATTTAAATCTTCGATATTTGCATATTAAAAATCCCTTTCATTTTCTTTTGCAAATTATAGCTACAATGTACATATTTGTGTTTTTCTCTATTAGGTTTTCCCATACAGAAAAACATCAGTCTTATACTGGAGTCCTAATGGGCCCATCATTTTTGAAAGTGAAAGCTGTGGAAACCTCTGGATCCAAATTGCAGTTAGTTTCCAACTTACCACACCATTTCACTTTCCAGTTACGATTGGCATCAACTCCACGGCAGTGAAACCTTGAGTTCCTTGACCTTGTTTTTCTCCAAAATCGATCCTAGGTGTAATTAAGAAAGTAGGTGTAGAAAAAATACTCAAAAGGTTGTTCACATGCATTTTAGTACACAATTGGTGAATGAATCACAGCACTGTGGGGAGAGTTCCTCTGGGAACAGACAAATCCAAGGAATAGAAAGAGGACTGGATAACCAGTAGAGACCCAGGTTCATGCTCCAATTTCTGCCACACACTTGCTATCTCTTAGCTTCTCTTGGGCTCATTTCTTCTCGAGCAAAATTGAATAAGCTGGGCTAGACTAGTGACTTTTCACAATTTCTTTGGAAGGAGAAATATTGACTTATATGGAATCTCATGCAAAGCCAAACTTCTAAACAGAAGTTTGCTGCTATGATAGGACAGGGAGTGGAGGTCTCTTTTGTCATTCTGGAATCACTAGGCTGCCTGCCCACTAGGATTCCTTCCTGTTCTATGGCTGTTTTCTATTTATTTAGTCTCTCTTTTCAATTGGATAGGCAAAGTGACTTACACTGGTCCAGCTAAAATGGTATCCATCAACGTTAAACACAGGCATGATATAGAAATACAGATGATTCAACATTTTTCTCATGGTTGGGTCACTCCTATATGTTAGAAGAGCCTAAAAGACAAAGGTGACATATTTCTTACAAATGGATCCCAAATACAGGTTAGAAAAAAATATATGAAAATCCTTTTCATCCATGGGAAATACCAAATATATTGTGTTGAAAAGTAAGAGCTAATATGAATTATACTCTTTGACATTATATACTCTTTTTTAAAATAAAAATGTTTTAAATTATTTTTTTAAAGTTTTTATTTAAATTCCAGTTAGTTAACATACAGTGTAATATTAGCGATTCAACACTTCCATACAATACCTGGTGCTCATCATAGCAAGTCTATTCCTTAATCCCCATCACCTATTTAACCCACTGTTCACCCACATCATATATTCGTTCTTGAGCTTTTTATCTCAAACTTTTTGTTAGGGATACGTTTTAGCAGAGGTAGCAAAACAGATTAATTGGGTAACCTCTGACAGTATTTCAGAACTGGCTAAATTTTAGGCTGCTTAAGAAAGCAATTATTTAGACACACTTTGGTAAAATCAGTTTTTTTAAAGATGACATTCAATTTTAGACAAAATAATTACCCAAATATTTTGGTATCATTACAGGATATATAAATATCTCATCTGCAGTGAATGAGAGTTCCCACCGCTCTACAACTTTACTAACCCTTGATATCGTTGAGCTTTTAGTAAAAAAAAAAAAAAAAAAATCTAACGGGTATGAAATTGTGCTTTTGTTGTTTTACTTCGCATTTCCCTCATTACAAATTATGTTGAACAGCTTTTATATAATAGGTGATTCTATAAATCGCTCACTCATTTTTGCCCATTAAAAAAATTAAACTCTATTTATTCTCCTTACCTCCTGGATATTAATCCTTTACTTGGTTATATGCATCCTGAACATCTTCCTTTCTTGTAGCTTATTGATTCCTATTTTCATCATATCCTTGTCATACAAAAACTTTGATCACAATTGTATGTATAAAGTGTTATTTAAGAACTCATCTCTGCCTTAAAAATCATAAAGATGTTATCCTGTATTTTCTTCAAAAAGTTGTTTTAAAGTTTGTTTAAAATGTAAGCCTTGAACCTCCTAGAAATGACTTTTTACATGGTGTGAGGTTGGGATTTCTTATTTTTCTGCTATGGAAGAAATTACGCCACTGTACTCATGTGGATGGTTCATCTCTCCAGTGAGTGTATATGCCACCTCTGTCCAATGCATGGAACTGCTCTAATGCACTCTGGTTTATATCTGTTCACTAAAACTGCACTACGGTTTATATAGAATCTGTTCAATCTGGTAGGATGTGTCTCTTTATGTTGTTCTACTTTAATATTGCCTTACCTATTTTTGATCATTCTCCCTTCACATTGATTTTGAAATTAAGGTTGAACACACATTAAAGATGTCTGTTCTATGCTAGGTTGTTTTTATCATTAATGGATGTTGAATTAGCATATAATCTTTCTTCATATATTAACAGGATCATATAGTTGTTATAATCAATTTTGATTAGTAATTTTCTACTGTTAAATCATCCTTGCATTCCTGGGATAAGCTTTTTTGGTTATGATATGTATTCTTGTTAGCTGGATTCAAGTTGCTAATATTTACATCTATATTCCTGTAATAGACCTGTAATTTCCTTTCTTATTTTGTCTTTGTCTGGTTTTGGTATCAGGGTTATATTACTCATTATTTGGGGAGCAAACCATCGAGGCCTAGAGCAAAAATTAAATATAAAATGAAGATATGATAAGAAAGATTATATCTTTGCTTTCTGTTTCATTGGTTTCTGCTGTTTGTTGTTTTTGCTAAATCTCTTTTTCCTTTTCTAATTTGAGTTGAAAGCTTATCTCATTAATTTGGAGATCTTATTCTTTTGTAATATATTTATTTAAAACTATAAATTCTTCTTCAGTACTACCGTAGCTACATTCCATATGTTTTGATATATAATAGTTTTATTTCCATTTAGTTGTAAATATTGAACATTCTCCTTCATTTCTTTAAACATGTTATATTTTAAAACATATGAGTTTTAAGTCACATTTTCATAAATACTTTCTAACAACTGCATTATAGTCAGAAAATTTGGTCTGTATGATATAGACTCTTAAGTATTTCTTGAACCTTGTTTTGTGGTCTAGTGTATAGTCAATTTTTGTAAATGTTTCAATTGGGCTTGAAAAGAAGATGTATTCTCTGATTATTGGGTATGGATTCTATATGTGTTTAGTAGATTAAGTTCATTACATTGCTTATTCTATATTCTTGCTAAAAATTTGTCTGTTTTCTTAATCACTGAGAATTGTGTTAAAGAACATTATTTTAGATTTGTGATCTTTTTTCTTATAATTTTCTCAAATTTTGTTTTATTTATCTTGAGGTCATTAACATGGACTCATTTTAAAGCTCTTTATATTCAAATTATGTATTAAATTAGAAAGCTGTTTTCTGGTATTCTATTCTGGAGTGGATTTAATTTCCAAGACTTGCCAGAACATGTTCTTTCTCTGACAAATAAACAGGGTGTCATTGTATTGCATATGCTATATTTGTGATTTTTATAACTCTCTAAGAATTGCAGCCATTCCCCATCTGGTCAGACAAAGCAAGAATGATCACAATGTAATGACTGTTCAGGACTGAATAGGACAATTGAGAGATCTCCTTGCTTGAATGCTTTAAGTAATAGGACAGATCATTTCTCTTTTGTAGTTTAGGTGGAGTTTCTAGAAAAAAGATGACCATGTGACTATTTCCTATTATTCTAACATATGATTACCATTAAGTAGGGGGTGTGCTTTCCTTCTAATGTGTGGGACTCTTTTTAGCCATCAATTTACACCACCCATACACACAGGAAAGGAGATGCCTACTAATCAAGTTCCATCTGGGCTTTACAAGTTTAATTTCTAGACTACTATTGTTCCTTATGAGGAAGACTAGTAATTGTGATCTGAAAGCCAGTTGCAAAACAATGCATCACATGCCTCAGTGTGGCAGCCTTTAGGTACTACACTCACCTCATCGATTTAATATTTTGCCAGAAAAATAAGTATCAGAGAAGTTTTGAATATTATCTTGCTAGGAAAATATGTTTGGTATTAGGTTAGGGAATTTCCTTCTTTCTTTTTTTTTTTTTTTAAGATTTTATTTATTTATTTGACAGAGACAGCCAGCGAGAGAGGGAACCCAAGCAGGGGGAGTGGGAGAGGAAGAAGCAGGCTCCCAGCAGAGGACCCTGATGTGGGGCTCGATCCCAGAACGCTGGGATCACGCCCTGAGCCGAAGGAAGACGCTTAACGACTGCGCCACCCAGGCGCCCCCAAGGTTAGGGAATTTCTGAAGAGAGACAAAGAATGAATCTATTTGATATTCATCACCTGCTAAGACTATTTTGATTTCCCCATAAATATTTGTTTGTCTTATACCCAAACTTACCAAATACACTTTCATTAAACTTGAAGACAAACTTCACAATCACTAAAGTCTTTGTGTAGTGTGACAAAGTCAGGCTAAAGAGTTTCCCTCCTTTTCACGGTTTTTGGATTTGATCAAGTATCATTTCTTAGGCCCCTATGACAACCTGAAATGTTAGAGTTTTTTTTTTTTTTTTTTTGAGAATTGGTGTTACGGGATTTGAAAAAGATAGCTTTTAAATTCTTTGTTTTTGTTTTTGTTCTAGAATCACTATAAGGGACCTAAGAATAACAACCATATTCAACAAAGGGCACACTGGGAGAAGAAGTCATGTTACAGCTGAGGCCAAAGGAAGGGCACAATTGCCAGTCAAGCCGAAGAATATCCTCACCTGTACTGGAGGAAAATTACTTAGGATGGAAAAGAGTTGTAGTACCAAAGTAGTTACATCTCAACACAAAGAAAGTATTTAAAATTTAATACTAGGAAAATTAATTAAAGCAGTATAATTTCTAGGGAAATTTTCAAAATGGAGCTTGATCTATAAAGACATTTGATGTCATACTGTGAGAAGCTCATTAAATACAAAATGGTAACTAAATAATAGTTTGAAAGCAACACAAGCAAAAATGTTCTATGAATGAGGGATGGAGAACTGGAAAATCATATGGTAATCCTTCAAATTCTAGTTGCTTTCATATTTAACATAGACTTAGAACTGCCCACGGATTAATCTAACAGGGCAGGTGATGATTTAAAAATCTACATTTTCTAACAAAATATAAATATTTGAAATGCTTTGTGTCACCAGCAGGACTATAATATCCGGTGCATGTCCACTTTTCTTTTTCATAATACCACATCTCATTTCTAGAACTCTTATACTGAGATTGTCTAATAATAATGGTTGGTTGTATTTACTCAGGAACAACAGAATAGAGGCCAGGACAAACTTTGTGGCATTATTAAAATCTACTATATAATAATCCTAGATCTACTAAAAGAAAGTACAGGTGTCCTCAGTGTGTAGGGTTCCAATATACATAAATTTCAGTTATCAGAGTTTAGTTAAATAACATCAGTCCTCTAACAAGTGCAGTTCAAATTTTAGTTACCAGTGTTAGATCTTTCATCTACCAATCATTATGTAAATCACAGATGGGCATCAACATCTATGACTGACTTTTAAAGTCTGTCAGTGGGTGACTCTAGTTTTCAGTTCACACACAGACAGCAAAGTGTAGCTGTGTTGCCCCTTGTTTCCCACCTGTGTGGCATTTTACAAAAATGGACAATGGTAAGAGGGAATGGGCCAACAAAGATTAAAGTGTAGCAAAAGAATAAAAAGGGATAATGTAGAAGTGAAATTTGAATCAAATGTAAGTAGAACTATAGAAGAAATAGCCGATAACAGGAATGTTGACACTGCCACCATTCAGCGCTATATATGCAGCCAGAGGAACTCAATGAAGACAAACTTGTGGACATAAATGAGAAAAATGGCTGTGATGAAAAGAGGAAGATGTTCCACAGGAAAAGATGTCATCAACATTTCACATTAAAGGAACTCTATAAATATCTACTAGATATTTTATGATGTTGAAAGTGGAAAGGAAAAAATATTGGAAGCTGATCCAAATTAAGAAAGGAGTATGGCAATTTGCCACAGCATAAAAAATATGCTAACTTCATGTAAATTAAATAATGAGAAGGCCAGGACTATCCAAATTACCCATAATATCTCTTTTTTGACAAAGAAATAAGACTTTTTAATGTTTTAAATCATGGTGTAATAAATACTAGTTTTACTCTTTTTTGATCATTTCCCTACATATTTAAAACAAAGTAAGAGAATTTTTAATCTTTTGACAAAAATAGATAGAAGTTAGAACAAACA
>NW_024427107.1:18285904-18435836 GCF_017311325.1 Ursus maritimus
TCATAACACAAGCCAGTTTCTATGTCACTTAATTGTTTATGTCTAACTGGTACCAGACTCAAGTCTTGGAACTTATTGCACTGACACTGTTCTCTCCTGATTTTCTATAAAAAGTTTAATAAACATTATAACATCTCTGTCACTTTTATTGTGCCTGGATTCAAAACCTTGCTCTTGTGATTGGGTTTTACTTATGTTGTGTCTGACCCAAGCCTGAAGATTTCTGCACTACATATTTGGCTCAAACAGAAAAGCATCGAATGTAGTAAGAATACAGACATTTTGAAATATGATTGCTATGGAATGGACTTTAAAACAATTCTTTCGACTCTATTTGTCCACATATAGTATCTTAGAGAAACAGGAAATTGAAAATGGCTGCCTCTGGGGAGGGGACATGGGACAATGTATGGGAAAGAGAGTTACCTTTAATATTATAACCATTTGGACTGTTTGAATTTTTACTATATTAAAAACACAATTCAAAATAAAAGAACTCTTAAATTACATATATACTGCTTTGGAAAATTTAATACTTAAAACTTCAATATTCTTTTACATATAGTTCTGTAGGATTTCTGATATCCATAAACAGCATTGGCATTTATATGATGTGAATGTGTGTTCATGGAGAGACAAATCAATAATATATTAGAAACTATCACTGTATTTAGAAATAATGATGAAAATATATGGAAATGCTCAAGAACATAAGAGTTAAATACAACTTTATTGAATCTAATTTAAATATCTAGGAGATTAACACAAGTTAACACAATTCTCCCTTACTTTAAGGCTCAATAATTTTTGGCCACATAGCTTCTGTAGAATTTTCATGCTGCTTGAATTTCTATGAGCTGTCTAATGCCCCAAACGAGAGGAAAATTCCTGGTATATGATTGTACATATCCTAGAGTTTTGATTTCCTCTAATTAGTGGAGGTTCCCCAGTACCTGAGGAAGACTCCTGCTGGGGATGGCAAAGACAGAGCTATATGGTTAGCTCATTTTTGAGAGCTTCTTCCATAAAGTTAGGCAGCTGTGGCTTTCTGTGCCATACTAGTGAGGGAGAGAAGAGGTGGAAGGAAAGAGAGCTGGGGCAACAGGGCAAGAAAGAAAGGGTAGGGAAAAGTCATGGTAATTTCTCTCTCTCCCTGCCTCCCATCGGGGACCATAGCTCATTTATCTCAGTCCAAACTTGGGAAGTCCCCTTTTCCAAGCATGGATCATTTTAGCACCTAAGCATCAGACTATGCTAGAGACCTGCAGGGGAACTTTCTCATCTTATCCTACCTTCTCCTCCCTCAAGGCAAGTCACCATGCTTTTGTATTTAAAAGAATATTACTAATTCCTTTTAAAAAATCACAATATATTTGAAGCAAATAGAAAAAGAGCAGAGAACATTATATCTATGTGCCCACCAACTACATCTTGCCATATGTATTAAATGTTTTAAGAATAAATTGAGACATTACAGATAAAACCAAAGCCCCTTTTTTAGTATACCCCGATCCCATTTTTCCTCTCCCTCTATCAAGGTAATCACTATCCTAACTTTTGCATTATCATTCCCATGCATGATTTTATGTTTTGCTATATATACATGGACTCAGGAACAATATATAATATTGTGTATGCTTTGAAATTTCATGTAAATGAGATCATGATGTGTCAATCCAGTCTGCTCTTCTCCCCAAATTTTTGACACTTAAGTTGATTTATTAATTTTAACAGCACAACTAAATGGTATTCCATTTTAGTTAAATCCACAATATATTGATTCCTTATTTTGTTGATGGAGAGTTAGGTTGCTTTCATTGTTACAGTATTGCAATGAACATTCTTGCACATTTCTCCTAGACATGTGTGAGAGTTCTTCACTATACATCTAGGAAGGGATTTGCTGGGCCATGGATTTATATGCCCTCCACTTTATTAAATGCTGCTATTTCTCTCTAAATTGGTAAATACTCTCATCTGCAGTGAATGAGAGTTCCCACCGCTCTACAACTTTACTAACCCTTGATATCGTTGAGCTTTTAGTAAAAAAAAAAAAAAAAAATCTAACGGGTATGAAATTGTGCTTTTGTTGTTTTACTTCGCTTTTCCCTCATTACAAATTATATTGAACAGCTTTTATATAATAGGTGATTCTATAAATCGCTCACTCATTTTTGCCCATTAAAAAAATTAAACTCTATTTATTCTCCTTACCTCCTGGATATTAATCCTTTACTTGGTTATATGCATCCTGAACATCTTCCTTTCTTGTAGCTTATTGATTCCTATTTTCATCATATCCTTGTCATACAAAAACTTTGATCACAATTGTATGTATAAAGTGTTATTTAAGAACTCATCTCTGCCTTAAAATCATAAAGATGTTATCCTGTATTTTCTTCAAAAAGTTGTTTTAAAGTTTGTTTAAAATGTAAGCCTTGAACCTCCTAGAAATGACTTTTTACATGGTGTGAGGTTGGGATTTACTTATTTTTCTGCTATGGAAGACCAATTACGCCACTGTACTCATGTGGATGGTTCATCTCTCCAGTGAGTGTATATGCCACCTCTGTCCAATGCATGGAACTGCTCTAATGCACTCTGGTTTATATCTGTTCACTAAAACTGCACTACGGTTTATATAGAATCTGTTCAATCTGGTAGGATGTGTCTCTTTATGTTGTTCTACTTTAAAATTGCCTTGCCTATTTTTGATCATTCTCCCTTCACATTGATTTTGAAATTAAGGTTGAACACACATTAAAGATGTCTGTTCTATGCTAGGTTGTTTTTATCATTAATGGATGTTGAATTTTAGCATATAATCTTTCTTCATATATTAACAGGATCATATAGTTGTTATAATCAATTTTGATTAGTAATTTTCTACTGTTAAATCATCCTTGCATTCCTGGGATAAGCTTTTTTGGTTATGATATGTATTCTTGTTAGCTGGATTCAAGTTGCTAATATTTACATCTATATTCCTGAAATAGACCTGTAATTTCCTTTCTTATTTTGTCTTTGTCTGGTTTTGGTATCAGGGTTATATTACTCATTATTTGGGAGCAAACCATCGAGGCCCTAGAGCAAAAATTAAATATAAAATGAAGATATGATAGAGAATTATATCTTTGCTTTCTGTTTCATTGGTTTCTGCTGTTTGTTGTTTTTGCTAATCTCTTTTCCTTTTCTAATTTGAGTTGAAAGCTTATCTCATTAATTTGGAGATCTTATTCTTTTGTAATGTATTTATTTAAAACTATAAATTCTTCTTCAGTACTACCGTAGCTACATTCCATATGTTTTGATATATAATAGTTTTATTTCCATTTAGTTGTAAATATTGAACATTCTCCTTCATTTCTTTAAACATGTTATATTTTAAAACATATGAGTTTTAAGTCACATTTTCATAAATACTTTCTAACAACTGCATTACAGTCAGAAAATTTGGTCTGTATGATATAGACTCTTTAGTATTTCTTGAACCTTGTTTTGTGGTCTAGTGTATAGTCAATTTTTGTAAATGTTTCAATTGGGCTTGAAAAGAAGATGTATTCTCTGATTATTGGGTATGGATTCTATATGTGTTTAGTAGATTAAGTTCATTACATTGCTTATTCTATATTCTTGCTAAAAATTTGTCTGTTTTCTTAATCACTGAGAATTGTGTTAAAGAACATTATTTTAGATTTGTGATCTTTTTTCTTATAATTTTCTCAAATTTTGTTTTATTTATCTTGAGGTCATTAACATGGACTCATTTTAAAGCTCTTTATATTCAAATTATGTATTAAATTAGAAAGCTGTTTTCTGGTATTCTATTCTGGAGTGGATTTAATTTCCAAGACTTGCCAGAACATGTTCTTTCTCTGACAAATAAACAGGGTGTCATTGTATTATACTATATTTGTGATTTTTATAACTCTCTAAGAATTGCAGCCATTCCCCATCTGGTCAGACAAAGCAAGAATGATCACAATGTAATGATGTTCAGGACTGAATAGGACAATTGAGAGATCTCCTTGCTTGAATGCTTTAAGTAATAGGACAGATCATTTCTCTTTGTAGTTTAGGTGGAGTTCTAAAAAAAGATGACCATGTGACTATTTCCTATTATTCTAACATATGATTACCATTAAGTAGGGGGTGTGCTTTCCTTCTAATGTGTGGGACTCTTTTAGCCATCAATTTACACCACCCATAAGCAATACGCCGCACCGAACGAAGCAACATTAATTTTCCCCATTGATTTTTAAGATAGATTTTTATGGCTTCAGCTTGAACGGTCACTTTTACAGCCCTGCACTACTTGGAAGAAAAGCAAGGACTGCCTATAGAAACAATGCCCAGAACATTTCAAATGCTGGATAGTGGAGTAAAATGGATGCAATGGATTTAAGTTTAATTAAATTGAACATTAATATATCCCCTACTACGCATTAGGAGATTACAAATTGAATAAAAGGGTGAGAGAGCTGGGTTGGAGGATGCAGAGCATTAAAGAGAAGACTGGGGAGGATGACAGTGGGAGAATATGGTAAGTTAAATGTACTAAAAAGCTGGTAGAAAGCAAAATACTGTAATTACTTGCAGTGGTAGTGAACAAAGACAGATGACTTAAAAATGCAGGTCATTTTTAGATGGTGAACTTTTTTTTATTATGCAATTAAGAACAAAGACTTGCTTATTCAACTCATTAATATTTGATCTAGGTGTATAGAAATGCAACAGATTTCTGCACATTGATTTTATATCCTGTGACTTTGCTGAATTGATGTATGAGTTCTAGCAATTTTCAGTGCAGTCTTTAGGGTGTTCTACATAGAGTATCATGTTGTCTGCATAGAGTGAAAGTTTGACTTCTGCCTTGCCAATTTGGATGCCTTTTATTTCTTTTTGTTGTCTCACTGCTGAGGCTAAGACTTCCAGTAAATAGTAAGAATGGACATCCCTGTCTTGTTCCTACGCATAGAGGAAAGCCTCTCAGTTTTTCTCCATTAGGATGATGTTAACTGTGGGTCTTTTTTATATGGACTTTATGATGTTGAGGTATGTTCCATCTATCCCTACTTTGTTGAGGTTTTTTATCAGGAAAGAATGCTGTATTTTGTCAAATGCCTCTTCTGCATCTTTTGAGAGGATCATATGGTTCTTACACTTTCTTTTATTAATATGGTGTATCACATTGATGATTTGGGAGTATTGAACCACCCTTGCAGCCCAGGAATAAATCCCACCTGATCGTGACAAATAATTCTTTTAATGTACTGTTGAATTTGATTTGCTAATATTTTAGAGAATTTTTGCATCAATGTTCATCAGTGATATTGGCTTGTAATTCTTTTTAGTGGGTCTTTTGTCTGGTTTTGGAATCAAGGTAATGCTGGCTTCATAGAATGAGTTTGGAAGTTTTCCTTCCATTTCTATTTTTTGGAACAGTTTGAGAAGAATAGGTATTAAGCCTTCTTTAAATGTCTGGTAGAATTCCCCTGGGAAGCCAGCTGGCCCAGGACTTTTGTTTGCTGGGAGATTTTTGATTATTGATTCAATGTCTTTGCTGGTTATGGGTCTATTCAAATTTTCTATTTCTTCCTTTTTCAGTTTTGGTAGTTTGTATGTTTCTAGGACTTTGTCCATTTCTTCCTGGTTGCCCAGGCATATAATTTTTCATAGTATTCTCTTATAATTGTTTGTATTTCTATGCTGTTGGTTATGATCTCTCCTCCATCATTCATGATTTTATCTATTTGGGTTCTTTCTCTTGTTGATAAGTTTGGCTAGGGGTTTATCAATTTTATTAATTCTTTCCAAGAACCAGCTCTTAGTTTCATTAATCCATTCTGTTTTTTTTTAAAGATTTTATTTATTTATTTGAGAGAGAGAGAGAGGGAGAGAGAGAGAGAGAGAGAGAGAGAAAGCAAGCACAAGCAGGCGGAGTGGCAGGCAAAGGGAGAGGGAGAAGCGGGCTTGATCCCAGGACCCTGGGATCATGACCTGAGCTGAAGGCAGATGCTTAACTGACTGAGTCACCCAGGCAACCCTCCATTCTATTGTTTTTTTGTTTGTTTGTTTGTTTCTATATAATTTATTTCTACTCTAATCTTTATTTTTTCCCTTCTTCTTCTGGCTTTAGACTTTATTTGCTGTTCCTTTTCTAGTTCTTTAATGTGTAAGGGTAGGCTGTGTATTTGAAACTTTTCTTGCTTCTTGAGGTAGGCCTGCACTGCGATACACTTCCCTCTTAGGACTGCTTTTGCTGTATCCCAAAGGTTTTGGGATGCCATGCTTTCATTTCCATTTGCTTCATGTATTTTTAAAAAATCTTAAATTTCCTGGTTAACCCATTCATTCTTTAGTAGGATGTTCTTTAACCAATAATGAAGCAGCAGAAAGAGAAATCAAGGAATTAATCTCATTTTCAATTGCACCAAAAAACAATAAGATACCTAGAAATAAATCTAACTAAAGAAGTAAAAGATCTATTCTCTGAAAACTATGGAACCTACTTATGACAGAAATTGAAGAGGAACCAAAGAAATGGAAAAGCATCCTATGTTCATGGATTAGAAGAACATAGTCAAAATGTCTATACTACCCAAAGCAATTTACACATTTAATGCAATTCTTATCAAAATACCACCAGCATTTTTCACAGAGCTAGAACAAACAATCCTCAAATTTATATGGAACCACAGAAGACTCTGAATAGCCAAAGCAGTTCTGAAAAAAACAAAAACAAAACAAAACAGGAGGAATCATGATTCCAGGTTTCAAACCATATTACAAATATGTAGTCATCAGGACAGTATGGTACTGTCTCAAAAACAGACACATAGATCAATGGAACAGAATAGAGAACCCAGAAACGGACCCACAACTATATGGTCAACTAATCTTCAGCAAAGCAGGAAAGAATATCCAGTGGAAAAAAGACAGTCTCTTCAACAAATGGTGTTAGGAAAATCAGACAGCAACATGCAGAACAATGAAGCTGGACCACTTTCTTACATCATACACAAAAATATATTAAAAATGGATGAAAGACCTAAATGTGAGACAGGAAACCATCAACATCTCAGAGGAAAACACAAGCAGAAACCTCTTTGACATTAGCCATAGGACTTCTTACTAGACATGTCTCCGGAGACAAGGAAAACAAAAGCAAAAATGAACTTTTGGGACTTCAGAAAGATGAGAAGCTTCTGCACAGTGAAGGAAACAGTCAACAAAACTAAAGGCAGATTACAGAATGGGAGAAGATATTTACAAATGACATATCTGATAAAGGGTTACTATTCGAAATCTGCAAAGAAGTTATCAAACTCAACACCCAAAAAACAAATAATCCAGTTAAGAAATGGGCAGAAGACATGAATAGACATTTTTCCAAAGAAGACATCCAGATGGCTTACAGACACATGAAAAGGTGCTCAACATCTCTCATCATCAGGGAAATACAAATCAGAACCATGATGAGATACCATCTCACACCTCTCAGAATGACTAAAATTAACAACACAAGAAACACCAGGTGGAGAAAGGGGAACCCCCCCTTGCATTGTTGATGGGAATGCAAACTGGTGCTGCCACTCTGGAGAACAGGATGGAGGTTCCTCAAAAAGTTAAAAAATAGAAGTACCTTATGATCCAGCAGTTATACCACTAGATATTTACCCAAAAGATACAAAAATACAGATTGGAAGGGATACATGCACCCTGATGTTTATGGTAGGATTATCAACAATAGCCAAACTATAGAGAGCCCAACTGTCCATCAACTGATGAATGGATAAAGAAGAAGTTGTACACACACACACACACACACACACACACACACACGGAATATTACTCAGCCATCAAAAAAAAATGAAATCTTGCCATTTGCAATGACATGGATGGAGCTAGAGTGTATTATGCTAAGTGAAATAAGTCAGTCAGAGAAAGACAAATACTATATGATCTCCCTCATATGTGGAATTTAAGAAAGCAAACAAATGAACATATGGGAAGGGGGAAAGAAAAAAAGGAGAGAGGGAAACAAGCCATAAGAGACTTTTCATAATAGAGAACAAACGGGGTTGATGGAGGGAGGTGGGTGGGGGATGGGTTAGATGGGTGTTGAGTATTAAGGAGGACACTTGTTATGATGAGCACTGGGTGTTGCATGCAACTGATTAATCACTGAATTCTACTCCCAGAAACCAATATTGCACTGTATGTTAACTACCTAATATTTAAATTAAAAAAAGATATTTGATCTAGGCTTAATAGCCATCTCAATTACTTATTTATTCCCTGGCTTTGAACATTTTATACATATAATTTAAGTTCTCTTTAAAAGGTTTCTTTTTAGTGATATGTTTTTGAACCAAAACTGAGTTTCACACCTACATTTGAGGGTTTTTTATTTTTACCTTTAGTAACCAGCAAGACATAAGGAGACTAAAAGAGATGGTTATCCAAAGAAGTATTCCTTAGAAAGCTTCTGGATCCTGGGACAAAGAGCCTTCCCATTCTGGAAAGCCTTCCCAGTTGCAGGACTTCTTCCACAACAGCCAAGTCTTCTTAGAGCTCTGTCCTATACCCATAACCCACCATACTCTCCAAATAGTTCTACTTACCTTGCTCAGAATCATCACCTGGTTCTTAGAAAATAACTCCCTTCCCTGAAAGTCTCCATTCTTAGTTTTGGCTGTATTAATGATCTACATAGAACATCTGAATCACATGCCAGATTTTGGCATCAGGATTAGGCATCACTGGTGCCGAGTAGAGATGGGTGGGAATGTGTAACGGAGGTGGTTTTCCAGTGTAATATTGGGCTGCACCCAAAAGAGGCTTCAAATTAGGTAGCAGCAGACGAATACAGTAGCTCACCTGGGAAACTAAGGAAACTTTTCTTAAGAAAATTTTTCTGTGTGTACTTCTACCCTTCTCTGGAAGGATCAAGTTAGACCCACCTATATATTATAGTTCTTCAAAGTCTGGAAGAACTTTCCATTTCAGACTATTTTTGTCCCAGTTTGCCCCTGGATCATATCACAAATTATTGTTTTATCTTTGGTCTGCCACTGAGTTAAATAGAATTCAACCACTGATTCTAAAATACCTGTAGGAATATATGACTCAAACCTGTCGGAATATATGAACTCATAAATGAGTTCAAGAATGAAATGTATTCAGCGTTGTGGTTAATGATTTTAAAATTATTTTTTGATTCTGCTTAATATAGAAAATTTGGAAAATTCAGAAAAGTATGAAGAAAATAAAAATCACTCATAATTCTTTTAGTATTTAGCATATTTCCCATGTATATATATTTCAGATACAAATTTTACCACATCAAAATTATAATATCCATGTTAGTCTTTTATTTTTTGATAAATAATAATAAATGATAAAAACATGTCATGGACAGTGTTCGCTATCATTAAATACTCCTCCAAAATATTTTTATTAAGTCAGGGCTATCAATCGTTTCCTTTATGCCTTCCTCCTTTGCTTTTATGCTTGGAAAAGTCATTCTCACTTGGAAATCAAATATTTCCCCAAGTCACTTTCTAAACATTCTATGAATAAAAACTCAGGCCAAATTTCCCCAGCAATGCAGAATTATCGGAGGCAGAAAGTAAGTGCTATGCATAACTCTGGGCCACCTAGGACTAGCCATGGCTTAAGATACCCAATCTAGGAGACCAACAACTTCAAACTCTCAAAAGTGAACAAAACCCAAATTGCCTCATACAGTTAGAGATGTTTTGAGAAATGAAGAAAATGAATGATATTTTTCCTTTGAACTATATATATGCTTTTTTTTTTTACTTTCCATTTCTATGTCTGCTCTTCCTGTCCATGTGTAGATTCCTGCCCCCAGAACTTCTTCCCTCTGTTTGCCTTGATTTAAGTCTCTTACCCTCCTATAAACAACATCTGTTCACTTTTGCGGAAAGATAACCTCTAAGTTCTGTATATTTGTTTCCTTCTCCTTAAATAGCTATTCTAGTTTTCTTTTTTTTTGATGAATTTAGTGTCTGTATCATCCCTCTTGGCCCATGAGAAATTTAAGGAAACTTTATTACCAACAAGTAGTGTTTCTTTTTTAAGTTTTTACTTAAATTCCAGTTACATAGTGTAATATTAGTTTCAGGTGTAGAATTTAGTGACCCATCACTTACCAACACCCAATGCTTATCACTACAGGTGCTGTCTTTAATACATCGTCCATTTAACCCATCTCCCTGCTCACCTCCCCTCCAGTAACCCTCAGTTTGTTCTGTATAGTTAAGAGTCCGTTTCCTGGTTTGCCTCTCCCTGCCCCACCCCTATACAGTTAGTGTTTCTTAAAGCTTTTTTTTTTTTTTTTGGTTTCATGGTGAAGGAGCATCTAGAACACAATTTGATAATAAGTCCACCATGTCTGCTTCCTCTTCCCCACGTGCCCCCCTAACCCCCCCCCTCACTGTACCATGAATATAACATCAGTGATGGTTCTGCTAACCTGGTATAAACAAGCATTTAACAAAAAGAGATTTTGGGATCCAAGCATACCTCTGTTTGTTTACTTTATTTTGCTTATAAGACATAAAAATTTGTGATATGAATACCAGAAAAAAAAGAGAGGTGGCAAGTATTAAAATCAAAAGTGATGGCTCTATATTTTTCAACATAATTATATAATTGTCAATGTAAAAGCTAAAACCCCACAATCATATCATGTATTTTGCACTTTAAAGATGTCTGCCAAGTAGCAGTTATATATTGAGATAATGAAAAACTGTGAATTATATGTTGAGATAATGAATTCAGTTTGAACAATTTCCTGAATAACAAAATAATAGAGCCCATCTTATCATTTAAGCTGGGTAGTTTGCTTCTGTACCATTGTTTTCTGAGCTTTGTGTGTCCAAGACATTCATGGATCCATCTGCTAAATCGGAGTGGGAAGTGGAAGTGGCTCTTGGGGCATGGCACGGGATAATCAAGCTGGCCAACAAAAAGAGGGACATATGGAACCAGAGCCACATCTTGATACTTCTGGTTTCCATGGCAGAGAGGCAGGGTCAGCTGGGGATTATAGAGCAGGGAAGAAAGAGCAGTGATAAAACTGCCTCTGATTCTCCAGGCAAGAGATAGAATCTTGGTTCCAGAGTGGAATCCAGGAGTGTGGAGATCTGGCTATTATTTTCATAATAAATTTTTCACTTTGAGATGTAATTAGAACAATTAATACAGTTCTCTGTACCCTTTCCAACTTCCTCCAAATGGTAACATCTTCAAAAACTATAGCATAATATCATACTCAGAGTACTGACACTGGTCAAGACACAGAACTTTTCCATCACTGCAAGAACTCTCATGAAGCCCTTTTATTGCCACATCACTTTGCTCTTATCTCCACCTCTCCTTAACCCCAGCAACCACTAATCTGTCTCTCCACTTCTATAACTTCAACACTTCATGAATATTACATAAATGAAATCACACAGTATGTATCTTTTCAGGATTGGTTATTCATTCAGCATAATTCTCTGGAGATTCGTTTAGGTTGGTGCATGTTTCCATAGTTTCCTCCTTTTTATTGCTCAGAAGTTTTCCATGGTAGGTATGTACTAGTTTGTTCACCCATTCAGGCATGGAAGGCTATCTGGATTGTTTCCAGGTTTTGGCTATTATAAAGCTGCTCTAAACATTTATGTATAGGTGTCTGAGCGAACATAAGTTTTGATTTCTCTAGAACAAATTGCAAGAGTGCAATTACTGGGTCATATGGTAGTTGCAGATCTAGTTTTTAAAGAAACTGTGTGGAAGTGTTGAATCACTATACTGTACATCTGAAATTAATAGTACACTGGATGTTAAGTGGAATTTATAGAAAAGATTTAAAAAATAAAAGAAACTGTTAACTGTTTTCAAGATTAGCTCTACCATTTTACATTCCCACCAGCAACGCAGGAGTGATCCAGTTATTCCACATCCTCCCTTGCTTTTGGTGGCGGGGTCTCTCTGATACATTTTATTTTAGTCATTCTGATAGGTATGTGTGACAGCTCATTGTAATTTTAATTTGAATTGCCCTCATAGCAACTTTTTAGGTGCTTTCCATCTGCATACTCTTTGGTTAAGTGTTTAGGTCTTTTGCCCATTTTTTTTTGACTAGATTGCTTGCTTGTTGTGGGGTCAAAATTTGAGTTTATATACTTCAAATAGGAGCCTTTATCAGATATGTGGTTTGCATATATTTTTTTCCCAGTTTGTATCTTGTCTTTTTTGTCCTAAGGGTGTTTCACACAGTACAGATTCAGAATTTTGATTGTTTGATAATGCCCAATTAATCAATTTTTCCTTTATGGAAAATGATTTGATGTCAAACCTAAGGTTTCTTTACCTGGCTGTATTTTCTGCAAATTTTTTCCTAAACGTTATTATAATTTTACATTTAAGTCAGTGATTCATTTTGAGTTAATTAAAAAATATATATATATTTTGAGAGTGGGAGCACACACGTGATCAGGGAGAGGGGTGAAGGGAGAAGGGGAGAGAGCAACCTCAAGCAGACTCCCCACTGAACTTAGAACCTGACTTAGTCGAGGACTGGGACATCATGACCTGAGCCAAAATCAAGAGCTAGCTGCCTAACCGGCTGAGCCACCCAGGCACCCTGAGTTAATTTTTGTATAAGGTATGAGACTTAGATTGTGGGTTTTTTTGTTTGTGTGTGTGTGTGTATGGAAGTCCACTTGCTCCAGCACCATTTATTGAAAAGGCTTTCTCTTCACTATTGAATTGCTTTTCACCTTTGTCAAAACTCAGTTGGGCATATTTGCGTAGGTCTATTTCTGGGTCCTTCGTTCTGTCCCATTTATCTGTCTTTACTGTGTTCCATTTGCCTCTCCCTTCACCAACACCACACACTTTTGATTACTGTAGCTATATATCTTGAAATTGGGTAGAATGGTTCTTTTGGTTTTATTTCCTAGTCTTTTTCTAGGTTCTTAAGGTGAGAGCTTGTTGTTTTGAACCTTTTTTTTTTAGAGAGGGAGAGAGAAATAGAGATGGGGGGAGAGAAGGAGGGAGTAGGTGCGAAGGGAGAGGGAGATTAAGCAGCCCCCATGCCATGCACCAGCACAATGTGGGCTCAGTCTCACAACCCTGGGGTCCATCATGACTCGAGTCAATACCACGAGTTGGATTAACTGACTGAGCCACCCAGGCGCCCCTCCTCCTTTCTAATGTATGCATTTAGTGCTCTAAACCTTGCTATCCATTGATTTAGCTGTGTCCCACAGATTTTAGTATGTTGTAGTTTCATTTTCATTCAGTTCGATGTATTGGGATTTTATCTTTGATCCATGGATAAAGTAGACTGTGTATGGATATTTGTTATCTTTCTCCTTTCAATATGTAGTTTGAATTTTTTAAATATTTTTAAAAATTTTTAAATTTTAATTCCTATAAGTTAATATGTAGTGTTATATTCATTTCAGGTATATAATATAGTGATTCAATGGTTCTTTTTTTTCAAATGTTAAATTCTAGTTAAATATCCTGTAATACTGGTTTCAGGAATAGAATTCAGTGATTCATCACTTAAATATAACACCTAGTGCTCATCACAACAAGTGCCCTCCTTAATACTCATCACCCATTTAGCCCCCCCAAACCTCCCTCTAGTTTGTTTACATCGTCGTCAGAGACCATGGTTCTGTGGGATTTTTTCTTTTCTCTTCTTTTCTATTGTTTTCTTCCTTTCTCTCTTTTTTCTTTCCTTTCTCTCTTTCTCATTCATTCATTCATTCATTCATTTGCTGAGGTCTGTTTTTTGGCCCAGAATATACAGAACATAGGCCCTTGAAAATAATGTGCATTGTGCTGTTGTTGGGCAGAGTGATTTATAAATGTGGTTTAGGTCCTGTTGGTTCATGGTGGTGTTAAGTTCATATCCTTGTTGATTTTCAAACGATTCTCTGTACATTGGTTACGTAAAAACACCAAATTGCTGGGCGAATTCAGTCACAAGGGTGGGGAGGGTGTGGGGGTGGGGTGGGAGTGGTCACATCTTTGTGAGTTTACTCCAGGAGCCCTACCAGGTTCTCTCAGTGAAGAGCTGAGACAAATCAGATCATAAGGGTATGCTTTGAGCAAGAAAAGAAAAAGCAACAGTTCTGAAATTCACCAGAGTACCGTGTTCTTCTTAACAAGGCCTGCCCTCAGGGGAAACTAGTTAAACCTGAGCCTAATCTACTGGGATTTTACCAGAACATAACTGACCTGGGAAAGAGGAACACCCCACGCTGCGGAACCCCCCAGCCCCAGCAAGTTCTCCTCTCCTGCCTGAGGGGAAGGACTGGGCGCACGCAGGAGGTCACAACCTTGGGGCTCAGGGGCACTGGAGACAGACTAATTGGACTAAGGATGCCCCTGCCACACACCCACCACCCGCGATAGGCCTGTCACTGAAGGTAGTGCCCTATACCCGGCACAGCATGATCATGTCTGGCTCACAACTAAAAATTATAAGGCATGCTAAGAGGGTAAAAAACAGTTTTCAGAGACACAGCAAACATGAGGACCAGTTTCAGACATGGTGTAGATGTTGGAATTATGAGACTAGGATATTAAACAAAGATAATTAATATGCTAAGGTTTCTAGTGGATAAAGAAGACAGCATACCAAAACAGATCTGCAATGTGAGAGTTGGGAATTCTAGGACAGAATGAAAAATTGCTAAAATAAAAAACTTCATGTAACAATGTGATTGGAGGAAATAATGTCTATGAATTAAAAAAAAAAAAAAAGGAGGACACTAAACGGTAGATGCAGGAGGTTCAGAGCACACCAAGCATGATAAATACCAAAAAATCTGTACATAGGGGCATCTGGCTGGCTCAGTCAGAAGAGCGTGCGGCTCTTGATCTGGGAGTCATGAGTTCAAGCCCCACGTTGGGTATAGAGATTACTTAAATTAGTAAATCAAGTGAAGCATAAAATCTATACATAGGCATATCAAAAACTGCAGGAAATGAAGGAAACAACAAAAAGGGAAAAAGGATCCACTGGGAAAAACCACCTGACATACACAGAAATACAGATGAGACTACAAAGAAACTTCCCTTTAGAAACCGTACAACCAAGGAGTGGAGTGGAATAAAAAAGCCACCAAATTAAGAATCTGTCGCCTCTGAAGTTATCCTTCCAAAGTTAAAGAGAAATGACGACAATCACAGATCAAAAATTGTGGAATTTGTTGCTGACACCCCTGCCATGCAAACTATAAAAAACTTTCTTCGGGGCAAAGGAAAATGATACAGGCCACCTCCACCGAGATACACCTGCTTCCTGGAAGACATGGATTTAATGTGGAAAACAGGCTCCAGCGGACATCCATGAAAATATCAGACCCTGCCAGTTCTTTTTTTTTTTTTTTTCTTGTGTGTTGTTACAACTGAAAGTCTACTCTCTTGGTTGGTATCTCTGGGGACACCCTTCAGTGTGGTGCGCTTGCACCCCACCCCTCCCACACCAATAAAAGACAAAGACAGAGGAAGCTTCAGAGGGAGGAGATCTCTGGGACCAGGCTTCTGTGAATGGTGGGGGTGAGGGGGGGGATGAGGCTCAGCCAGGGACGGGTCCCCCTGTGCCTAACACCCATGCAGAGGAAAATGGCATGGCCCTGCTATGACCCTCTAGGTGTGCTATAGGACCAGGTGGGCTGACAGAGGCCCCAGCTCCAGGCTGTGCATCTATTCCCCCCATGCACTGTGTAAGTAGTTTCTTTTTCTGTCCATGCAATGAGCAAAGGAAGAGGAGGGTCTGCTAGAACTCAGGTGCCCCTCCCCCACCCCAACTGATGTCAGCCCCTCTGGCCAGGCACTGGTGTGTGTTGGAGACGGAACCCTCCTTGGGGTTCCAAGCACTTATTTGTGGCCCACAAGACACTGGTGATTGGAGACAGAGCCACGAGGCCCTTTGGAGCCAGCTGGTGGCCATGGAAATGTCTCTCCAGCCAGTTCTAGAGCAGCTGTGGGCTGCCCTGTTGGTGATACACGAAAGTGTGCCACACATGCCACGAGTCTCTGAGTTTCGCTGGGAGATCCTGGTGTGCACCGCAGTGGTGATAGTCCTAGTAAAGAGCGGACGCAGCTTAAGAAGACGAAGGGGGCAGTGTGCCCAGGGTGAAGTCTCTGAGAAAGGCGTGCAGGAGACAGGTGCAGAGACACAAGCCTGTGAAGCTGTCGCATCTCCTGTGCAGAAGGCCAGTCCTCTCCCACTACAGATTCTCGCTCTGGAGGTCCTGAACAAAACTCACAGCTATTTCTCAGTGAAAGACGCTGCCCAACTGCTGAAGGGAATTGGGGAAAGCCCGCCTAATAGCCCTTCCCCGCCGACTGATGAAAATCCCATCTCCAGAGCATCACAGGAAGATGGAGAACCGCCCGCGAGGAAAATAACGGAAGGCTCCAATGCCAGCCCCGATGTTCAGGGAAGTCAAGGCCCGCGGGCCCAGGAGATCGGCAGTGGCGGGCAGAGAGAGCAGGAAGAGGCAGAGGAGGAAGGCAGGCCAGAGCTTCCCAGCCCAGGAGTGCAGCCGGCTGCGGGTGCGGACAGAAGCCAACTCCAGAGCCTAGGCCAGATCATGCTGAAGATGCTGCACGTGCTGGAGCTCGTTAGACATCAGCTGGATGGTGCGGGCTCCGAAGGACAGGGGAGGAGGGAGGCGGCTACTGGCCCCATCCACCCGTCAGCCCACTACCAGAATGGCTCCCCTCTCGGCGTCCACGTCCCTGTGCCCTCGGGCGGGGGCCCAGAGAAAAAAGGAAAGCTGTCCAGGGAACTGATGAAGCAAAACAAGATAACTGCAGAGCTCAGAAAACAAGTAGCAACCTACCAAGCTGAGGAATTAAGTTTGCGACTTCAAAACACCCTCCTGGACAGTGAGATTAACAAGGTCCGGCAGCAGCTCAAAGTACAGCCTGAGACGTGGGAAGAGCACATCCTGCAACTGGAGAGAAAGCTGGTGGAGGAGCAAACCCTCCGCCTGGAAGTGGAGAACGAACTGATCAAGATACGCAGGAAGGCCGATGAGGCCAATTGGAACTTCAGCCTCTACAGGAAGATGGCTGAGGACCTGAGCAAGGAAAGGGAGAAGATCTGCTCCTTGCACGAACGGGACATCCTCGTGTATGAGAAGAGGAGTGACCAGAGCCAGAAGGCTGCTTGGAGGGCCGAGAGGGAGCTCAGAAAGCTGAGGGAAGAAAACCGTTGGCCGGTGCAGAATCTGGTCAACTTGGGGCCCAGGGTCCAGCCTGTCCCATGGGGGCCTCCTGCTCCTGTTCTGAGCACAGCCCCCAGACGCCCTCAAGGGCCAGGGGCTCTCCTGAATCCCCAGAGGCCCCAGCAGGGAGCAAGGGTGTGCCCGGAGGGCTCAAGGGCCTCGGGTCCCCTGCAGGTCTGACTCAGCTTCCCAGCAGCCACCAAGGTCCGCAACCAGAGCACAGCAGCTGTTGTGCCTCCCCCTTAAGCCATACCCACTGCTCCTTTTAGTTTAAACCCACCCTAGTATTTAACTGATGCTACATAGTTCTTAGTGAAGTTCCCTATAGCCCTAGGAGAGAGAGTATTACTCAATGTTTGTTAAACATAAAAAATAAAATAAAAATACCAAATTGCTGATACTACTGCTGAGAGTTGATTTTATTAAGGGACTATATGCCAAGCACTCCGTTACGTCTTTTACATGGATTATGTCATTTAATTTTCCCAATAACCCAGTGTGTCACACATTACTGAGCTTCAGAGAGGTTAAATAACTTGCCCCAAGACCACACAGGTAGTAAATTTCAGAGCTGGCATTCCAACCCAGGGCTATTTAAATCTTTGACATTCCTTTCCTCCTAGTCCCTAGTACCACCATTAGTGGGAAGGGGGCTTTAAATCAAGATGACAACATCTCTTTCAAGCCTGCAAAGTGTAAATATCAATCCACTCCAGTCACTGCCACTGCTTTGGCAGCCTCACTGCTTCCACAAGGACACAGAGACAAATGACCCCAAGGTTTCTTTTCCCAGTTTCTGGTTGTTGCCCTGACATAGATGGGAAATTTAAGTGATTAAGTGGAGGAGCAAGTGGACAGCCAGAAACAGCGAGAGTTAGAGAGGCGTGGAAAGAGTAGCAGAGATATGGAAATGTCCAAACTCAGGTGCATGCTTGAGGATGGCCTGGTGAAAAAGGGATGAGGTCTTACTTATCTTTGGTGAAATGGAGCTTAATCCTAATTGATGCTTCTTTTTCTTGCTCTAAAACCAACAACCCTTGATTGATTTTCATTATGTTTCATCCTTTTTCTGTGGTTACACTGTGTTCTCCTCTTTCTTGGAAACTTAGCTTGGGTATAGGGCTGCAATATATGGCTGTACAGATCGTGCACTGTGAAAATTCAGGTGGTACCATTTATATCCTATGAGATGATTTGACAAGTCATCTCCCAGAAATCTTTCCACATCATTATCACTGGATTCTCATTATTCCCAATCATTAACAAATATTTGAAGACTGGTTAAGTGCCAGGTATTTTTCTTGGTTCTGAGGTTTTAGCAATGAACAAGATTGAGTCTCTGCCTTTGGCATTGGTACAGGAAGAGACAGACATCCATATGAACCAATAATATAAGTTTAGGTGTTATAAAGAAGTCGCACATGTGGGGGTGAGGTAAAATGTTTGGGAGATACATTCTTATATCTGTCAATAATAGATAGGACCAGAGTTATTAATAATAGATGTTCTATACTTAGCCATTTTTCCTCCTTTTCTTTTTGAAACTTAAGATAGCAGACAATATGTTGCAACAGATATTTAACCCAAGATAATAGAATTAGTTTCTTTTCTTAAAAGATTTTACTTATTTTAGAGAAAGAGCGTCTGTATGAGCAAGGGGAAGGCCTGAGGGGGAAAGCTAGAAGGGGAGGGAGAGGGATAAGCAGACTTCATACAGGGCTCGGATACTGACACAGGGCTCGATTCTACGACCCTGAGGATCATGACCTGAGCCGAAATCAAGAGTTGGATGTTCAATCACCCAGGTGCTCCTAGAATTAATTTCTTATCAGATTTTGCATTTGTCCTACCAGGATGAAATGTTAGTTTAAGAGAACATGAATTCCTTAATACACTGAGTGGGAATGGCTTAAGAATTTTTATTATTACATCTTATTTATAAAATTAAGGATACGTATGTGGGCATGGTAGTGGCAGTGAGGCAGATTTTGCAAATTTAGTACATTTTTGACACTTGTGAGGTATACTTTCCTAAGACTAGGAGAGCTCTCAAAATCACAAACCTCAGCAGGGCACCTAGTTTTCCCCCAAAACACAGTGAAATAGAACTAAAATATTTAAACATCTTTTGTATTCTTGATGGTTCCTTATAAATACAGGACTAAAGAAGTTTGTAGGGTTATTTTCTGGCTTAGAACCTTCATTACCTCAGATTTCTTCGCTTTCATTAACAGTTCTAGTGGTTGATTTTCTTTTAAGAATCTTCAAAAAAATACAGAGGAGTTTAAAAATAACCGTGAAAATCATTGCATTCAGGATGATGAATAGAAAATATCAAAACATATTAAGATGTTGGTCCATGAGATTGGCTCAAATGACCCATGCTTGGAATAGGGACCCACTTGATACTCTAGCCTCAGAAGACTTATGATTTAAATGAGGCCTCTGATAAACATATCATAATAAAAAAAAAGAAAAAGAAATCTCCACGAATCGTCAATCATTAGAGTTACTGAAAAATACTAAAACTGAGAACGCCAATCCACAGATGCGAAGGGTCTTTGGTATTATATTACAGATCTATAGCAGGAAAGCAAAATACAATCGTTTGCTCATCCCTTTATTGTTATAGCATATGTGAGATCATTGTGATAAGTGGTATAGAATTTTCCAAGTTGGATATTGTATGAGAAACTGCTCTGGGGCACCATAAATTAGATGTTTAGCCTTTTACCATATATCAGCTACCTGGTTGGTTCCTAATTTGTCCACAAATTCAAAAATGCTCAGAGACTCTGATCCTTTCTCTTTTATGAGGGTTGGTAACTTCAATCTCCAAGGCAGAAGTGAGGATAAACTGAGCCAGAGGTATGAGGGGGTCTTCAGAACCATGAAAGTAACCCACCAAAATCAAGGTGTTATCATTCAGTCAGGTATTGCTGGCTTCAAGTTTCCAGTTTTGCTCCTTGAGCAGAATGAAAACACATGGGAAGCATCAGTTAGCTGAAATGGACATTGTATAAAGGGTTTAACTTACTTCTTTTACAAACCACTGACAAAAGGCAGGACCAATCCATTCTCTTGCATGAATACCACAGTCTATCCAGACAGCTCTTTTGTAAGTTCGTGATCTTCTGCCCAGCTGAAAACAAGAGTATTCATAGTAACCAACTCAGGCTTTTATTTTTAAGTTCACTGATCAGCATAATTTAATTACATTTCAGTATAGTTCTTCACTATAGGTTGAGTCATTAGATAACCCACAAAAAAGATAAAGAAATTTCCTATCTATTTCAGAAGTCCAGGCCTGTTTATGCAGAAATAATAAATTTATTGCCTTAATTACAAATCTAACGGGAAAATAGACAAAAAAGAGCAGTCCCTTAAATAGGTTTGCTTCTCTTTTTCCCCCCAAAGATTTTATTTATTTAATTATCTATCTATCTATCTATCTATCTATCTATCTATCTATCTATCTATCATCTATCTATTGAGACAGACAGACAGACAGACAGCGAGGGCATGTGTGTGACCAGGAGAAGGGGCAGAGGGAGAAGGAGAGAATCCCAAGCAGATTCCACACTGAGTGAGGAGCCCAATACAGGGCTTGATCTCATGACCCCAAGACCATGACCTAAGCTGAAATCAAGAGCTGGGCGCTTAACTGGCTGAGCCACCCAGGTGCCCCAAATTTGCTTCTCCTTTAATATAATATGTGATTGCTAAGTAAAATGCTAAATTCCCCTTCCTCCTAACCCCCTCCTCTAAGAGAATCAGAATTGCAAGGAATATTTCTTAAAGCAATAACTATGTTTTAAATTTTTTTTAAAGATTTTATTTATCTGAGAAAGAGAGAGAGTGAGCAGAGGAGCAGGGGGAGGGGCAGAGGGAGAAGCACACTTCCTGCTGAGCACAACACAGGGCTCGATCTCAGGACCCTGGGATCATGACCTGAGCTGAAGGCAGGCACTTAACTGACTGAGCCCCCCAGGCGCCCCAGCAATAACTATGTTTTATTGGTGGACTAAGTCAAATTTTATTACAACACGATATGGGAAAGCAAAACAAATTGATTTATAGAATCAAGTGACAGATTTTTCTTTATAATCTTATTATATAAATATTACTTAAATGTGGTTTCTAACTCAGTAACAAATAAGCAGCTATTAACATTATATTCATAGGGAACTTAGTTTTCATTCATTATTTCACTCAACTAATACTTCAGGAAATCCTTTTTGGTTATTGTGCTTGACACTGAAGATTCAAAAATGAAAAGATAAGATGTTTATATGCTAGTAGGGAGTGCAGACATGGGAGCAATCAATCATTGTGATGTGGACATGCGTAAGTTGCTTAGGGAACATGAGTATTATGTCTAATTTTCCCAGGGAATAAAAGAAGGTTTTTCAGGGGAGGAACACTTGAGTACTTGGGTAAAACTTGAAGCTTGCCCAGCAGACAAGTTGGAAGAAGGCATCTCAAGCTTGGAAGAGAATTTGGGCACATCCTCTTTGAAGAACTGTTTTTGGGGTATGAGGAAGAAATGGCAGATGAAGCTGGACACAGAGGCAGAGAATGTGTGAAATCCCTAGGTCTTATGTAAAAGAGATAAGGCTTCATCGTGTATTTCATGGGAGAGGTGTGTGTATGTGAGATAGACAAGGGCACGAGCCCAAGGTCATGCTGACAATAGTGACGGATGAGGGTATGAGAAGGGAGAGGACAGGGACTTGAAAGGAATTTGCTCTATACTGAGGCCTTTATTGCAATGGTCCATGGAGAAGAGATCCAGAGATAAGTTAGGGTAAGTGTAGGCAAGACAAGAGAAAGAAGTGGAACAGATCCAGAAGATATGTAGAAGAAAGGATTGTCAGTTTTTGGTGGTAGATTTAAAGGAAGTGGTAAAAATAAGGGAGAGGAATTTAGGATGATGTTCATGCTTCTTGACTGCAATCACAGTGGTGCCATTCTTAGTCTGAGGTGCTTTTGTGAACATTGAGATGAGAAGGTCAAGTAGGCAATGACATCTGAATGCAAAGCACCAGAGAGTGGACCCCTACTAAATAGAAAGGTCTGGATGATTCTTGAAACCATGGGGTGGATGTGTCCATCTAAAGAGGATGGTAGAAGGAGAGCATGGAGTTTGAGCAGAGGGTCCCGGATGATCAGAACACATGGGAAGGGCAGGAGGAGAGGAACCAGTGAATGAGACTGCAGGGTATGGTCAGAGAGATAGGAGGAGACCCAACTAGGAGTCATTGTTGGTCTTGGCAAGAGAAGTTTTAGAGGATCCATGGGGGCAAAGGCCAGTGAGTCAAGGTCTGAATGGGAGGTAAGGAAATAGAAACAGTGACATAGGGAAATCTTTTCACATGTTTGGCTGAGAAGGGATAGAGAACTCTGGGTCAGTAGCTAGGAGAGAATGCAGGGTCAGGGGCCGGGAAGGGCATATACCTTCTTACACATTAATGTAGTTTTGCACTGGTTCATCTTAAGTAGCACCAGCTCACAAATAATTTTGAATGCCATTATTTTTAAGTGCATCAGTAACTCTGAATATGTTGGAAACAGCATTCCCTGGAATACTCAATGGCAAAAATTATATATGGTCCAAAAATCTAAGGGGAATTTTTTCTTAAATTATCCGATGATGTTTAATATAGGATGCTATGAAAGACCATTTCATTTTCCCCCCATAAGTCAAACTTGAAAAAGATGAATGTTTACTAAATATTTTGTTAATAATTTATTTTTACCTTTAAAACATAAAGAGACCTTCCCTCATACGATTTTCCAATGGAGAACATGCGAATGAGGCCTGAATGAGTTTTATTTAGATGATGCATCCAATTTTGAATCTAAAAGCAAATAAATAAAAACCATGTCAGACTCTCCCAATTATGGAGCTTTCAGAGAACAAAAGGTAACAAAAGGCAACAATAGGTCTCAGAGCTCAAAGAGCATACATCAGTATAAAACTGAACAAAAATCAGTCTTGTGTTCTTAATTTTCCTTAAGATACTCAATATTATATTTTCTGTCTTTACAAATAGTAGCTTCATGTCTTTATATTGTTCCCTTTCTAATGTATACCATCTACTACTGTTTATCATCAGCATCTTGATGGCAGAGCTGTATAGAAAATTCATCAATGTGTTCTGGGTTCTTTTTGAAAATAAAAATTTATTTCCATTCACCCCCAAGTATGTAAGAGGAAAAGAAATCAGCTTCATGAAAACCATGCAAACTACTTGAAAGGGTCTATTAAAGTCCCATATATTGTAATTTGCCACTGAACAGAAGATACTAAGAAAAAAGCATTGTCTTCTGCATTTAAAGGTTATTCAAGTCACACATCAGAGGGCATACTCTGAATAATTTCCCCAGTAACGGTGATACATTTGCATTGATCCAGTCACACACACTCATCTGTCATCAGAAGAAGGTATATTTGAGATGGATGAATAAGGTACTTAGAAATATGGATGACATTTCTGACTTAAAAGCCTTACCAGAAGTAAGGAAGTCACACAAAAGTGTCCCTTTAATCCATGATGTGCAACAGAGTCTGTTCTGAAAAAAATAGATTTTGAGAAGTACCCATGCTTTCTTTTCTATTCTTATTTAGTCTAATGTGCAGCATATATATATAGATATCTATATCTATATCTTATGTGTATGTATGTATGTATATATATATCTTATGTGTATGTATATATGTATATGTATGTACATATCTATAGATATATTTAAAAAGTTTTTTTCTAGTGCATTTTATAGCACTTCCATGTGCCAAGCTATCTAAAACCTTTCCATTGCTTCTAATTTCAAGCTTCTAAAACATATGTTGAAACATGAAATATATGAAAATAATTTGGAAAAGAAAGTCATTATCAAGAGAACAAAATATTCTCCTTAGAATATAACAGGATCCCATTAATTCTATGCCCGACATTCCTTTGCTCAATTCAGGGGAAGCATGGAAAATCTATGTACTTATTCATTTATTCATTCTGTCATCACCGCCTATTTGGAGGTCTCTATTTGTTCGCCACTGGGATTATAGTGGTGAACAAGAAAGAAATGGCCTGCCGTCATGGAACTTGCAGCTTATGAGGAGAGACAAGCATTAATCAAATGATCCTATAATTACATACGTAAAAACTATGATAGATACCATAGCCACGTGCTGTGGGTACATGTAATATGCTAGAGTTGGAGGTGGGGAGTTCTAATTCCATCTTCGAGAGTAGAAAACAGCCATCTTTTTGCTTGAGCTGAGATTCAAAGAGTAACTAGCTATCGTCCAGGTGACCAGTAAAGTATGTGGTGGTAGGAATGAGTTTGTTGTAGAATAAATAATAGGAAGAATAAATGACAACACGTTAAAAGGCCCTGAGGTTCCACAAATAAGGCTTGGCCTTTGGGAGGTCTCAACTTGTGCAGAGGCTATGGGGCAAGCATCAACTTTCACTCCCCTCCTCATCCAAATCATTGCCCTCAAACCCTGACTAGATCTACCTTCCATGGCTTTTTAGTTAAGGTTTTCACAGCTCCAATTATAGCAACATTACCTCACTTTTCCATTGCCCTTCCCATATCCTTTGTAGGGGTGGGTAGGGTAAAGCAAATGAAATTGAAATAATTTCACTACTTCTTATAAAGTCTTAATAATGGAAGAAATGATGAACTGAGGTGGCTGGGCAATATAAGAGCTTTATGTATTCTTCACATGGCCCCTGCCTCTGTCTTCATGCTTTTCTCCCAACCATTAGACCTAAATGATAAAGACGCATTTATTAAAAAAAAAAAAACAATGAAAGCTCCTCTGATTACATACTTCTTCTAAGGAGTGATAAACTTCATAATTATATCCAGACAGGTATCTTCGATTTCTCTGGGTTCGCAAACTGCTTGCCTTTTCCAGTGTGTTCTGAAGATCTTCTATGAGGATCCTGGATTTGAAATGATAGACGTGATAAAAACTGAATGGAGATCACATAAAAATCAGGCAATTTGAAATGGAAATTATGCATCTATGAAAAAGAGGATAGCAAATATTGACATTTCTTAAAGTACCAAATGTTGGGAAAATGTTCTCTTTTCGGAAATAGAAGCTGTTAAATTGGGTAATGAATATAACATGTAAAATTATAGGCAGATGTTCTCAAATAATAATTACTAGCATTGATTGAACAGCTACAAGAACTGAATGATGGGTATGAGCATTTACATTTATTGAGTACCTATTTAGACACCATGCTATGTATTTTATGTATACGAGCTTAGTTAATAACCATATGAGGTAGATTTTTTTTGTTACCTCCGTGTTACAAACAGGGAAAATGCACCCCCAAGGGTTAAGAACCTACCAACATCACTCTGCTAGTGATTTGAACTCAGAATGTGAACAGAGCCAGAATTTGAACTCAGAATGTGAACCTGAATTCTAGTCTTTAGACTCTAAGTCCCGTGTGCCATAATGAACACCAAAACAAGACAACACACACAGAAAAAGTTTGCAAAGGTTTAACAAAATGTTTAAATGTTTACAAAATTGAGCTGTGGTGTATTGCTTTTGCATTATTTCCAAGGTGGTCAGACCTTCTAAATATAAACAAGTGCAACTTGTTTCCACTCAAGGTAAGAGCAATTCCCCACATTAATTACCAGAAAGTTAAGAAACTCCGATGCTGATACATCTGTTTGTTTAGCTCCTGATAAAGCAACCATTGTTCCCTTTAGAAAGGCAATACTTTCCCAGGAGTTTCAGTACACAAAACTATGCCTCTTAACTGATTAGATTCTTTATCATTTATCATTATTAATTGATAAATGACTTAACATATTACCAATTACAGCATGAAATGCCCAGAGAACTATCAAGATAATTCTAATGGAGAATTGCTCCTGCAATGGATTTATCTTAATATTTTCTAGTCAAGTTTGCTAGTGTTGTCACCAAAGTAGGAAAATGATAAAGGTTTTCAGTTTCAAGTTGTATGTAATCATTCTAGTTGGATATTAGCTTCTGTGATGAATAAACTCTTAAACTTCTCAGTCTTCTTTTAAAGTCTCCAAGTGCCCCAAATAGAACTAGTTGTTGAATTCCCTAGTATTTGCCTATCCATTTAAGCCAGTGATTCTTAAGCTGCATTGCTTTAAAGTCACCTGTGAGCTTTAAAAAACATGCCACCCCGGGGCACCTGACTGGCTCCATTGGAAGTGTGTGTGACCCTTCATCTTGGAGCTGGGACCTGGCGCACTATGTTGGGTGTGGAGATTACTTAAAAATAAACAAGCAAACTTAAAGAAATATGCCACACTGGGCCCAACATAGACAACAATAGGTATCAGTCCTTTTTAAAAGCTCACCAAAGTGATTTTAATATACTGTCGGGATCAAATTTAGTCTAACGATCTGGAAGCCACTGATTTAGGCTAGTTAAATCTGGAAACTCACTGGTATCAGTCCTCTCAAGTTCCATATTAAATACAAATGAAGAGAATGGTAGAATATGGCTGACCCTTTTTTCCTTTTCCTCTTTTGAGTGTCTGTGCTGGATATGGTCAACTGCCTACTCTCCTTACAGACTTCCTGTACCGCAGGGGCTGGGGAGCCAAAGCTTACTTTTTTCTTGACTCTCTTGCAACCTTGATTCTGGGTACAGATTTGTAAATGCTGGTAAGATAGGAAGTTAAGAATGAGGCGGAGGTGGAGGTGGCTCTCCTGCTGTTACTGTGGCCATGTCAAGGTCATGGAGACATGACTGTTGAGAGGTAGTTGGAGTTGCTGAACTCAGCACTCCCCTGTCTAGTCGCCAGCTTTACAGCCCTAGAGGTAGTCATGGTAACAACAGTGGTGGCTGGAACAGCTTCTGGACCTCTGGACCATCCCATTAGGGAGAAGTAAATTCTGTTTGATTTAAGCCATTGTGTTTGGGGACCTGTTATGGGTTGAATTGTGTCCCTCAGCCCCCCAATTTATATGTTGAAGTCCTAACCCCCAGCACCTCAGAATGTGACCTTATTTGGAAACAGGACTGTTGCAGATGTAATTAAACTGAGGTCACCAGGATATACTTTCATCCAATATGACTGGTGTCCTTATAGAAAGAGAAAATTCAGTTTGGGAAGATGAAAAAGTTCTAGAGATGCATGGTGCTGATGGTTGCATAATGTGAATGTACTTAATGTCACTGAATTGTATATTTAAAATGGTTAAAATTGTACATTTTATGTTCTATATATTTTACAACAATTTTAAAAAACGGGGGGAAATTAGGACACAAAGACACACATAGAGGGAAGATATGAAGAGGCAAAGATGGCTGTCCTGTCTACAAACCAAGGGAAGAGGCCTGGGACAGATCCTTCCCTCACAGCCCTCAGAAGGAATCAACTCTGCCCACACCTTGATTTCAGTCTTCTAGCCTCTAGAATCATGAATCAATAAATTTTTGCTTTTTAAGCCAGCCAGTCTGTGGTATTTGTTATGACAGCCCTAGCAAACGAATACAGGTCTCTGTTCAATAACTAGACCGTATCTTAATACAGGCCTTAAAAGACCAATCTGGAAATTAAAATAATTGTGGTGTGACAGTTCTAGTGCCATTTTCCTTGTCAAGTAGTCAACACCAGCAGATTGATGAGAAGGAGCCCAATAGCATTTGTAAGTGTTGTATTTTCTTAGTCCTTTATGGCTGATTATTATTCCTATCCTAGTTGCATACACTCGTAGGGTAGTAACTAGAGCTATCGAGAACTTTCCAAGTGATGTCAACACTCAGTATAAAACCACCCCCCCAAAGCTTCCAGGGTGGGTGAGGGGGGCTCGAAATTTGAAATTCTACTGCCAGTTTTTACAGGTATTTAATTTATAAAATGATTCAATTTTTTATAAGAGAATGAGTCATCTCATCTGTCATGTCATTGAGAGGGGATGATTACCTAGGGGCTAGACACACGGGGTCACATTATCTTTGCCTCAAAGATGGCTACGGCTATATATTATGTATAGTTGTACAGAGTTAATGATAATCTTTTGAAAATACCCCAGGCTATAATAATAAAAGTCAATTAAAATGATCTCTACCTACTGCCCTGTGGAATTTAATTGACTCTTATGTGTTATTATCTTGGGACCAAAAAATGAATAATTCTAAATGATTGTCCTCCATGAGGAGACAACTGATTTTAAAACATTAATTTTTTTTAGATTCCATTCTCTGTGACATAAAGTGTGATATTTTATTCTATATCAGTTCCACATGACCTATATTTAAAGGCAGGAAATAGAGACTTGTTAAAATAACTGGTATATTCCCTTCTACTGAATTATAATTAATGAAGCACGTGAGTTGTTGCTGAGCACCTATAGATATAATTACCAAGCTCCTTCCTTCCAGGCATTCAGAGAATCAAAGCACGCCTTCAAAGTTGGAGTGATGACGAAAATGTGTTCAATATGAACAATAGTTTTATGCACAGCTGTGACTCTACCCTGTTCTAGAAGCACAGATAAAATACCTTTCTGCAAAAAGCATATTGGTACTTTAATAAGGCTGTAATTATCTTTCTGGCAGGGAAGTATTTGTGTGGACCAGGGAGGAACGTCACTGCTACTTTGCACGCTGTGGCTCAGCCTTCCAGAGGCTAAGGCTTTTACCATTGACTCACAGGGCCACGAGCCCATCCCAGGCCTTACCAGACATCATCAGGGATCTTCCTGCCAGTTTTAACAGCACAACCATTTGCTAAAAAGTTGGAGCAATTGAGGTTAGTCACTTACGATCATGCCTCTCAGCCCTGAAATCCTAGGTCTCCAAGTGAAAGTATGTCACTCCTTCCCATGTCATTAATTCACTACACTGCCCTTCTCCCCTCAGATCCTGCATTGGTTCTTCATCACTCCACCACTTCCTTTTCCTTTGTGCCTGCTGGAAGCCTGCTTTCACTGTAAATACTTCCTATATTCTCATCTTTTCAGAGAACTCTCTCTTCTCATATTCTTGCCCTGGCAGAAGTTGGACTCTCTCAAAGACAGATTCTTTTGTGGCTTTCTCTTCTGCCACTCCACCTATCGTGGGATCAGAAGGGAAGGAGGTCAGCATTCTTCCAAACCCCCATTTCTCCTTCCCCATCAATCTACTTCTAGAAAAAGCCCATTTGGGCTTTGGCATCATGCCATTCCTTGTTTCTTTCCTCTAAGTCCTGGGTACTCTGAAATTACTGTCCCAGGAGCACATTCTGTCTCTTTATCTCTAATCTTGCCATCACCCAAGGAGATTCAAAACTGCTGTGTTGATTCTCTGGTGATTTAGTCCATCCATTCTCGACTACATCAGCCTCAGTGATTTATACTCCATTTTAGCCAAATCCTCCATGACTATCCCTTGAATCTTGTCACCAGCCATAAATGTTCTATACCAGGGCTCTTAATCTCAGCCTACACTTTGTCAAAATTTTCTTCCTTCTGTTTCTTTTTTGCCTCAATCATGCTATATCTGCTTTCAATACAAAGATGCTTATACCCTTCTTGATTCTTCCGTTTGACTCCATCATTCCTCCTAGACTCTTCTCCTTTGCTATCCAGATTTGGCACCATGGATGAATACTTGAGCTAGTTTCCCACTAGAAACCTCAACTTCCTTGCCATCCTGACCTTTCCATGGTCCTAACCCAACAAAACCTCAACTCTGTATGAGCACTACAATCTCCCTTCTTTTCAACAACCACTTTTATTGGTTCTTACCCAGTTTTTCTCTTGGTAACCTTTCTTCAGCCCCTGTTTCTTCCCTTTCAGTAGATTATTTTGCTTCCTAGTCCATATAGAAAATTTAGCCATTAGTTATGATTTCTTTCAAGTTGTTGACTCTCCTTTTTATAATCTTAACTATGCTCACATTTACCTCTTCAGTCTTACTGGATAAGTATCCTTCCTAGGGCTCAAACCCATCCCTCCATTGGTGCATTCTAACCTGCACCATCAATGTCTCCTTCCCCACTGGTTCCTCCCCTCAGCCTACAGACATACCAAAATTGCCCCCTTACTCCCTAACCTCCCAAATTTCAAGCAGTCATTGATGTTGCATCTCCTTGTAGTCACTCCTGATTCTCTACCTCTCTCCTTATTTTAATTTCTAAGAGCAGTAGTCTGCTTTGCTTCTCCACATTCTTACCTTTTATTCACTTCTGTCTCTGTCTTCTGTTCCTGACAATCTAATCCCACATCCCAACATGAGAGTTACCAACACAATTTCCATTGCCAAATCCAAAGGAAACTGGTCAGTCCTTTTCTTGCTGAATATTACTGCACCACTTGGCACCACTAATGTTCTCCCTCTTGAGAGTCTCTCATTTCTTCTTTGACTCCTGTGACTATCTTCTGTTTGCTCCATTCTTACTACTTAACTATTCCTTAAAAACAAAAAACAACCACAAACAACCCAAACCAAATACTTCAAGATATCGAAATCTACTTGAATCTATCTACTCTACTGCCCCAGCTAGAAGATTTGGGGCTGTCCTCGATTTCTTCCTCCCCACATCCAACCAAGTTCAGAGTGCAGGTGGTTTTGCCTATTAACTATTTTTTTGAATACTCTCCTGATCGCACTACTCTGGTCCCGACTCAAGGCCTCGCAACCTCTTACTTGGACTATTATTGTAGTCTCCTATTGCCCCTTCACCCCAGTTACACCTGGCTCCCTTGGTTACATCCTCCAAGTGTGTAGCACCACACACTAGATAGTCTGAGCTCCTAGCCCTGTACACAACAGACTTCCCACAATGCTGTCTTCCCTCAACCTCTCCAGCATCTTTATTTCTACTCCCTGTGTTTGTACACTAATAACACTCAACCACTTCAGTTCCCCAGACAGGCATTATACTGCTTCTTCCCTTTGCTTGCACTGTCCCCTCTGCCTGCAAGTCCCAAGGCTCATCCTGTGCTTAGTTGTCATTTCTCCTGCAGAAAGCTTTATCTGCTTCTGCATTCCTACCCACTTTCTAGGTATCGCTAGGCGGCTCTCCTTTCCTCACACAGAAAAGATCTCCTGTGTTTATACCGACCACCGAATGGTAATGGTGAAATGATATGCCAGTGTGGTTCTACTCCCCTCCCCCATTACACTAATAAGCTCATCAAAGGTGCTGTTTTTGCAGTCTGAAAAATAGTACCAGAAATGCTGTTGTAGGTACTCAGTAAATAACCTGAATAGAGCTCTCATTCAGTTCAGTTTAGTAGTAATGAATTAAGCAAGTGAAAAAGAATGCTTACTTGTACTGGATGTTGGCTTCCTGTAAGAACGCTAACAGGGCTTGGGAACCATTTTGGGGAATATGGACATCAGTAACTGCTCCTTTTGATACATAGGAGATACTGCTGGGCTGCCACAGGTCCACCTGTAGTGCAGGAACCAACCTATAATTCATATTCCGTGCAGGTGGGGAAAGATCTGTGTCACAATGTGAAACATGTCATCTTATTTACATTCAGAAACACCAAACACATTTGGACTTAGACTCAATGCTTTTATCAGCAGGGTAAAACTCTTTTTTCGTTTTGAATTAGGTCTCCAAATTACATCATATCCATAATGGAATTTGAT
Organism: Ursus maritimus; assembly: GCF_017311325.1. Taxonomy (NCBI): domain Eukaryota; kingdom Metazoa; phylum Chordata; class Mammalia; order Carnivora; family Ursidae; genus Ursus; species Ursus maritimus. Next base: position 18,317,799 of record NW_024427107.1, read on the forward strand.
CATAATTTATAACTAACAGTTTAAAGACCAACATACACTAAAGCCATCAGGTAAAAATTAGATAAAATAGTTTAAAGTATGACTTTGATATTCTTGAAAATTATTACACAAATACTTGAATATGAGAAAGAAAGATATAAATTACCTTTTACTTTACTATACAACCAAACTATGGTAGCGTGGCAACATTTGGTAACTTGAAATGGAACACTCTCCAGGTATCTCCTCCTCCCCCGACATACACCTTTTACAAATTCCTACTCAGCCTTCACGTGGCAATAGAGACATCCCTTCCTCAGGTTGGACTTTTCGGCTAGGGTAGTCTTGTCAGAGCTCTCAGAGCAACTCGTGCTTCTTTTTCATTCCCTAATTTCATCTAATCGCAATGTAAGCTCCATTTGGTTACCACTTCTTTTCAAGTGCCCAGCATGGTGCCTTGTGTACATCAGCAACTCACTGTCGCATACGTGTAGACCCCATGTAATAGTCACTATACATTCACACCATGTTCAGTGTTTTGCAGGAAAACAGGAGCCAGCCGTGTCTGTTTGTCTTACTGTAGTGTTCCCAGTGCCTTCTCTAGTGCTTCACAACCAATAGCTAGTGTTTCACATTCATTGAAAGAATTACCAAACTCAGCTGGGAGGGAAGAGAGTTCTATCTACAGTTTTTGATTAGGCCCAGTTTGCCTTTACAGTCATGTCTCTGTCTTTTCTGTGTTTGGGACTCTTCTCTTCCTGCATTTTCAGCCTTAGTCTGTTACAGGGCCTTGATCTCTGATAAGATTTAGTTACTTGATCTTCACTTAGGTGTCAGTGTCTCCATTCTGTTAGGGAACTCTAGAAGACCAAAAATACTTTGTGACTCAAGGAAATGACACCTCTGGTGGGATAATTTAATCTTGAACAGGATAGAGAGGCATTTGTTTTGGGGATAAAGAGTCTACCTGTTTTGTTTGTTTGTTTGTTTGTTTGTTTAAGCAGCCGACTGTTCCTCTAAGTTGCAAGGGCAAATATGACTCAGCTAACATGGTAGTCCAACAGTCATAGAAAAACAGAAGTGTGGGGCTGGAAGGGATGCTGAGAGGTCATTTGATCCATCTGTCAGCCCTTGGGCAAGGATACATCTAGGACTGAACAAACCTGTCCCCAATAGATGTACGCAAGCCACATCTTTCAAGTCACCAAAAGAGGAGAGCTGACAACATCCTAATGGTAACTCATATCCACATTTAAGAAGACTGCAGATGTTTTTCTTGATCCCTTACACTTCAACACTGCTTCAATTTTTCTTGATCCATTTTTCAGTAAGGGATGGCTGGTTTCTTGCCTTTGTTAGATAAAGTGCATTGGTATCTTTCACTTTTCTCTATATGTTAGGTTTTCTGATCCTTTAATCATCTTTGAGACCTGCCTCTAAACCCATTACAGAGATAGCTTTTTGATATTAAGGTTTGCTGCCATCCCTTAATGCCAGTAGAGATGAGGAAATAGTGCTGTATTTGGAGGGTAGAGAGCCATCAGAACCCGAAATAATATGAAGAACCACTCTGGAAATTAGTTTAGGTGTCATTTTCTAGGGTGCATGCTAAAATAAGAATCCTCATCCTGTAGAAGAGAGTTGCTTCCCTGTAGGGAGGTTCCATGGAAGTGACATAACCCACAGCTTGACTTGGAGAGAGCTTCCTAGGAAACAGGCCATCAGAAAGCAAGAAACTAACAAAAATAATTTGCAAAATCAGGAATTGTGTTCTGTTGTGATATTAGGAAAATAAGTTAAACTGAATTATCAGCTTTTCTCCAGCAAAATTTTGGGGAAAGCGTGCGTGGATATGTAACATGGGTATTTCAGTCTGGGTGGCAGTCACATGCCTATATCAAGATATAAGGGACAGTAATACTCATGTGAGATTTGTAAAGTACCCCTATTTTATACATATTTCTGATCTTTTCAATAATGCCTTGAGGTAGGAGTTAATGGTAGATACATTTAAAGAATTGAGGGCACCTGGATGGCTCACTCAGTTAAGCGTCTGCCTTTGGCTCAGGTCATGATCCTGGGGTCCTGGGATTGAATCCTGCATCAGGCTCCCTGATTGGTGGGGAGCCTGCTTCTCCCTCTATGTCTCCCCCCTGCTTGTGATCTCTCTCTCTCCCAAGCTCTCTCTCTCAAATAAATAAAATCTTTAAAAAAATGGATGAGAAGACTCAGATTCATAGAGGCAAAGTCAATTTTCCAAGGATGCACAGCTCCAAAATGGTGACACAGGATGTGCCTAACTCCAGTGCCCGTATTTACTGACTAGGTGTCTTTGGGATCTGCTGAGAAAATAAGCAACTTCCAACTTCTTGACTTAGTGTTTGAGAAGATCTGGTTGGCAGGTCTCGTACTCTGGTCTTTCCTGTTGGGGGTTATTTGCCCTATAAATTAATATGCAGGTATTTCAAAGATTAAATCAGCCCACTCTGGGCAGGTTACCATCATTTCCTTAGGGCCTGATCACATCCAGATGATGATAAACTGTCAGATGATAAACTGTCTTTGAACAGCAAAGCTCAGTGATGCTTTACAATGATGACAACGAAGGATCAGTAATCTTGTCAGGATGGTCTCAGGTTGTGTGTCAACTATTACAGGTCTTTGCTGTAAAGTCACCTGATATTCCAGGGAAAGGAGGCTCCTTTCTGGAAACTTCTGGCCCTGGAACCTGGTGGTTGTTCCCATGTTTTCCTTTCCTCATATGATTACCAGTCACATATAGTCAGATCTATTTAAGAGGTGGAGGCAATTTAGGGGTGTCTGGGAGGCTCAGTTGGTTAAGTGTCTTGACTCTTGATTTCAGCTCAGGTCTTGATCTCAGGGTTGTGAGTTCAAGCCCCATGTTGGGCTCCACACTAGCCATGGAGCCTACTTAAAAAAGAAGAAAAGAAAAGAGGTGGAGGCAATTCAGTGTGTGGTCAAGAGCATGGACTTTGGAATCTGGAGGGCCTGAGCTGGAATACTAGCTCTGGTAGCATCGGCTGTATGACTTCAGGGGAGGTTTTAACATTTCTGAGCCTCAAATTCCTCATCTGTGCTGTGAAGAAATTAAAAAACCTACCTACAGACTTCTGTAGGATGGAAAAATAGAAGTAAGACACACAGCAGAGAGGCTGGCACATAGTGCAATCTTAAAAAATATTAGCTATTTGTTATTTTTTCTTTTTGAAAAGCATATGAAAATAAAAGCCAGAAGCAGTAAAGAAAAAGTTCTACTTTGAGTGTTTGAGTAAAATGAAGGCTATGACGAGATGATTCTCTTATTCAAACATTAAAACCTATAGACAGCTTGAAGGAGGAGAGGAACCAATAAATAAACCAAGAAGATGAGCAAGGCTGGACTGTTTCCTAAAGCAAAGGCAAACAGCTGGATCTGAAGCCACTGTAGCCTGCTGGTTAATTCCCCGGACTCTACAGAGTCTGACTTTCTACGATTAAATTTAGGCTCTCCACAGTTAGCATCTGTGTGATATAGGGTGAGTTCCTTAATCTCTTTGGGCCTCACTTTCTTCATCTGTAAAATGAAGATGATAATTATGCTTCCTGGTTGTTTATTGTTATGGGATTATAGAGACTATGGAAAATGCAGTCATTAAGAGCATAAATTTTGGAACTCAAGACAGGATGAGTTTGAATCCCAGTTCTGCTGGTTATTAGCTGTGTGACTCCGGACAACTTACTTTAGTTCTCTGTGCTTGTTTCCTTCCTTATAAAATGGAGTTATAAATACTATATATTTTATAGATTTGTTAGGCTTAAACTAACACCTATAAAATGCTTTAAACAGCACCTGGTGAACAAGTGTCATTAAGTGATAAATGATTCAAAATTCAAAAATAATTTGTTTGCAATGAAAAAATATCATATTTTAGTCTGGCACTAATTTCATAGCTCTTCTGGTCCTTGTGTTGTGTTTACTTATTGGCCAGGTCCAGGCTTCATGAAGCATCCACCTGTCTTTTAGGTCTGTGGCTGATTACATACCTGGTTCAGGTATCGGTGGAGGTGCAGTTACTGTCCCCCAGCAGTTTCAGAGTGAGTCCTACATGTGGATCTGGGAAGACTTCTGGTGTTTTTCAGCTTGGGAACAGATGGCCTGCCTCCCAGCTGCTTGAAGTAACACAGAAGCACGAAAGAGGAGAGTCCTACTCTATAATTATTCTTACTTTTTGTTGGTTTGGAAAAGTATTAAGCACTTATTGTGTCACATAACAGGTTTCTAAGTAAGAAACCTCAATATCAAGTTTGTAGTCAACTAATGTCTGATTTGATTTATATAGTCATATTAATTACATATTAGCACACATAAAATCTTAATGCACAGAAAAGTAACTCTCTCTTATTTACCCTTAAAATTGTCTTTTTGGTCTGAATCCATTTAACCTTCTTGTATCTTCTTTTAGTATCTTTATCTATGACCTCTTGACAAGCTTTTCTGACACCCAAATTTAGGTCAAGTACCTTTGGTATCTGCTTTCATGGAACTTTTAATTATATCTCATTTTTATAGTTATCATATTAGTTTCCTGGGGCTGCTATAATGAATTTCAACATCCCAGATGGGTTAAAACAACAGAGATATATTCTCACACAGTTCTGGAAGCCAGAAGTCCAAGATCCAGGTGTTGGCAGGCAGTACTCCCTCTGAAGCCTCCAGGGGAGGACCTTCCTTGCATCTTCCAGCTTGTGGTGGCTCCAGGCATTCCTTGGCTTGTGGTCACATCGCTTCAACTTCCATTTCCTCTTTTTTTTTTTTTTTTTAGATTCTTTGTTTGTTTATTTGACAGAGAGAGAGTCAGCCAGTGAGAGAGGGAACACAAGCAGGGGGAGTGGGAGAGGAAGAAGCAGGCTCCCAGCGGAGGAGCCTGATGTGGGGCTCGATTCCAGGACTCTGGGATCACGCCCTGAGCTGAAGGCAGATGCTTAACAACTGAGCCACCCAGGCACCCGCAATCTCCATTTCCATCTTTACATTGTCTTCTCATCTGTGTTGGTGTCTTCTTCTCTTCCATATCTTCTAAGGATACTTGTCACTGGATTTAGGACCTATCTGGGTAATTCCAGATGCTCCCCTCTGAGATCCTTAAGTACATCTGAAAACTCTTTTTCCAAAGTAGGGCATGTTCACAAGTTCTAGGGGTTAGGTCATAGACATACATTTTAGGGGGCTATCATTCAACCTGTTTCAATTGTGATATCAATATCTATTTCCTATTATTTCCATGAGAGCCGAAGCTGTGGAATTCTTCCTCTCTGCCCATATCCATAGTGCTTAGAAACATGCATAGCAAGAAAGGGACTAAATATACTGTAGATGGAATAAATTAAATCACCTTTTTCCCCTCTTTCATCTTTCTTCAAATATATACTCTCTCCCTGACTGCTCCAGAGCATTTCTAGATTCTTAATTCTAGTTCCTCTTGCCAAGAAATTGATAAGGTAGTCCACATCAATTTTGTCCACTCATCCCCCTTCTCAACTCACAAGTCTTTATTTTCACAAGATTTTATTTACTTATTTGAGAGAGAGAGAGAGAGGAAGCACGAGAGGGGGGAGGAGCAGAAGGAGAGGGAGAAGCAGGCTCCTCACTGAGCAGGGAGCCTGATGCAGGACTTGATTGCAAGACCCTGGGATCATGACCTGAGCTGAAGACAGACTTTTAACCGACTGAGCCATCCAGGTACCCCCAACTCACAGGTTTTTAAATTTTAAATTTTCATCACATTTAAGTGTAATCTTAGAGTATGCTGCTTCTTAGGTCACAGTACTACATAATTTTCTGAGGACTGGAGTGGCCACTTAAGCAACACACTTAAAGAAATGTTTATATTTTACGGTTATTGTTTGTCTTTGCACTACTTCTTATGACTTATTAACATTTCAGATATCCGGGGGCTGCTAGAAGGGAAACAGCCAGAGAATATGGTCCCCTACAAACCAAAGGTATTTGGTGGGTTGTTAAAATTCTGGGACTCATTTTACCTAGCTTCATCCTCTCTTTCTTACAAAATGCTAAGTTATTCCTTCCCTAAAGCACAGACCCAATAAATAAAACAAAGTCTTCAGAGATTTTGGCAACTCTTCCGTTTCACCATTAAAGAAAGATGAAAATATACTATTAACTAATTAGGGGTTAAAATCATCATAAAAACTAATGGAGGCCCAACAGTGGGATAAAATTAGTGGAGGCCCAACAGTAGATAAAATAAGTCCAAATGAAAGCATTGCTTGTGAATTTCAATATAATAGAAATTAATACCGCTAGCATGAGTACTAATCATTAGAAAAACATTATTCCTTTGACAGTCAGTAAAATAAAGGTGGGAAGGCCTGGTGAAGTGGTTTTGGTGTTCAAGTTTTCCCTCCAATTCTCTTCAAGGCTGAAAGATGATTGTCACAATTAGATAGTAAGTATCATTTATTCAATAAAGCACACACGTTGGAAAAGAAAATGATTTTTAACTTTTCCCTGAACTGTTAAGTGGTACATTCACCAATTTGAAAGGATTATTGAAGCCCATCAGTCAAAGACTCTTGTAATATATGGGTAGTCAAAAAAGATTTAATTTATTTGCTTGTTTCAACAAGGAAAATCTCAGAAAGATGGTGTTAGAAAGAACTTATGGGATTTGGGCTTGTGTTAGGTGATTTTGTGTAGGGTTTAAGGAACTGGGATTTTTCTTTGGGTTGAATGCTATCACAATGAGGGGAATTCCATCATTGGATATCTTGATAATTTTATCTAGAAGGTGAAAGAAATAATTGGGGCTATAATTGATAAAGAAGTAATAGTCATAGCAGCAAAAAAAAGTGGGGGGAGGTTTTGTCATTTTTCTGGTTTGGACAATTCTTTTTTTTTTTTTTTTTGGTCTTTGTTTAGACATGATCACAGGGGTCTTGTTTTTATCTTATTTCATGAAGAACACAGAATAGTCTTGTCTGGTGCTGGTACTCTGTAAAGTGGTCTAACAGGAGAACACCAAGGTCTGGCTGTTAGTGCCAGGCTGGCTCCTGACTGCCAGAGCTGCTTTTCCTCACCTCAGGATGATCGCTATTTTATGAAGGTCACGTGATAACTAATGATATGCCAAATGAGGGCTGGGCACTCTCTGCATTATCTGGGCAGAATAGCTTGGATTTGAGTACTAGGGCCATTGGGGTTATTGAATGAAGGATGTAGACTTGTGAGAAATTAGGACCTCAATGACATCTGACGTTGGCACCCTGCCTCTTTCTGTAGTACATGTATAGCACCACTTTTTTCATATAAAAGAATTCATAACTACTTAATTCCTGCCCTCTAAGTGAATGTTTGAAGACTTATAATTCTACGGAAAGGTTCCTAACTGCTACCCTAGAGACAGAATTTAGCAGCCACTCAGGAAACTTACTAGATCAGGGCAATATTATTTCATTATATTTTGCTAGCTTAAAATAATTCTATACAATGGAATATTACTCAGCTATCAAAAAGAACGATTTCTCAACATTTGCTGCAACATGGACAGCACTGGAGGAGATAATGCTAAGTGAAATAAGTCAAGCAGAGAAAGACAATTATCATATGGTTTCTCTCATCTATGGAACATAAGAACTAGGAAGATCGGTAGGGGAAGAAAGGGATAAAGAAAGAGGGGGTAATCAGAAGGGGGAATGAAGCATGAGAGACTATGGACTCTGGGAAACAAACTGAGGGCTTCAGAGGGGAGGGGGTGGGAGAATGGGATAGACCGGTGATGGGTAGTAAGGAGGGCACGTATTGCATGGTGCACTGGGTGTTATACGCAACTGATGAATCATCGAACTTTACATAAAAAACCAGGGCTGTACTGCATGGTGACTAACATAATATAATAAAAATATATTATTATAATAAAAAATTCTATACTTAAGAATTGATTAGCCTGGCTTTCTAGAGTGGGTAAGAATAATCAGAGATCATCTGATACATCATTTGAATATCCATTAATAAAGACATTTGAAGACAAGAGCCCCTAGGCTGCATCTCATCAAGTAATAGAGATTTCCCTCCACTTTCTATTGATGATTTATGGTTTTAACATAGATGAGTTCTTCACAATATCTGATTGCTACATTCAGAAGTATTTCATTTGGTGTACTAAACAATAGTATGTTAATGCATTTACATTAAAAAAATTTTTTTGGCTATTTTCCAGAGTTTAACACCCAGCGAAAATTCTTCAGAGCTTCTTATGCTTTTTTTTCAGATGGTAGCTCAAGAATTCTGTGCATTACAAAAATCAAACAAAACTCATCTCTGGCTTAGTGAAAAATAATCTAACAGGAAATAAAAGAAATAGCTTCTTTCTGGTTCTGTGTAAAGTTTGCTATGTCACATGTCAGAGACTTAATTTGCTTAATTACAAGTGAAGGGCTTGAACTACATTATTTCCAAGCTCCCCTTACACTCTATAATTCTGCCAGACTCACTGTGCTTTTCTGAGTATAAAATTTTACATTTTCCTAGGAAGATCTCTTTCAAGTTCACCCATATTATCCTTCTTACTCTCAGAGTTAGAAAAAAGGCCCTCTCAACTATTTTGCACTAGTATCAGTGATCAGTTATATTGACTTAGGTCAGTACTGAAAATAATAAGGCAAGATAACTATTCAATTTTTAAAAAGTTACTTTCTACCCCTTTACTGAAAGCGTATTTCCAAAGCAGTTAGAAGATGATAAAATAATTATTGTCTTCCACATTCATTGCTAGCTGATGAAAAGACCACTGAGGAATCCTCAAAGTAGAGGGCCAGGTGATCAAGTGAGAGATCATCATCTTTTGAACAACCCAGAGGATCTGGGGATTGTTCTGTCTCTCTGTTGTTTATGAGAACATTCCGATTTCTAAAAATCAGCTATGGTAACTACCCCATGCCCATTCACTCTTTACTGAGCACCTACAGTGTCTCAGCCATCAAACCATATGCTGAGGATACAACGATGAGTAAGACACAAGTTGGCCCTCAAGGACTAAGCAGACATCACATGCTCAGTCTATAAAGGGAAGACACCAATGATGTTTAATTATACCTGGGAGGTTGTTTGAGAAAATTTCTCAGGAGAGGTGTTACCTATACATGCTACTGAACAATGAGTGGGAGTTAGCCTGGAAAAGGTGAAGAGAAGTGGGAGTAAAAGGCATCATTCAGAGACTTCGATATGAACGTGGTTTGTGTCAGGAATGGAAGAGAGATGCTGAAGTTTGTCTGAGCCCTGTGATCCTGGCAAATAATGATCCCACTGCCCTTTTGTATTTTAGAATGGCTTACTGTAAGGAACCCTTATCCCCATATAACCTTGAAAAGACTCACAGATTCCCTCTTTATTTAGTTATGACAAGTTCAGATATAAACCCTGAGATTCCCATTCTTTGTCTCATAATTAACTTAATTGTTTGTTCCCATTGATCAATCTGAACAAAATTCCTGTTCCTGGGAAACAAACTGAGGGCCTCAGAGGGGAGGGGTTTGGGGGATTGGGATAGGCCGGTGATGGGTATTAAGGAGGACACATATTGCATCGTGCACTGGGTGTTATACGCAAATAATGAATCATGGAACACTACATCAAAAACTAAGGATATACTGTATGGTGACTAACATAACATAATAAAAAATTATTATAAAAAATGCCTGTTCCTTCAGTAAGTGTTAATTAAGCTTTTCTCTTTCCACCAGGCCCCTGAATTTTTATCCACCCTCATTTGTAACAGCCCTTCCTGAGCCTCAACTGACCTCATAGTGAAACATCCTCTGTACTACTGTCTGATCAAGCCCCTTCAGCCCACTTCCCCATACTTGATACTTTCTAGCCTAGTTCACTCTTCCCCATGAAAGAAAAGCCCTTTTCTGTCTGACTTTTGAGACTTGTACATCTTAAAGTTGAAATGTTTACCCTTTTGCAGTAGTCTTTTTTCCTGCATTTGCAATAATCCTTTTGAATAAAGTCTCTCCTTACCTAACTCTGAATTTGTTTTTTACTCAACAACCTTATACAAAATCATGCTCATGATTTATTTGGAGAATTGAAAGTAAAGAAGTAGTTCTTTTAACCAACTCCTATGTAATGGAGCTGACATGACTAATGAGTTGATAGCGTCATTTAGGGGTGTTCCATGAACTAATCATTGGGTGAAATCCGCTCCTTGACAAGTCTTGCCCATGTATGGCTGTCTTCCTGTCAGCTTTTTCTCCCCAGCTCTATTGAGATATATAACATTGTATAAGTTTATTTTTTTAAAATATTTTGTTTGTTTATTTGACAGAGAGAGAGGGACAGTGAGAGAGGGAACACAAGCAGGGGGAGTGGGAGAGGGAGAAGCAGGCTTCTGGCTGAGCAGGGAGCCTGACATAGGGCTTGATCCCAGGACCCTGGGATCGTGACCTGAGCTGAAGGCAGACAGTTAATGACTGAGCCACCCAGGCACCACAACATTGTATAAGTTTAAAGCATACAACATGTTGATTTGATACACTTTGCATTGCCTCCATTATGTCACTTAATAACTATTTCCTTGTCATGGTAAGAACATTTAAGATCTAGTCTCTCAGAACATTTCATAAAATGTAGTATTGTTAACAGGAACAAAATGCTACACATTATATACCTCAAATTTATCTTATAACTGGAAATTTGTACCCTTTGACCAACATCTTCCAAATTCCTCTACCACCAAGTCCCTGAAAACCACCATTCTACTCTGTTTCTTCAGTGTTTGACTTTTTAAGATTCCACATATCAGTGAGATCATATGATATTTGTCTTTCCCCATCTGACTTATTTCACTTAGCATAATACCCTCAAGGTCCAATCGTGTCATAAATGTCAAGATTTCCTTCTTACTCATGACTAAGTATGGCATTGTATATATATATATATATTACACTTTTTGATCCATTCATCTGCTGACAGACACTGAGGTTGTTTCTACATCTCGACTACTGTACATAATGCTGCAATAAACATGAGAGTGCAGGTGTCTTTCTGAGATCTTTTTTTTTTCATTTTCTTTGGGTATATACCCAAGGAGTGGGACTGCCAGATCATATGGTAGTTCTATTTTTAATTTTGAGGACTCTCTATACTGCTTTCCATGATAGCCATTCCAATATGCATTCTCACTAATAGTGCACATGGGTTCCCTTTTCCCTACATCCTTGCCAACATTTGTTATCTCTATGTGAGGTGATATATCATTGTGGTTTTAGTTTGTTCTTCCTGTCAGCTTTTCAGTGCCTACTCTTACTATGAATGCGTAGTCAAGCTAAGCAGATAGCTCCAGAAATAGAGATGCCAGAAGACAGAAATACCAGGAAATAGAAAAGGGGAATACAGAGATATCAGAAAATAGAAAAGAGGAATTCAGAGAAAAGAGAGATAGTGCAGGGAAGAAAGCAGAATTTGGAAGTCAAAGAAATTGTAACTAATAAGAGCAATGAATATTTCTGAGGTAAGAGAAGGTATTATATCCAAGAGACAAGAGCACACTTATGTTAATTCCAGCATTATTTATAATACCCAAGATATGGAGGCAACCAGTGTCCATCAACTGATGAATTGGTGAAGAAGATGTGGTTTGGTAAAGTGTCATGGTACAAAATTAATACCCAGATATTGGTAGGATTTCTATACACTAAAAGCAAAGTCACAGAAAGAGAAACTAAAAAAACCGCCACTATTTACAATTGCACCAAAAGTAATAAAATACCTAAGAATAAACTTAACCAAAGAGATGAAAGACCTACACTCTGAAAACTACAAAACACTGATGAAAGAAATTGAAAGATGACACAAATGAAAAGATATTCCATGCTCATGGACTGGAAGAATTAATATTATCAAAATATCCATAATGCTCAAAACAATCTACAGATTCAATGCAATCCCTATCAAAATACCAACAGCATTTTTCACAAAACTAGGACAAATAATATTAAATTTGTAGAGAACCACAGAAGACCCTGAATAGCCAAAGCAATCCTAAGAAAGAAGAATAAAACTGGAGGTAACACAATCCCAGGTTTCAAGATATACTACAAAGCTACAGTAATCAAAACAGTTTAGTATTGGTACAAAAATAGACACAAGATCAATGGAACAGAATAGAAAGCCAAGAAATAAAACCACACTTATATGGTCAATTAATCTATGACAAAGTAGGCAAGAACATACCACGGCAGAAAGAAAGTCTTTTCAATAAATGGTGCTGAGAAAACTAGATAGCTACATGCAAAAGAATGAAACTGGACAACTTTCTAACACCTTATACAAAAATAAACTCAAAATGGATTAAAGGCCTAAATGTGATAGCTGAAACCATAATCTTCCTATAAGAGAAACAGGCAGTACTTTTACAGACATCAGCTATAGCAACATTTTTCTAGACATGTCTAGAGGCAAAGGAAATGAAAGAAAAAAAATAAACCATTAGGGGGGCGCCTGGGTGGCTCAGTCCTTTAAGTGTCTGCCTTCGGCTCAGGGCGTGATCCTAGCGTTATGGGATGGAGTCCCGCATCAGGCTCCTCCGCTGGGAGCCTGCTTCTTCCTCTCCTACTCCCCCTGCTTGTGTTCCCTCTCTCACTGGCTGTCTCTCTCTGTCAAATAAATAAATAAAATCTTTAAAAAAATAAACCATTAGGACTACATAAAAATAAAGCTTTTGCCCAGTAAAGGAAACCATCAACAAAACAAAAAGTCAACTTACTAAATGGGAGAAAATATTTACAAATTATATATCTGATAAGGAGTTAATATCTGAAATATATAAAGAACATAACAACTGAACATTAAAAAACCTTAATTAATCCAATTAAAAAATGGGCAGAGGACCTGAATTGATATTTTCCCAAAGAAGACATACAGGCATCCATAGACACACGAAAAGATGTTCACCATCACTGACCATCAGAGAAATGTAAATCAAAACCACAATGAGATATCACCTCACACCTGTTAGGATGGCTAAAATCAAGAAGACAAGAACCAAAAAGTGTTGTCAAGGATGTGGAGAAAAAGATACCCTCATGCATTGTTGGTGGGAATGCCAACTAGTGCAGTCACGGTGGAAAAGAGTATGGACGTTTCTCAAAAAAAATTAAAAAAGAAACACCATATGATCCAATAATTCCACTATCATGTATTTACCCAGGGAAAATTAAAACACAAATATATGCACCCTTATGTTTAGTGCAGCATTATTTATAATAACCAGGACATGGGCGCAACCTAAGTGTCTATTAATAGATGAATGGATAAGGAAAATGTGACACACACACACACACACACACACACACACACACACACGGTGGAATATTGCACAGTCATAAAAAAGGATGAGATCATGCCATTTGAGACAACATGGATGGATGTACAGGGTATTATGCTAAATGAAATAAGAGAGACTGAGAAAGACAAATACCATAAGTGGAATCTAAAAAAATGAATAAAGAAAGGAGAATCAGAAATACGAATACAGAGAACAAACTGATGGTTGCCAGAAGGGAGGGAGCTGGGGGGTTGGGCGAAATGGGTGAAGGAGAGTGGGAGATACAGATCTTTAGTTATGAAATGAATGTCATGAGAATAAAAAGCAGAGCATAAGGAATACAGTCAATGATATTATAATAGAGATGTAATGAGACAGATGGTAGCTATACTTGTGGTAAATATAGAATTATGTAAAAGCTTATTAAAAATTAAGTTGCACCTTAATGTACACCTGAAACTATTGTAACATTGTGTGTCAACTATACTAAAAAAAAATGTGGTATACCTATACATACATACTTGTGATAAAGTTGAATTTATAAATTAGGCACAGTAAGAGATTAACAACAACAATAATAAAATATAACAATTATAATAATATAGTGGTAAAAGTGAGGTGAATATAGTCTCAAAATAAGAGATGCGGTTTGTGTGTATAAGTATACACACACATACACACACACACACCCTGGAATAGTACTCAGCCACAAAAACGAATGAAATCTTGCCATTTGCCATAACATGGATGGACCTAGAGGGTATTATGCTATATAACATAAGTCAGAGAAAGAAAATTGTCATATGATTTCACTTACATGTAGAATCTCAAAAACAAAACAGAAACAGACTCATAGATCTGGGGGTTACAAGATGGGAAGGGCAGAGGGATGGGAAAAATAGGAGAAGGGAATTAAACAAGTATAAACTTATAAGTTACAGGGATGTAATGTAGAGCCTAGAGAATATAGTAAATATTGTAACAACTCTGTATGGTGACAGATGGTAGCTAGATTTATTGTGATCATTTCATGATGTATATAAGTGTTGAATCAATATGTTGCACACTCGAATCTAATACAATACTGTATGTCAACTACACTTCAATAAAAAAGAAAAAGAAAGTTAAAAAGAGTTAAAAAAAAAGAGCAGAATGCTCTAAAAAAGGAAAAATTAGAGAATAAAAAAGAGAAGAAATTTAAAATCCAATACATTTGGAAAACAAAGTTGAGGAAATTTTGCAGAAAGTAAAACAAAATGGTAAAAAAGATGGAAAGTAGATAAAAATATAAGAAAGTAAGTTAATCTGAGTAGTCCAACCTCTGATGAACAAGAGAACCATACAGAAAATAGAAAAAATAAAAGGGAGAATATTATCAGGCCATTAATACAAAAATTCAGAACTTTTCCATGAATTTCCAGATTTAAAGGAGTTGAGTTCACAACGAATTAAAATAGACCACACTAAATTACATCATTATAAAATTTCAGAGTACTAGGAATAAGGGAGATCCTGCAAGCTTCTAGACAGTCTATGTTAATGATACACAAGCCATGGGATTTTCATTTCTAACCACACAGAAAACTGAGTAACTTCAACATTCTGTTACAAGACAGCTAGAAAATGCTAAATAAAATATAACTAAAATTTCTTTAAAAGTGGTGGAGCTCCCCAAAACAAATGGGAAATTCCCAGAAGCCTAAAATAAAGAAGAAAATACCAACTAGATCTGTACACATGTTGACTGTGATGGCAGTCCAGGTTCAGAATCATGGGTGTCTGTATAAACACACAGGGAAAAAGACTGAGATTTGGTGCTCAAAGTTGGGAACTGGAACTGAGATTCTAACATAAAACTAGAACCTAAGAAGACAATATTCTGTTAAAGAGTAGGATTTAAAAAAAGTCTGCATACCAGTAAAATCAGATAAGGAAGCACTTAATAGTAATAAATGCAAACCTCTCTAGACAGAGAAAGTTGTACCCTCAAGCCAGATCACTCAGAATTCTTACCTCTGAAGCCTTATTAAAGAGTTCACAGTAAAAAAGATTACAAAATACACAAGCAAGCAATTCACTATAAGTGGGAAAGCCAACATATTCAACACACAGTAGGATTATACCTTCAAGATCCTCATAGTAAGAATGGTTAGAGGAAGTTCCTGAAACAGGAAGGAAATAAAGAAATCTTGAAACATCTCAAGATGAGATACTTTGATGTAGTTATTAATGTATACAGATGAAATATTTAAAACAATTACATTATCAAAATGGGAAAGGTAAAGGGGCTTCAAGGGAGGTAAGATAACTATAAGGTAGAAAAGGAAAGAAAAAGGTATCAAAAAGAAAATAGTGTATATTACTCCCAAGACAATGGCTTAGGAAGATCCTGAACTCGCATAGCTACATCTAGTTTACAGCTACGTACAAAACAATTTCCTTTGAAAAAGACCCGGAAACTAGTTGAACAGCTCTTTCATAACAAATGGTAAAAGGGCCATATTCAAATGGATAGAAGAGGTAGAGACATGGTCTAAAAAAACCCCACCCCCGGCTCAGTGACCTACAATTGGGAGGGATCTCACAAATCTGGAGCTTTTCCTTGAGAAGGAAGAGTTTAACCCTGGGGACCTGCAATGAAGAGATGGGCTTGGCTGGGGAAACCAATAGGGCTCATGTCCAGGAGACCTAAAAGGCTGTAGGAAACAGAGATACTTCTCTGAAAGGGCTGGTAAATAGATTCATTCACCTGGGGGAAGAGTACAAAAGCAGTAGTTTGAAAGGTACCTAGACTATATGTAAAGAAAATTCATTTACTTATTGTAAGGCATCTATTGGAGGTACAGGTGCTTCTTGTGACTCTCTCTGGGGATGGAGTTGATGGTAGGTACCATTTTTGAACTCTCCCTCTATCTTGATAGTACTGGTGGGTGTGCCCCTGTGATCACCTTGCTAAAGCTGGCAGACACATGCAGTGCACAAAGATGTATGCTGCTTGATATCACCTGGCTCTGATGGCCACATAAGGCTATGAGCTGATTTTTCAGCAAAAACTTTGCAGGCCGGAGGAGAGTGGCATGATATAGTCAATGTGCTGAAAGAAACACTTTCAACCAAGAATATACTCTACCTGGCAAGGTTATCATTCAGAATTGACAGAGAGAGAAATAGTTTTCCAGACAAAGGCTAAATGAGTTCATCACCACTAAATTGGCCTTACAAGAAATGTTAAAGGGACTTCTTTAAGCGAAAAGAAAGGGTATTAATTAGTAACAACATATGAAAGCATAAATCTCACAGTAAAGGTAAATGTAAAGGTAGTGGATCAATCACTTATAAGGCTAATATGAAGGTTAAAAGACAAAAGTAGTAAAAATAACTATAATCACAATAATTCAGTTAACAGATGTACAAAACAAAAAGATTTAAAATGTGGCATCAACATTAGGATGCATGTATCCCTTCAAATTATTATTTAATAATTTAATATAAATTATTTTATATTAATTATTATTTTTGCAATACCTAGTAATGCAATTGCTGGATCATAAGATAGTTTTTAACTTTTTGAGGAATATTACTCAGCCTTAAAAAAGAATAAAATCTTGCCATTTTTAGTTATGTGGATGGAGCTAGAGAGTATTATGCTAAATGAAATAAGTCAGTCAAAGAGACAGATATCATATATTTCACTCATATGTGGAATTTAAGAAACAAAACAAATGAGCACAGGGAGGGAAAAAGAGAGAGGCAAACCAAGAAACAGACTTAACTACAGAGAACAAACTGATGGTTACTGGAGGAAGGGTGGGCAGGCAGACGGGTTAAATAAGGGATGGGTATTAAGGAGAGCACTTGGTGTGATAAGCACTGGGTGTTATATGTAAGTGATGAATCACTAAATTCTACACCTGAAACTAATTTTATACTGTATGTTAACTTTCTAGAATTTAAATAAAAACTTGGAAAAAAAAAAAGAAAATGTGACATCAAAACCTACTATGTTGAGGGGAGAAAATTTAGTTTTTGAATGCATTCAAATTAACTTGCTATCAACTTAAAATAGAGTGTTACATATTAAGCTGTGATGTGTGAGCCTCATGATAACCACAAATCAAAAACCAAAGTAGAAACACAAAAGATAAGAAAGGATTTCAGCATAACACTTAAGAAAGTCATTAAACCACAAAGGAAGAGAGCAAGAGAAGAAGAAAGAAACATAGAGGAACAAAACAGCCAGAAAACAGTTAACAAAAAAGCAATAAGTACACACCTATTAATTACTTTAAATGTAAATGGACTAAATTCTCTAATCAAAAAACCTAGAGTGGCTGAAAGTATAAAACGAGGAGACCTATCTATACATGGCCTAAAAGAAACCCACTTTATTTTTATTTTTTAATTTTTTTTAAAGATTTTATTTATTTATTTGACAGGAGGGAGACAGCCAGTGAGAAAGGGAACACAAGCAGGGGGAGTGGGAGAGGAAGAAGCAGGCTCCCAGCAGAGGAGCCTGATGTGGGGCTCAATCCCAGAACGCCGGGATCACGCCCTGAGCCGAAGGCAGACGCTTAACGACTGCACCACTCAGGCGCCCCAAGAAACCCACTTTAAATGTAATGAAACACAAAGCCTGAGAGTGACAGAATGGTAAAAGATGTTCCACACAAATGGAAACCAAAGGCGAGCTGCGGTAACTATCCTTAGATCAGACCAAATAAAATTTAAAACAAAGATTGTAATAAAAGACAAAAGGCATTGCATAATGATAAAGAGGTCAGTTTAACAAAGGATGTAACATTTGTAAATATTTATGCACCCAAATTGAAAGTACCTGAATATATAAAGCAAATATTAGCAGACCTAAAGGGAGAAATTGACAGGAATACAATAATTATAGGGGGCTTTAATACCACACTTACATCAATGGATAGATCACCCGACAGAAAATCAATAAGGAAACATTGGCTTTAAATGACACATTAGGCCAGAATATATACATCATATATATAACATATGTTATGCTATGTCATATATATATATGTTTATTTATAACATTCTCCAGGAAATATGTTAGGTCACTAAAAAACCTCATAAATTTAAGAAGATTGCAATCATATCAAACATTTTTTTTCTGATCACATAGTATGAACCTAGAAATCAATTGAAAGACGAGAACTGGAAAAATCACAAATATGTAGAGATTAAAAAGCATGGTACTGAACAACAGATGGGTCAATACAGAAATCAAAGGAAAAGTAAAAATATATCTTAAGATATGAAAATGGAAACACAATTAACCAAAATTGATGGAATGCAGCGAAAGCAGTTCTAAGAAAGAAGTTCATAGCAATAGAGGCCTGCCTTAAGAACCAAGAAATATCTCAAACAATCTAACTTTATACCTAAAGGAAATAGAAAAAAGAACAAACAAAGCCCAAAGTTAGAAGGGAAGGAAATAACAAAGAGCAGAATGGAAATAAATAGAGAATAAAAGGAAAACAGAAAAAAAAATCAATGAAGCTAAGAGCTGATCCTTGAAAAGATAAAACTGACAAAACTTTAGTTAGACTCACCAGGAATAAAAAAATGAGGGCTAAAAGTCAGAAATGAGAAAGGAGAGATTATAACATATACAATAGAAATACAAAGGATCATAAGAGACTACTCTGAATAATTACACACCAAAAACCTAGAAGAAATAAATAAAATTCTAGAAACATGCAACCTTCTATGTTAATGAATCATGAAGAAAAATAAAATCCAAATTGATTGATTACTAGTACCAAGATTGAATCATTAATCAAAAACCTTCCAACAAACAAAAGTCCAGGACCAGAAAGCTTCACTGGTGAATTCTACCAAACGTTTAAAGGAGATTTAATACCTATCCTTCTCCAGCAATTTCAAAAGTCTGAAGAGTAGGGGACACTTCATAGCTTATTTTATGAGGCCAGAATTAATTACCCTGATTGCAAAATGAGATAAAGACACTGGAAAAAAAAAAAACAAGAAAGAAAGAAAGAAAGAAAGAAAATTACTGGTCAATATTGCTGATAAATATAGATGCAATATTTCTCAACAAAATATTAGCAAACTGAATTCAACAATACATTTAAAAAAGACACGCCATGATGAAATGGTATTTTTTTCAGGGATGCAAAGATGGTTCAACATCACCAAATCAATATGATCAATTACATTAATAAAAAAATAAAAATCATATGATCACATCAATAGATGCAGAGAAAGCATTTGATAACTCTCAAGAACATGGGTATAGAGGGAAGGTACCTCAATATAATAAGGGCCATAAATAACAAAACCACAGCTACATGATAGTCAATGGTGAAAAGCTAAAAGTTTTTCCTGTGAGATCAGGAACAAGATAAGAATGCCCACTCTCACTACTTTTATTTAACACAGTATTGGAAGTTCTAACCAATTAGATAAGAAAAAAATAAAAGGCATCCACATTGCAAAGGAAGAAGTAAAGCTGTCATTATTTGCAGAAGACATGATTTTATATATGGAAAACCCTAAAGACTTAAAAAAAAAAAACCCGTTGAAACTACTAAATTTAGAAAAAAGATGCAAAGTACAAAATCAACACATGAAAAACTCATGTGTTTCTACACAATAACAACAAAAGATAAGAGAATTCAAGAGAACAATTTTATTGCCAATTTCAAACAATTGAAAGAGAATATTATGAAAACCTATATGCCAACAAATTGGACGCTTAGAAGCAATGGATAAATTCCTGGAAACATATATAACCCACCAAAATGAAAGCAGGAAGAAATAGAAAATTTGAACAGACCAATTACCAACAATGAAATTGAATCAGTAAAAAAACAAAACAAAACGAAACAAAAAAAACCATGCCCCAAACCAAAGTCCAGGACCAGATAACTTCATAGGTGAATTCTATCAAACACTTAAAGAAAATTTAATACCTATTCTTCACAAATTATTCCAAAAAAAAAAAAAACAAGAAGAAAGAAAACTTTTGAATTCATTCTATGAGGTCAGTATCACCCTGATACCAAAAACAGATAAAGACATGACAAAAAAGGGAACTGCAGGCCAATATCTCTCATGAATACAGATGTAAAAACCTTCAACAAAATATGAGCAAACCAAGTTAAACAGTACATTAAAAAGAATCATTTACCACGGTAAAGTGGAATTTATTCCTGGGATGCAAGTGTGGTTCAATATTCACAAAACAATAAACAATATGCATCACATCAATAAGACAAAGGATAGAAACCATATGATCATCTCAATAGATGCAGAAGAGCATTTGACAAAGTATGATATCCACTCATGATAAAAACCCTTCGCAAAGTGTGTCTAGAGGGAACAAAACTCAACATAATAAAGACCTTATATGAAAAACCCACAGCCAACATCATAATAGTGAAAAACAGAGCTTTTCCCTTAGGTTAGGAACAAGACAAGGATGTTCACTCTCACCGCTTTATTCAACACAATAGTGAAAGTCCTAGTGACAACAATCAGACAACATAAAGAAATAAAAGGCATCCAAATTAGTAAGGAAGAAGTAAAACTCTATTTGCAGATGACATACTACACATAGAAAACCTTATTGTACTCCAAAAACTATAAAACGCTGATGAAAGAAATTCAAGATGATGCAAAGAAATGGAAAGACATTTCATGCTCATAGGTTGGAAGAGCAAATATTGTCTGTACTACGCAAAGCAATCTACAGCTTAATGCAATTGTTATCAAAATACTAACAGAATTTTTCACAGAACTAGAAAAACAATATTAAAATTTGTATGGAACCACAAAGACCTTGAATAGCCAAAACTATCTTGAAAAAGAAAAACAGAATTGAAAATACAATTCCAGACTTAAAGTTATACTACAAAATAGTAATAATTAAAATAGTATGGTACTGGCATAAAAATAGACAAATGGATCAATGGAATAGAACAGAAAACCCAGAAATAACCCACAATTACATGGTCAGTTAATCTTTGACAAAGGAGGAATGAATACACAATGGGAAAAAGACCGCCTTTTCAACAAATGGTTCTGGAAAAACTAGACAACCACATGCAAATGAAACTGGACCACTGTCTTTTACCATACATAAAAATAAACTCAAAATGGATTGAAGACCTAAATGTGAGATCTGAAACCATAAAAATCCTTGAAGAGAACAGAGTCAGTAATCTCTCTGACATCAGCTATGGCAACATTTTTCTAGATATGTCTCTTGAGGCAAGGGAAATAAAAGTGAAAGTAAATTATTGGGACCACATCAAAATAAAAAGTGCACAGCAAAGAAAACAATCAACAAAACAAAAAGATAACCTGCTGAATGATAAGATATTTGCAAATGACATATCTGATAAAGGGTTAGTATCTCAAATCTATAAAGAACTGATACAACTCAATACCCAAAAGGAAAATAATTCAATTAAAAAATGGGCAGATGACATGAACAGACATTTCTCCAAAGGAAACATCCAGATAGCCAACAGACACAGGAAAAGATGTTCAACATCACTCGTCATCATGGAGATGCAAATCAAAGCTACAGTGAGACATCATCCTCATACCTGTCAGAATGGCTAAAATCACAAACTCAAGAAACAAATGTTGGTGAGGATGTGGAGAAAAAGGAACATTGTGCAGTGTTAGTGGGAATGCAAACTTGTGCAGCCACTGAAGAAAACAGTATGGAGCTTCCTCAAAAAGTTAAAACTGGATCTACCCTATGATCCAGTAATCACGCTACCAGGTATTTACCACCCCCCCATACAAAAACACGAATTCAAAGGGATATGTGCACTCCTATGTTTACTTCAGAATCATTTACAATAGCCAGACTATGGAAGCAACCCAAGTATCCATTGATAGATGAATGGATAAAGGTGTGCTATATCAATACAATGAAATATTACAGAGCCCCAAAACAGAATAAAATCTTGCCATTTGCAACACCATGGACAGAGCTAAAGAGTATAATGCTAAGCAAATCAATCAGAGAAAGACAAATATGGTATGAGTTCACTCATATGTGGAATTTAAGACACAAAATAAATGAACAAAGGAAAAAGAAGGCAAACTAAGAAACAGACTCTTAACTATAGAGAACAAACTGATGGTTATTAGGTGGGGACGGGGTAGGAGTTTGGGGGAAATAGGGGATGGGGATTACATAAAATGATAAAAAGAAAGAAATACCTAGAATAAATTTAACCAAGGAAGTGAAATACCTATACATTGAAAACCGTAATACAGTGATAAAAGAAATTAGAGAAGACACAAATAAATGGAAAGACAGCCCATGCCCATGGATTGGAGGAATTGATATTTTATTTTATTTTTTTTATTTTTTTATTTTTTTATTTTTTTTTTAAGATTTTTATTTATTTATTAGACAGAGATAGAGACAGCCAGCGAGAGAGGGAACACAAGCAGGGGGAGTGGGAGAGGAAGAAGCAGGCTCATAGCGGAGGAGCCTGATGTGGGGCTCGATCCCATAACACCGGGATCACGCCCTGAGCCGAAGGCAGACGCTTAACTACTGTGCCACCCAGGCGCCCCAGGAATTGATATTTTAAAATGTCCATACTACCCAAAGCAATCTATAGATTCAATGCAATCCCAATCAAAATCCCAATGGCATTTTTCACAGAAATAGAACAAACAATCCCAAAATTCATGTGGGAACTACAAAACACCCTGAATAGCCAAAGCAGTCTTGAGAAAGAAGAACAAAGCTGGAAGTATCATACTTCCTGAATTCAATCTATATTACAAAGTTATCATAATTAAAGTAGTATGGTATTGGCCTAAAAACAGATACAGAGATCAAATGGGATAGAATAGAAAGCCCAGAAAAAACCCATGCATATATGGTCAATTAATTCATGATGAAGGAAGCAAGAGTATACAGTGGGGGAAATGTCAGTTTTTTAAATAAATGGTTTTGGAAAAGCCAGAGAGACAGAAGCAAGAAAATGAAACTAGATTATTGTCTTATGGAATATACAAAAATCAACTTAAAATTGATTAAATGCTTGAATGTAGGACCTAAAACCCTGGAAATTCTAGGATTAAATACAGTTTGTAAACATGACATTGATCTTGGTAATGTTATCTTGGATCTGATTCACTTTAACTTGGGGGTTAAAGGCACTGTAGAAAAATTGGACTCAAAACTAAGCACATTTCTAAAAGAGAAATTTATAACTTTAAATGCTCATGTTGCAGAAAAATAAAGATGGGAAATTAATGTCATATGTCTAAAACAAGTTAGAAAAAGAACAACAAATATAAACTACAAAAATGTAAAATACAAGACATAATAAAGATCAGAGACGATAAACTGGTGAAATGGAAAATAAAAGTAGCAGAATCCACAAAAACAAAAATTGGTCTTTGAAACACATTAAAAATAAAAAAATTGTTAGCAAATCTGCTTAAGAATAAAAGAATGGTGATTCAAATGACCAGTATTAGCAATGAGAAAGTGATATAAACTCAGATTCATCAAATTAACAAAAAGTGGATAATATTATAAATGAACTTAAGCCAAACAACTGGAAAACTTAAATAAAAAAATTTCCTAGGAAAACATAATTTACCAAAATATAACTTTAAAATTTAGCTGAAGAAGAAATAAAAAACCTGAATAAACTTAATATTGATGAACAAAATTGAATTAGTTAAAAATGTATATCCTTCCTGATTCCTACATGCCCCAATCCATACAAGATAAAAAAAAACAAAACAGCAGATTCAGGGAAGCTCTAACACATAGGCAATACATAATATCCAAATCTTATTTCAACTCTACCACAGTTTAGAGAAAGAAGAAATGCTCCTAAAATAATATCATGAGGCTAGTATAATCTTCAATATGAAAAAAATATGCAAGAATAGCATGAGGAAAGTAATTATAAGCCAATCTTACTTATGAACACGGGTGCCAATCCTAAAAATGTATATTAGCAAACTAGACATAAAAGATACAAGAATCATGACTGAATGCATGTGTAGTTTAACATGAGAAAAACCTATTAATGTATTTAATCATATTAATAGTAATGCATTAAAAAACTA
Source organism: Ursus maritimus (assembly GCF_017311325.1). NCBI lineage: Eukaryota > Metazoa > Chordata > Mammalia > Carnivora > Ursidae > Ursus > Ursus maritimus. The sequence goes on from NW_024427107.1 coordinate 18,342,236, forward strand.
TATTATATCAATACATTCAGAAAAAAACTTCAAAATTCTACATTTATTAATTATAAAATATCTACAGAAATCAGTACTGAAAAGTGTATTTCCTTAACCTATAAAAGGGCATGTACCAAAAATCTTTAGGAAACATTTATATACAATGGCAGTGTTAGAACCATTTATTTTCAAGTCAAGTCAACACAAAATAAATGTACTGTGATACCAATTTTTTAGACTCTCATACTGAGGATCATTGCTAAGCAGCAAAATAATAAAGAAAAAATAAGTCTAAGAATCAGAAGGGAAGAAACAAAATTGTCATTATTCACAAGCTACTGTCTACAGAGAAGCCAAGATATTCCATATAGGTAAACTATGAGAATTCAAAGTTTAGCAACATTTAGGGATATAATATCAATGTAAATATATATACACACATCAGTGTAAATATGTATTTATTGGCCTTGAAATATCTTTACTAAAATAATGTTAAGTGAAAAAGCAAATTATAGAATAGTAGGTATAAGTGACATCACCAAAATGATGACATAGGAGATCCCAGCTTCTGTATTCCAACAAACATCAACAATTAGACAGCTATCCATGAAGAAACTCAACTCTGGGAGAGCTCTGGAGTCCACTTAAGAAATTTCAGTAACACAGTGGAACAAAACTGAGAATAACTGCACGAGAAGAGAAGGAGGACAGCTTCATTTTGTGCACACCATCCCATTAGCCAAGCTGGCATTGCTCAGTGCCAGAGGAAAACTTCCCAGCTAGAAAGAGTTCCTTTCATCTAGAAAGGAGGAGTGGGGTGAACAACAAACTTCCTCACTCTTTTAGGGCACTGCATGAAGATCCTGCTTCTGTTTTATCCCACCCAGACTGGCAAAGCTGAGATGTATATAGATGGCTAGGAACCAGGAAGAAAAGAAGAGGCTACCAATAGCAGCTACACCATGGGAATGATCGTGGTTCACAGTGATCTGCTCTAAAGAAAAAGCCAGCAGCTTTCACCTCTGAAGAAGGAACCAATGGTCAGCACAGCTGTCAGAGACCTCTTGCAGATTTCACAAGCTTTAATGCCACAGGTATTCGTGTTTGCTGATGCCAGCCAACCTAAGTCAGTTCCAGCTCCCTCCTGCCTTACTAGAATCTGGGAAATACTTGCAGCCAGCTCAAGATTCTGCAGCTTCATGAGAGCAAGACAGCAGCCTAGATCACTGACACTGATCCCCACTGTCATGTGCATGCTTGGGGCTAGCCCCTCCAGCTAGACATTTGCATGTCACTGATCTGATGCCCATCACTTGCCTTCACTACAGTGTGTACACCTGGGAGGAGACTGTATAGTCACAGGAGAGCATGTGAACAACTAGAGCTCATAAAGCTACTTCTGGGCTTGAATCAGGCTTTGTCTTCTGTCACTGGCCTGCACCACCATGCTCACCTATAGTTAGCCCCTTTAGATGCGCACCTGCATGCCCTGACTTGTCACCAAACTCCACTGCAGTGTGCATGATCAGGGGGAGATTCTGACAACCAAGGCCCCTGCAGCTTCCAGCGAACTTGTAGTTGGGTCTTGTCTTTGCTGCCTGCCCTGGCCCCCACCACTACGTGTGTATCTGTATCCAGCCTCTGCCACTACACAGGCACCTGCAGCTGGTCCCCACAGCTGAGTATGTGTAAACCACTGGCTTCAGATTCAAATGCTGCCAGTCTGGTCCCTGTTATTGGACCTGGAGGTGCTGTAAAAAACCCAACAGCACTTGCAGCCACTGCAGACCCCCAAGATGCTCATTAAGGGCCATACAGGTATTAGTGCTGTGGACCCCAGAAGCCTGAGCTGAAGAGCCATCATGCCCCTCCAGACAGATACAACCACATGCCCCCATACTTGGCATCTTGCACCACTAGTCTCAGGGTCACAGTATGCCCCCAGCAAACCCGCATCTGCAAGTGAGTCTTTTACTGAAGTCAGTTCATAAAGTCTAGAAGTGACTGCTTCTTCAAAAGCTCAGACACCTATGCAAGGCTACAGGGATCATGAAGAATCAGGGAAACACGACTCTACCAAACTGAATACAATAAACCTCCAGTAACTGGCTCCAAAGAAATGGTGATCCAGAAATTGTCCTTTAAAGAAATAAAAATAGTTACTCTAAAGATGCTCAGAAAGCTTCAAGAGTACAGAGATAAGAATTTATTGATAGCAGGAAAACAATACAAGAACAAAATGAGAAGCTCAATAGATAGAAAACAAAATGTTCCAAGTAGAAATTTTGGAGCTGAAGAATACAATGACTAAAGAAGCCAACAGAGAGGGGTGCCTGGGTGGCTCAGTCGTTAAGCGTCTGCCTTTGGCTCAGGGCGTGATCCTGGCATTCTGGGATCGAGCCCTGCATCAGGCTCCTCCTCTGGGAGCCTGCTTCTTCCTCTCCCAGTCCCCCTGCTTGTGTTCCCTCTCTTGCTGGCTATCTCTGTCAAATAAATAAATAAGATCTTAAAAAAAAAAAAAACAAAGAATCCAACAAAGAGTTTCAATATCAGACTTGACCAAGCAGAGAGAGTCAGTGAACTAGAAGACAGATCAACCGAAATTATCCAGTCAGATGAACAAAAAAAAAAAAAAAAAAAAAAGAAGAGAAATGAGAAAAACTGTGGGACTTATGGGACATCATCAAATGAAATAATGAAAGGGGCAGCTGGGTGGCATAGTCGGTTAAGCATCTGACTCTAGTTTCCGCTCAGGTTGTGATCTAAGGGTTGTGAGGTTGAGCCCCATGTTGGGCTCTGTGCTCAGCACAGAGTGTGTTTGGGATTCTCTCTCCCTTACCTTCTGTCCCTCCTGCTCGCGCTCTTTCTCTAAGGTAAATAAATAAATATTTAGAAAAAAATAATGAACACATCATTGGAATCCAAGAAGGAGAAGGGAGAAAGGAGTAGAAAGTTTATTTAAAGAAATAATGATTGAAAACTTTCCAAGCCTAGGGAGAGATTTGGATATCCAAGTTCATGAAGCTAACAGGTTACTACAAAATTTCAATCGAAAAAGATCTTCTCCAAGACACATTATAATGAAAGTGTCTAAAATCAAAGAAAAAGAGAGATTTTTTTTTTAAAGTAGAAAGAGAAAAGAAAAATCTCTCATACAAGGGAATCACCATTAGGCTATCAGCAGATTTTCCCCTGAGACCCTGCAGATCAGAATAGAAAAATATATTCAAAGTGCTGAAAAAACTCTCAGCCAAGAATACTTTACCCAGTAAGTTGTCTTTTAGAAATTAAGGTCAGATAGATATTTTCCCTAATAAATGAAAGCTGAGGGAATTCATCACCATTAAGTCTGCCTTACAAGAAATGCTAAAAGGAGTTCTTCAGGTTGAAATGAAAGGATATTAACTAGTAACATGAAAACATATACAAATATACAACACACTGGTAAAGGTAAGCACAAAGTCATATTCAGAAAAATCTAATACTGGATTATGGTAATGTGTTAATCACTGAACTCTACTATAAAAATTAAAGGACAAAATATTAAAAATAGCTATAGCTATGACAATCTGTTAATGAATACAAAACATAAAAGATGCAAATTGGGAAATGAAAAACAATACAGGGGAAGTACAAAGAGTTTTTGTATATGCTTGAAGTTAAATTATAATCAGAGTAAAATAGACTATTATTTCTATCTATCAATCATGTTTTATATAAACTTCACGGTAACCGCAAAGCAAAAACCTATAGTAGATTCACAAAAAATAAAGAGAAGGGAATCAAACCCTATCACTATGGAGAATCATTAATTCACAAAGAAAAGCAGCAAGAGAGGAAGAAAGGAACAAAGGAAACACGAAACTGTCAAAAAGAGCATTAGTAAATCCTTACCTATCAATAGTAACTCTAAATGTGAATAAACTGAATTCTCCAACCAAAGGACAGAGTAGCTGATTGATTAAACAACAATGACAAAAAAAAAAAACCAAACCAAAACAAAGCAAATTAAGAACCAACTATATGCTACTTACAAGACACTCATTTCAGCTTAAGGACACACATAGGCGCAAAGGGAAGGGATGCAAAAATATATTCCAGGCAAGTGGGAGCCAAAAGAGAGCAGGAACAGCTATACTTATGTCAGATAAAATAGACTAAGCCAAAAATGGTAATAGGAGACAAATAACATCATTATATAATAATAAGGGGATCAATTCACCCAAGAAGTTATAATCATCAATATATATGTATCCAAAACTGGAGGACTAAATTTTTAAGCAAATATTACTAGATCTTAAGAAGAATTAAATTGGACCTTTATCTTGCATCCGATCTTAAGAGAGAAATAAACAACAGCACAGTAACAGTAGGGGACTTCAATACTCCACTTTCAATGATGGATGGATCACCCAGACATAAAATTAACAAGGAAACACTGGACTTGAACCATATATTAGGCCAAATGGACATATACGTAACATTTCATCCCTAGCATCAGAATACGTACTTTCCTCCAGTGCACATGAACATTCTCCAAGACAGATCCTATGATAGGTCACAAAACAAGTCTTAGCAAATTTAAGAATACTGAAATCATACCAAGTATCTTTTTTGCACACAATGGTTTGAAACTAGAAATAGGAGGAAAACTGGAAAACTCACAAATATATAAAAATTAAATGACACATGCCTGAACAACGAATGGGCCAAAGAAGAAATCAAAATGGAATTTTAAAAAATTGAAACAAATGAAAATAGAAATACAACATACCAAAACCTACGAGATGCTGCAAAACCATTTTTAAGAGGGAAGAGCAATTTCTGATAAAGAATAAACATGTATTTCTCAACTCATCAATTCTACTCCCAGGTATATATCCCAGGCTATGTTTCCTAAATAGCTGTGCCCTGGAACATCACAAGGAATGCACAGGGGCACCATGGGATGTTTAAAATTCTCAAGAGAAAGGCCTTGAGAATACTATTATTAAGTTTTTCAGACCTAACTACTTAAGCAGAACTGTTAGGTATTTGATTTTTTTTTCACTTGGCAATGTATCAAGGACATTTTTCAAGTAAATACATATAGATCTATTCCACTGTGTGTGGACACCAATCATTTATTGATGAATTTGGATCCTTAGAAAACAAATTTCAAAAACACAGCTCATATACTCTCTGTAATATCCGAAGACAGATTTATTTGCAGCATAGTTCTTCTTATATTCCTGAAATTCTTCCAAATTTGAAGGACATAGGCTTGAAGAGGTGGTGTATTTCTGGTAATCTGGTTTTCCCATAAGTAGTAGTTGGGTACCAAATTAGATATCTCTTCTAGGTTGCCTTTCTTTTTAAATGACCAAGCTGTTGCTTCTATTCTGCTTCTCATCCAAGGTACTCTGCATCTGAATAAACCATATATATTCCAGTGGATAATGGGAGGCTTTCCAAAGTGGTATGGCCTCGTTCTGTTTTTACTTTGTTGTTGTTGACATCCCATTCCATCTTTCCTGCACTCTGGATTATCTCTAAAGTCCAGGAAAAAACAATGATAAACACACATCAAGATAGCCTACCAGCCTTCTAATGCTGAAGTGAACACAGTGCTCTGGAGGCCTAGTCCATAATCAACAGAGGGATACTGGGCTTTGCTGACAATTCAAAGAACCTTGTATTAAATATTCTTTGAGCTCATTGGCTTTGGGATTATGTCCCCTTTTCATCCCTCTAAATAAATGTATGCTCCCATCAGCTGGCCTGGGCTCCATAGGATCGTCACTACATTTATAATTTATTTATTGCCCTCCTTTCTATTTCTGGTGGTCAAGTGGGTACCATGAAATTCATCTTTTATTCATCTTTTTTCTAAGTGTTATGACTGAGGAGAGATGGGTGTTTAAAGGATCAAGGCCCAGGGGCATTTGGACATTTTTGAGACTGAACACACTGGATTTCAAAGATGTTTTAGATGCGTATTTGTAAATTTAAGTGCTTGCCCTCCTGGGTGCTCTTTCTAGCTAAACAATGACTTATTCTACTTTAATAGGAATTGGGCTTCTTTCAGGTAAGATTTTCTTTAGATAATAATAGAAATGGTATCTTTGTTACTCTTATATCTAGTTCAACTGTTATAAAAACCATCCAGTCATGTAATTTTGCACATTCTTAATGAGACTGGAGGTATGAATGACTGCTTGCCCTTACAATCTCACTTCCACTCCTCTATCTTACAGTAAATCATCTACCTGGGACAAGAAAATGGCTGTATCAGTGCGAAGGGGAAGAACTAGAAAGATTAGTCACACTGACGGCCAAGTATGGTTCTTTCAGATTGAAGTAACTATTGATTGAAGAATTAAAAACTTCCAAATGTTCAGCTGATTAAGATTTTTAAACCAACAAGAATATTCATTCCTGAAGTGCTAGTTTCATTTGTATAACTTTAACCCCTGGACACTATTAAGAAGTTTTATTTAGGTAAGAAAAAGAAATAAATGGCATTCAAATCAGAAAAGAAGAAGCAAAACTTTCTATTTGCATATGACATGGTATTATATATAGAAATCCTTGGAGACCTCACAAAAAAACTGTTAGAATAAATAACTTTAGTAAAATTTTAGGATATAAAATTAACATGCAAAAATCAGTTGTGTTTCTGCATGCTAGTAACTATCAGAGAAATTAAGAAAATCTTATTTACACTTGTATCAAAAAGAATAAAATACTTAAAGGTAACCAAGGAGGTAAAAGACCTGCACAGTGAAAACTAGGATAACGATGAAAGAAAGTGAAGATGGCAAAAATAAACAGAAATAGATCCTGTGCTCACGGATTAAAGTATTGTTAAAAGGTCCATGCTACACAAAGCTATCTACAGATACAGTGCAATCCCGATCAACATTCCAATGACATTTTTCACAGAAATAGAACAAACAATTCTAAAATTTGTATGGAACCACAAAACACTCCCAATAGTCAAAGCAATCTTGAGAAAGAACAAAACCGAGGGTATCATAGCCCCTGATTTCAAACTATACCACAAAGCTGTAACAGTATGGTATGGGCATAAAAATAGACCCATAGATCAATATAACAGGATAGAGAGCCCAGAAATGAACCCATACATGTATAGTCAATTAGTTTACATCAAAGGGACCAAGAATATACAATATGGGGAAAGGACAGTCTCTTCAATAAATGGTGTTGGGAAAACTGGACAGCTACATACAAAAGAATGAAACTGGACCTCTATCTTGTATCATATGCCAAAAATCAACTGGAGGAGATTATGCTAAGTGAAATAAGTCAAGCAGAGAAAGACAATTATCATATGGTTTCACTTATTTGTGGAACTTAAGGAATAGCAGGGAGGACATTAGGAGAAGGAAGGGAAAAATAAAGGGGGGGGGACAGAGAGGGAGATGAACCATGAGAGACCATGGATTCTGGGAAACAAAACTGAGGGTTTTAGAGGGGAGGGGGGGCATGGGGATGGGCTGGCGTGGTGATGGGTATTAAGGAGGGCACGTATTACATGGAGCACTGGGTGATAAACGCAAACAATGAATCATGGAACACTACATCAAAAACTAATGATGTACTGTATGGTGACTAACATAATTAAAATTAATAATAATAATAATAATAATAATAATAATAATAAACTTAAAATGGATTAAAAACTTGAACAGAAAACCTGAATGCCCTGTCATGGAATAGATGCACATTGCAAATCAATGTCCCAGGTGTAATATACCCTAACAGTATCAGGTAGCTCCTACCTAAGACTATTCTTGCAATCCTTTTCCTGCCTCAGTGCCTGTCATGAGATTGTATCAGATTCTTAATAGCACATGTTTTGAAAGATACATTGTTAGACAATTATCTGCACTAGGTCCACTTGTATTATGTGGCAGGAAACCATTATATTACTGCTTCCCAAACTTTAAAGAGCATCAGACTCAACTGAATGTTTTGACAAAATAAAGGTTCTTGGGACCTCTTGCCAGACATGTTGATTTCAAGAGCCTTAGGTTGGCACAAAGGTATCTGCCTTTTTAAGAAGCCCACCAGGTAATTCTGAAGTGGTTGGTCTGATGACCATGCTTTATGAAAGTCCTCCTCATTTAGGGACTGCTCTTTCAAACAGTCATTAACAATAACAACAAATGTAATGATAGTTTTGAAGATACTGAAATTTTCTTGGCTTACTTTGTACATCAAGAAACCCTTAGCAGCACTTAATCAAATACTCATTTTCAGTGACTCTTGGAGAAAGTTTTAGAGGAAAACTCATCTGGCTGTAGAAAAGTGTTTGTATGCAGGTGTTGATGCAGGGATAGGAAGCAAGTTCAGTCCCAATTTGTTAAATCTGAATCAAACATACATTATATGAATTTTTAGAAAATGTTCAAATGCAGGTACAGTCTATTCTGGGATAACGTGCATTTCTAGAATTCAACATTGCTTCAACATGATTGGTAATTGTCTTAATCTGTTAGGGCTACTATAGCAGAATACCATAGACTAAGTAGCTTATAAACGATAGAAATTTGTCACAATTCTGGAAGCTAGGAAGTCCAAGATGAAAGTGCCAGTAGATTAGATGTCTGGTGAGAGCCCTTCTTTCTGCTTCATAATGCCATCTTTTTGTTGTGTCCTTACATGGCAGAAGAGCCAGGAGAGCTCTCTGGGGTCTCTTTTATAAGGTCACTAAGTCCCATTTATGAGGCCTCCACCCTCATGACCTAACCAGCCTCTCCAAAGCCTACCTCCTAATACTATCACCTTGGAGATTAAGTTTTAATATATGAATTTTGGAGGGACACATTCAGTCTATAGCAGTAATGCAGGGTAATGTCAAAATAATACTGAACTTGCATTGGTTTATCCAAGCTTTTCCCAGTGCATTAATCTTTTACACTGCCAGGCATCGGGAGCTGAACATAAAGTGTAATACCACAGAGAAGCACAGCAAGGCACAAAGGAACCCAGGAGTATTCAAAATCCCATTCATCCCATATTTTCGCTCTTGGCTCCGCTTGGCCCCTGCCCTGCGTTGGAAATACCCTTCACTTTTTGCTGGTCATTTCGAATGTTACCCTTGTTGCTACAAAACTCAGTGGTCTCAACCCTCCTGTCACCCCTTTCATCAAGCTACTGTTATTTCCTGCAACAAATACCTATGTTTACCATGCCTATATTAACTACAGTAGTTATTCATTAGGAATTTAACATACCTTTTATTTTTTATTTTTATTTTTCTTCAAGGATTTTATTTATTTGACAGAGAGAGATACAGCCAGCAAGAGAGGGAACACAAGCAGGGGGAGTGGGAGAGGAAGAAGCAGGCTCTCAGCATAGGAGCCTGACGTGGGCCTCGATCCCAGAACGCTGGGATCACGCCCTGAGCCGAAGGCAGATGCTTAACGACTGAGCCACCCAGGCGCCGCTAACATACCTTTTAAACTATGGTAGTTTCTTGTTATTAGCATTCTGTATATAAAGTTGCATAGGTTTGAGTGGTCTGTGGTAATCCAAAGTTTCTCACAAGCCCTGTGATGTGTAGATAAAATTTTATAGAAAGCAAGGTGCTCTGGAATGCATGTATTGTACTAGAGAAAAAACACCTATGTTCCTAAGCAAAATAGAAATGCTCATCTGCATGCTGTTTGAAGTCATTTATGTTTTTGTTTTTCTCCATGATGAGGAATACTGAAGAATGGATGGGAATTGGCTTTGAGTTTGGAATCATTAAGTATTGCTTTTCTGCACCACATCAAGGGTTGGTTTCATGAATCACCTAACTCCTTACAGTGGCAGATACACAATTCTTTAACTCAACTTCAAACTGTATGCCTGTCAGTTGAATATGCTGCTCAATCTCTGTTTGACAAATATACAGTTAAAGACCCAAGAATCAAGCCAGGCCCCCAGTACAAAAACAAGTTTGAGGGATCTTAAAGACCTGAGGTATCCTTAGGGGCCTGGAATTTCTTGTGGCATAATATATAATGAGAATTTTTAAATGATTGTAACCATTTTTAAGTGTACAGTTCAGTAGTGTTAAGTGTATTCACATTGTTGTGAAACAGATCTCCAGAACTTATGTATACCCACTAAACAATTTCCTTCCCCTGCCCCCATTCTCCACTATTACTGTGTATAATTCCTGACCATGTGCCAATTAAACATGGGGTGAACTGTATTAATATCTAAAATCACCTTTAGCTTGCAGAGGCATAAGAAATACAGAGAACCAGGGGAGTTAACTTCCACCAGGAATGAGATAAATCCAGGGAAAGAGAGAAATATTTTCAATCCTAAGGGTAGAAATGTTGTCAGGATGCACTGTCAGGATCCCAGGTGTGTTAGTTCGTAAGTCCCATCAAGGAACTCTGATGGATATTAAGTTAGCCTGAGGACTTGCATGGCCACTCTGGAAACTCTGCTGCTTCTTTCTGTTGGGGTCAGCAGTGCCAGGGCCCAGCAAGCAGAGTACTCAATAAGGGGTAGGGTGCCTGGGCAATGGCCTCCCTATTAAATGGCAATAAGTAAGTCATGAAGTCTAACAGGACTGCAAAGCTCATGCAACAAAAACAGATGTCCCTCATCCTGGGAGAGTTTCTCTTTCTGAATCATCTCAGTGAACAATCCTTGAGGGATATTTAGATGACCTTTTTCTTGAGACATCATGCTGCTTTATGCTTTGCTAAATGTCTAATCTGTATAATTATATCAAGGCATCAAATCTGTTTAGTGTTCTTTGATGTAGATTACAGATATAACTCACGACTTCTGTCACGTTTATCTCTGATATGGAACTTTAAACTTTCTTCCATTAACCGCCAACCTCCATCTGGATCCAAGCAGAGCTTACTGTCCCTTCTCCTCCTTACCTACTCTGCTACCTTCCATTTAATGATATAAATGAGGAATTTTCTGACCTTTTCATCCTAGAAGCTATTTGCAGATATTTTAGAACCATTTTTCTAGCCAAAGATGGTGTTATTTTAAAGCCTGTTTGGTTCCATATTTTATCAGCAAGACAGGCTTTTGCCTGTATACTTAAATGCCATTTCGTGTTTTTTTTTTCTTTAGAAAGAAATTGTGATTTAATTAATGACCATAGACTGTAACAATTTTTAGAATAATGATATTGTATATTTATAAAGCACTAGACTGTATATATGTAATTTTTCTTTCAATGTGTAGAGCTTTTCAAAAAGCAGTTATTTAGAATGATATATATATTTCAGAATGATAGACAAATAATGTAGAAAAACAACTTACTGAAATGGAGCGCATTATTTTCTCCATAAAACCCACTGCTCCTCCATATATTTTTTTGAGCTGAGAGGTTTATTATTCACATTATAATGCATCCAAACCACCCAAACTATAAATCTAAGTCACCTTTAATATCTCTTCCTGGTCTATCTTCCAAATGGCCCCTAAGTAGATTCTCTCTCAAGTATCTCCCTCAAATTCACTCCCATCACCTGCACCTACATCTTCAACACTTCCCTCTTGGTCTATTTCATTATGGTCCTGACTGATATCCCTGGTTGTAGTCTCTTCCTTCATCAATCTGTTTGCTTCCACAGTTGCTACAGTTACCTTTGTTAAATGCAGATACCTACTGAGAAATCTCTAATGTAATTTACTGTGTAGGGCATAAAGTCCAAACCCCTTGGCAGTGCATCCAAGGCCTCTGGTAATGCACCTTGTCAACATCACTTCCCCCTCAGTTACCCCTGCTCCAGGCATCCTGACAGACTTAACACTGTCTGCTTCCATCCCCTGGCATATGTGGTTTCCTTTGCTGGAAGGTCCTGGCTTGCTTCCTTACTATCTCCCTTCTTCCTCCAAACATAGCAAGTGTGATTTTGGAGGTAGGTTTTGGGGACGGGGATGTGAGGCTCATACAATTTTGGGGGGCCCAATATAAGAAAAAGAGTACACAATTATGCATCCTCCTAATTAAGTATAATTACAAAGTAGAGCTGGGGCATTGGAAGGGTCCCAGGCGAGTGAGAAAGCCTGAAGCTTCAGCTTGGTTAGCTTCCTGGTAAATCTGCCTCTGAGTTATTGCTCAATGACTTTTATTGAACTATTGTTTATTAAACTTTCTCAGTCTGGCAGAGTGACTAGGATAGTATGTGCTGTACAAAGATTTGTTTAATTAAAGAGTAAAATCCTACTCAGCTCCAAAGTTGGCTCAAACATCACTTCTGTACAGTTTTCCTTAATTTTCCCAGTAATTTGCTTTTCCTAGAGTATTTTGTAGACATATTTAAAATGATACTTTCCACACTACATAGTAATTGATTGTTTCATGTGAACCAGTGTCCTAAAATTTTAGCATAAGTCAGAATCAGCTTGAGGAGTTTGTTAAACTCACTCCCAGAGTTCTAACTCAGTAGATTGAGCGTGGGGTCTGAGGATTTACATTTTTAATGGGTTCCCTGGTGATGCTGACGGACAAGTTGTACAGCAGCTATACCCCATTCATTCTAAGCACATTCCTGGTTCATGGCAGGTGCCTAAATATGTATATTAAACAGAAAAATAATTAAGCATATTATAAATTTTTAACTTTCTATACTTTTTGCAAGTAACAAATTATAGTCTTATACACAAGTCTTTAAAAATTGACTTCTCCATTAATAATTAAAGTAATTAACAATATTGAGTAATATGTGGTCTTTGTATTCTTCAATCGCATTTTAAAAGGAAAGAATGAAAATAAACAAAATTTTAAAGATTCGGACTGTTCCTTAAATTACATATTCTATATAGTACTCAGGGAAATGTTTAACATCAAAGTTACGAGATTCTTATTCTAGGTCAGGGCATATTATTTTTCTTATTGCAGATAACCAAAGAATAAAAAAAGAGACTATAAGATAGTACTTGATTAAAATTATACCTATGAGTTTTTAATATTAAAAACATGTTCTATAGAGCCAATAAAAATATTTAATATTAAATTCAATGGTGTTTAAGATGTATACAGTGATCTCGAGATTAATTTTGAAAAAGCAAAGGAAAATGACAGAGTGGAGGCAGAGTGGAGCACAATGTTAAGAAAATTTTATGAATAACAAAAGAAAATTTATTCAACAAGAAAAAGCTTTTAAAAGTTTAGAGCAATACTTGTACCAACAGAAAATAATCAGAAATACACTGCTTTTATTTACCTAAGGATTTAGATAGTTTCCTGAGTAAAAGGGAGAAAACAGGAGAGAGGAGGGAAAAGTGAAAAAAGACTTTGAAAGATTATGAAGCCCAGGCAATTTTAGAGTACCATTTCAAGAAAGAATTACCACTTTCTACACCAGGAATAAATGCTTTCTACTTGCCTGAAGGCCTGAGATTACTAGGGATAAAGGACATGGACAGTATGTTGTGTGTTTCTATGTGTGGAGCTGCAGTAGGTCTGGAGGATGGGATGGGTACCATTGTCCAGTGCTCTGGGTAACCCCTTGGGATGGGACTTGGCATTGGCATCAGAATTGGAAATTTACAGTTAAGGTTTGGAAAGACCATAGACCCTAATTTACTGTTGGGACCTATGATCTGGAATAGAAGTTTTAAGAACATTATTTTAAAAATTTAGTTTCAATTTTCATAGTAATAGAGAGGTTGGTCACATCTGGTTTGTAAAACAGAATACCCCATGGGTAAGATATTTAGTATTGATGTTGGTTTGGGAAAGTCTTATGAGAGCATAGAAGTCAGTGAAAAGAATCAAAGTTTCTCTTCCCTTTTCTGTTCTGGAGCAGACTCTGGAACAGACCAGTTATAGACTGGGGTTTAATGACATTATTGCTGGGAGAGACTGATAGTAGTAAATGGTAAAGGATTCCTGTGGCAAAGTGAATCCAATGGACTTGGGATAAGCTCCACAAATTTGATCAAATTAAAATTTCCTTTTCTGAATTATAATTCCTTTATGGCTATCTTAAAATAGAACCAGAGAATTGACTTATACAATTTTGCATCATGGAATGGTGGTGACAATGGCCAAAAATAGTTAGGGATAAGTCAGTTTAGTTGGAGAGGGGGCATGAGGCAGGCAAACCTCCTTGGGAATTCTCAGAAATATTCTGCAGGGGGCTACACCTGGGCAATTTATTTTTTATTTTTTAAAAGAGATTTTATTTATTTATTTGTGTGTGAGAGAGAGAGCACGAGCAGAGGGAGTTGCAGGCAGAGGGAAAAGCAGGCTCCCAACTGAGCAAGGAGATTGATGTGGGACTCGATCCCAGGACCCCAGGATCATGACCTGAACCAAAGGCAGACGCTTAACCAACTGAGCCACCCAGGCAACCCTGGGCAATTTATTTTTAAGCATAAGCACAATATTGTACATTCCATCTTGTATGACTGAAACTCTATACCCATCAAACAGCAATTCCCCATTTCTCCTCCTAGCCTCTGGCAACCACCATTCTGCTCTGTTCCTATGAAGCTGACCACTTTAAATGCCTCCTATGTAAGTGAAATCACGCAGTATTATCCTTCTGTGACTAGCCTATTTTACTTAGCATAACATCTTCCAGAATATTCCATGTTGTTGCAAATGACACGATTTTCTTTGTATGGCTGAGTAATATTCCATTGTATGCATTAAACGCATTTTCTTTATCCATTCATCCATCAGTGGACATTTAGGTGGTCTCCACTTCTTGGCTATTGTGAATAATGCTGTAATGAGCATGGAAGTACAAATATCTCTTCAAGAGCTTGATTTCCATTCCTTTGTATATATACCCAGAAGTGAGAAGCTGGCTCATATTAGTTCTAACTTTAATTTTTTGAGGAACCTTCATACTGTTTTCCATGGTGCTTGCACCAATTTACATTCTCACCAATAGTGTATAAGAATTCCAATTTCTCCACAACCTCATCAAACACTTGCTATGTATATTTTTTTTATAACGGTCGTCCTAACAGGTGTGGTTTTGATTTGCATTTACCTGATGATTAGTGATGGTGAGCACCTTTTTATTTTCCTGCTAGCCATTTGTAGGTCATCTTTGGAGAAATGTCTATTTAGTTTCTTATGCATTTTTTAATTGAGTTATTTTTTTGCTATTGAGTTATAGGAGTTCCTTCTCTGGGTATTAATCCCTTATCAGACATAGAGTTTGCAGATGCCGTCTCCCATTCTGTAGGGCACCTTCTCACTTTGTTGATTCTCCTGCTGTGCAGACTTTTGGTTTGATACGGTTCCACTTGTCTATGTAGAATAACTTTTTAAAGTTTTAAATTTTGAAATAATTATAGATTCACATGAATTTGGAAAAAGAAACGAACAGGGAGGTCCTATGTATCCTTTACTTAGTACAATATTATAACCAGGATATTTCACCAGTTTTTAGGTGGTCAGAGTGTGTGTGTAGTTCTATGCGACTTTATCACAGATGCAGATCTGTGTAACTCCTATCATAATTAGGGTATAGAGCTCTTCCATCACCACAGGGCTTTGTCTTGCTAACCCTTTATAGCCACATGCACCATCTTACCTCCACCATCCGTCACCCTTGGAAATTACTAATCTGTTCTCTGCCTCTGTAATCCTGTTACTTAAAGAATATTACATAAATGGGATAATGTAGTATGTAACCTTCTGGACTGGCTTCTTTTGCTCAGCATAAGTCCCTTGAGATATATCCAAGTAATTACATGTATCAATAGTTAGTTCTTTTTTATTGCTATGTAGCACCCTATGGCATGGATGTACCACAATTGTTTAATTATTCACCTAATTAGTGAAGACACTAAGCCTTTTCCAGTTTTGGGCTATTATGAACAAAGCTGCTATGAACATTTATGTACAGACTTTAAAAAAAAAGACTTATTTGAGAGAAAGTGTGTGTGTATGTGTGTGTGACTCGGGAGGGGTAGAGGGAGGGAATCTTCAAGCAGATTCCCCTCAGGGCCCAATACTGGCCCCATCCCAAGACCCCGAGATCATGACCTGAGCTGAAACCGAGAGCTAGACGCTCAACCAAGAGAGCCACCCAGGCACCCCCCCTTTTCCTTTTTTTTTTTTTTTTTGAGAGAGAGAGAGAGAGAGAGAGAGAGGAGGAGGATTGAGGGGGAGAGGGAGAGAATTTTTTTTTTTTAATTATGATATGTTAGTCACCATACAGTACATCATTAGTTTTTGATGTAGTGTTCCATGATTCATTGTTTGCATATAACACCCAGTGCTCCATGCAACACATGCCTTCCTTGATACCCATCACAGGGCTAGCCCATCCCCCCATCCCCTCCCCTGTAAAACCCTCAGTTTGTTTCCCAGAGTCCATAGTGGAGAGAGAGAATCTTAAGTAGGGTCGATGCCCAGCATGGAGCTTGATCTCATGACCCTGAGATCATGACCTGAGCTGAAATCAAGAGTCGAGTGCTCAACCAGCTGAGCCACTCAGGCACCCCTGTATAGCCTTTTGTGTAAACATAAATTTTCATTTCCCTGGAATAAATGTCCAAGAGTGCAATATCAAATACTTGTAAAAGACCACTTGACCCATATCTAAAAATTACTTCTATTCCCGTATTTGGCATGCAGAATGTAACTTTTTTTTTTAAGATTTATTTATTTATTTGAGAGAGAAAGAGAGAGAGAGAGAGTTTGGGGAGGGACAGAGGGAAAGGGAGAGAGAGAATCTCACACAGTCTCCCTGCTGAGCATGGAGCCTGAAGCAGGGCTCAATCTCACAACCCCGAGATCATGACCTGAGCCAAGATCATGACCTGAGCCAAAATCAAGAGTCCAAAGCTTAACCAACAGAGCCATCCAGGTGTCCCTGTAATAAACTTTTTAAAAATTGGGAAAGAGTGGGTACATATTCTTTTATGTATAAGGAGTTGCCTTTATGCACGTCTTCAGACCACTGAGATTATGTGAAAGTCTGTCATGCTGCAGATGATGAAATGGTCCAGTGAAGAATTTCGGTCGGCATTTCTGATCATCCGCTGTAATAAGCAGACTGTTGCTATACAAATCAGACTTTTTACTTCTTTCATCTGTATACCTCACTTACAAAATACAAAAACAATTTTTAAAAAAAATGCCTCTTTCCTTTTTCCAAATCCTTTCAAATTAAACAAATGTGGTCATGCAGTTTATAAAGAAATCTTTTTCCCCCTAGCTATTAAAACAACCAAGTTTTCAAGTGACGAATTAGACAAAATAAGGCTACACATACATATAAGTAAACTGAAATTCATGAACGGAATAGGAGCAGATTATTTACTAAAGCTTGGAAGAGTGTTGGCTGGTTACAAGGTAAACAAATGCTAATTGCTTAGTAGAGGTTTTGCCTATGGCTTCAGGGTCTCTGATGGCACAGGGATAGAAATATCACTCTATCTCCATGGCTTTTAACAGAATATGTTACTATATGTACTCAATATATAATTAGATTAATAAAAAACATATAATTATGTTAATACAAAAAGATTAATGTGAAACGTATTAACACTTTTGAGCAAATTACAAAAGAGTGAATTGGAAGGACAACAAAATCTGAAGGACCCATTTCTCAATCACATGGCAGAATAAAGGTAATCAACATGGCTAACATGATAAACTCCATTTTTATTTGAACTTACAAGTAATTTAAAAAGCTGATAATAAATTGAATTAAACTATACAATTTATGAGGCTGTAAAACTGTAAAAGGATATTTAAGGTCATACTCATGACACCCTTTTATAAAATATGTTTGAATCAATATTATAATAACTCAAGGAAGGAAATCTTTTAATAATTTATTAGTTATCCATACTTCATTAAATCTAATATGAGTTTGGTGCTCTCTTGATTTTACCAGGAAGTATTGGTTGAAGATTTTCGAACCTAGTTGACCATGACTTACACCATTATCAATTGTAAGATGCACCCCAATTTCAGAGATGGCAAAAAGTGAAAAAATGTGCATCTTAAAATAGGTAAAATATGGTAATAAAATAAGCATTTATTGAACATCTACTCTATGTGAGGCACCATGAAAGCTACTGGGCATACAGAAATAAACAAGACATAGTTCATACACTCAATAAGTTTAAAGCCTAGAGAAAAGTAGACAAACAATTTCACGGTAAAGAGTAATGATCTTATAAGTTCTCAAGTTAATTTTGTTTGAAACACAAGGAGAAACCTTCCACTAGCATCATTATACAAGGAGTATTGATTATACCATAGCTAAAAACTACAACTTGTTTTATGAGCATATGGGGAATTACCTGTAAAAGTCCTTTAATTTATTTCTCAAGCACTTGCAATATCAATCCCTCACAGCCACTTTAATGTTTGCCTATTTTTTGAGATATTAGAGTGGAAAAAAATCATTTTCCTCTTGAGTATCAAGATTCAGAAGTGACCCAATATTCAACACATTCATTTCTCAAATATTTTATCATCTTGCTGCTGAAGTAAGATGAAGCATTTTAGTCCCAAAGGAGAACTACTAAAAATAAAAATAATGACTTGGTCTTAAAATAACTCCAGACACAGTGCTTGTGTTCAGTTCAGGTCCCTAAAAACATTGCTGAGTGAACAATGTAATCATTTGTGATAGAGAGAGACCATGGTGATGTGCAAACCTGAATCCTTGACTTTCTGTAAACTATGCTAGATTCCTGAAGAGGGGTGTGCGTGCGTGCGTGCGTGTGTGTGTGTGTATACTTATTGTCACATATTGTGGTATAATAAAAAATAATTATGTGGCCTTCATTCCTGGTTCCTGCCACAGAGTTCCTAAAACCCTTGGAATATACTATCTTTTGTATACTGGTGAGGACTTATTGGTGGGGGGTGTGTAAATAGCTTCAGGATAGGGGCTGGTTGCCAGAAAAATGAACCACATGATTAGAAGTTTCAGCCTCACTCCCTGACCTTTAGGGAGGGGAGAGGAGCTGGAGATTGAGTTCAATCCCTAAGGGCCAATGATTTAATCAATCATACCTATGTAAAGAAATCTCCCTAAAATGCCCCTAATGATGGGGTTTGGAGAGTTTCCAAGTTGGCAAACATACTGAAGTGCTGGGAGGGTGGTGTGCTCAGAGAAGGCATGGAAGGGCTACCTCCCTCATACCCCATCTAATACATTTGACTGTTCCTAATTGCATCTTTTATAGTAACCTGGTGATTTAAATCAAGTTCTTTCCTGAGTTCTGTGAGTCATTCTAGCAAATTGTCAAACCAAGGAGGGGGTCATAGGAACCCCTGAATTTGTAGTTGGCTGGGTAGTAGTGTGGGCAGCCTGGGAACTTCATTTGTAGCTGAAGTTGGGCCAATCTTGTGGCACTGAGCCCTTAACCTTAAGGTTAAGCAACTCTGGGAGTGTCAGAATTGAACTGTTGGACACCCAGTTGATGTTGGAGAATTGCTGAACTGATGTGGAAGCATGACATGTGTTTTGGGAGAACATATTACACGAACATATTACATTCAGACATTTCTGTTGGAACTGCTTTGGCTAAGGAAGTGCGAGGGGAAGTGGTATAAGCCCCTGCCAGGCAGAGCCTTAAGAACAGTGTTTGATTCCCTCTCTTCCACCTGTTATGATGATCAGCAAGGTTCTAAACAGAGGCTGGCTCCTTCAGCCTGGGTCCCAGAATGAAGACGATGCAGAACAGAGCTGTGGATGAACCATGAGCAAGAAATAGACCTGGTTGTTAAGGTTTGTCTCCACATTGTAACCTAGTTTATTGTATTAAAGTTCAAGTGATGTGGGGAAAGGGATTTATTATGGGAGCTAGACCTTATGCAGTTGTGGGAACTGGAGAACAAGTTTATCACAGGGTGTTGCCTCTGATCTCCTGGTGAGCCTGGAACCACCCCAGGTCAGCAGGGCTAGGGGAGAGGAAAAGTGGAATCCGCCTGTCGCCTGCTGCCTCTGCCCTCTACCATGTGGGTATCTGCAAAAAGAGCCGATATCCTCTGCTATGGAACTGCAGGTGCACCTGCACAGAACTTGAAGGTGGTGAGGGAGGAGATTCAAGGGCCCAGAGAAGCTGTGGGCCAGACTGCTGCCCCAAGGACACAGTGAGGGTGAACTGCTGCAGGTGCCTGGCCCCTGACTTGGACCTCAGAGCAGGCTGGCTCCCGCATTACCTCTGTCTTATCATCAACAATTTCTGCCAATCCTAACTCAGAACTGGATGGGAATTCTGGGAAGTATAGTCCCAGCTTAGCGACACTGACACATGCAAAAGCGCCACTGCTATGAACACACTCTAGGAAAAAATTCATACTCTACTACAAGCTAGAGGTCTCTTCTCAGATCCTTACCTGGACTCAGACTTTGGCAAACTGAGAGGGGCTATTTTTGAATGTCAAACTTCTTTTGCTTTCTTTAGCACAAGACCCAGAGAAAATCAAGGTCAATGGTATGTTGCTTAGGCTCTTTGTTGTAGGATCATATCTGATCCCGGCCCTTGGGATTAGCACTTGGACCATGGAAGGAGAATAAGACCCTTTCCTGCTAAGGCCTGAAGCTGAACCTTCCTATGCCACCTTTCTCTATATGTCCTTCCCCTGGTCCTGGCAGATCCTGCCGGGGTGGGGAAAGACAGGATAATTTAAAAGAACTTTTGTTCTGTGAAGTCCTACTTATGGTTCTTTATCTGGCTCCTTAAGTTTATAACTCTTTGAGGGCTACATTTTATCTTTGGCCCATAACAGGATTCTTTGCTTTTGGAGATAAGGACAAGTGGTAAAGCTCGAGCACCACCAGAAGTCAGAGTGTCCTGAACAAACTTAACTGTACTGCAGTTAACCAATTGCCAGATTAATGGGCAGTCTCCCTGTTCTCTGGAAAGGAAATGGACTAGTGCCCAAGACTCGTTGGGAGGTTGAAGTCTATAGGTTATTCTTAAAGAGTATCGGTGCATCTCTGCTCCCACCAGTTGAGCTGCATGCTAACCAAGAGTTAGTCATATTTATTCTAAAACCTGTTTATACCTGTTAGACCAATAGGATATGAGTGGAAGTGATATGTGCAGCTTTCATTTCACTCCCTACGAATGGAGTTGCTGCCCCTTATGTATCTGTGACTGCATCAGTTGTTTCTAGTAGTAGCAGTTGGATTCACTCTGCAGTTTTTTCTGCCCTGTTAGAATCAGTACCATTGTGCAACTTCAGAGTGACAAGCACCATGTGGCAGCAAATCCCTCCATCCTTGGAGGTTTGATCTCAGCTCTGCAGGGTGTCTGCCCAAAGCTCCTGGGGACACCAGTATCAGCCAAGGAGTGCCCTTTCTTGGAGGTCTGAATTCTGGCTCTGTGGGAGCCTTCCTGCAAACTTCTAAAGTCTGATACAGTTGACCCTTGAACAGCATAGGTTTGAACTGTGTGGCTCTGCTCATATGCAGTTGTTGTTGTCGTTGTTGTTTTATAAATACACTACAGGACTGTGAATGCATTTTCTTTTTATAGCTTTTAAACATTCCTTTTTGATTTTAACATTCCTTTTTATAGCTTACTTTATCATAAGAATACAGTATATAATACATACAACATATAAAATAGGTGTTAATCAGCTTTTCTTTAGATCACATCATATCTCTTACAAATGTTTAATAGCTTCCTCCTGTCCTCAGCACAAAACTCCAAATTTTTATCTTTTCCTCAGGGCCTTGTATGAACTTGCCCGGGGTTGTGTGTCTCAGACCTCATATCTTACCACTCTCCCTTGTATTTACTCTATAATCTGGCCATACTAGCTTTATTCCTGTCCAAACAACCAAGCATAGAGAGGCAAATCTGTCGTTGCACTTACAATGATCATCACCTCGAATGTTTTTTCGAGATGTTTGCATGACAGGTTATAGCCTTATTATCTTTTTGAGGAGGCCTTTCCTGAACTTTCAAAGTTCAAATACCATTCTATTTAATCATATTTATTTCTTTCACAGCATTTACTACAATCTATAATTTGTTTACTTCTTCATTTGCCTATTTTCTTCTCCACAACTAGAGTATAAGCTCATAAGATCATTTATTTTTTTCTCTCATGTTGATTACCTTTAAATATCTCTTTAAAAAAACACTGAATAAAAAATAAATTTAGCTTTTGGTACTAAAATATGTAAATCAATGCAAATTGATTACTTTTATACTTCAAAGGAACCGAGAAACCTAAAGTACCTAAATATAAAATGTTTATTCTTCTATGCCTACTCAGAGCAAATGGTCAACTATCTTCACAGGATGGACCATTCATGTGCTAAGTCACGACAGTAAGTCATCTTGGAAAAAAATCAGCAGCAAGGGAGTTAAGCATAGTTTTGGTGCAAGACTCTGTCAGAGTAAAGAAGAGCTGTTGCAAACTGTTCTACCAGTGTGTTTCATCCTAGCAATGCACATCGCAAGTCTTGCACACTTATCGCTGTTCATGCCAACGGTCACACGTCATCATGAGCCTGAAGATGTTGGTAAACATGCCCTGAACACTGGCTCAAAAGGAAAAAGGTAGAATCTTGTCAAGCAAGCAAAATTTTAAGGCAAAGTGTAAGTCAGTGAAATTGACGAAACTTTCTTTCAAGTTATAGTGGCCCAAGAGTTTTACCATACTGTCTAACACTGACACACCTTGCTTTTCAAACTGTATCTGAGGCCCCCTTGCCTCAGAGGGTTGGCTATCATAGTGTCATGAAATCAATGTTTGGGCCTGATTTAATACATTACACTTTTGGAGAATTGTATTTCATTAAGAGTTGGCTGAAATTTCTCCCCCCCCCCATATGTTGGCACAGTCTTCTTACACCATAGCTCTACCATCAAAGATACCTGTTTCTAAACCACTTAATGTTTATATACATGTGACCTAAGATCAATAAGAAATTTTATCTAATTATTCAGGAAGTGATTTCCCAACTGATAGATTATCAAAGTCTTATACTTCTTCCACTGAAAGTATTTATTTCCCCTCCCCTCAAACACACATAGGTAACTGGGTAGAAGAAAGGAACTAGACAAGTCTCATCTGTAAATTCAGTCTTAAGATGATACCAACTCACCCTCAACGCCCCACTGCTCCATGGCCATAATACCCTACAAGCATGCCCTTCTGAGGTAGAACATTTAGATTTATAAATATCCAATCTTCAGATTTCTGCTCATGTTCTGTCATTATCGTTTTATAGGAATAGAACGGACTTTCACCACTGCCAGTATCCCAACTCAATTCAAATTTTGCAAGTGTGGAGATACAAGCCAGCTTATTTATTCTGCTCTGTCTATACTTCTGAGGCCTAGACAAACCTTAGTATAAATCCCTTTTACATCACAGCTCACAACCACAGACATCACGCTCTGAGTCATTTAAAGGAAGTGACAAAATGGGAAATTTGTAGTCTCATAAACACAGGATTCTACACTAGGGCTTTCTACTGCTGTTGATTTGGACCAAAAAAATATCCTGTTTCCCAGATGTACTTTTGGCAGGGCTCTGGTTCTAAACCATTGCACAGTGAAATGGAGAGAACACTATAATTACAAAAGAAATGAGGCTTGTTTGACAGTGCTTGGTAGACTCCATCATTTATGACATTTAGTATCATTAACCTGATTTATAGTTTCCCTCAGAGGGACAAAGCTACACGTTCTCAAACGTGAATTTCTCAGACTTCCTATCCTCTAGTACAGTATATGATAGGAAGAAATACAAAGCTTTCAAAAGAAGATGAATTAACAGTACTCTGCAAGGCCTTTGATCTCTCAGGGGTACAGAGAAACAGCCCCTCTGGGTAGGGATAGCCTTTGTATAATGCAATAAACTATGTTGTTAATCTTTGGAGAGAAGAGGCTCAAGGGCCAGGGGCCTTAGAATCACTGCTCATTCATTCCCATTCTCTCTCCTTTCTTCTACAAAAAGAGGTTCATACAGGGGAGAAAGGGTTAAACTGTAGGAAGCAGAGTTTTACCAACTTTTCAACTGTTTACCTTTTTTGACCTGGGTGTTGACATCCTAAATGACCATCTCACATCAGGTCTTTAGGCCAAATGGAAACGGATTGCTAGGGCACTTCCCATTTTCCTGCTAGATCCCCTTTCCCACCTGTTTTGTGACTCAGTGTTTTTATGCTACTCTCTGCTCAGTACCGGTCCCTATTCCCCTGTTCACCCAGACATTACAAACAAAAACATTTCTCCACCCGTGTTTAAAACAAATAATATTTGCTGCACCAAACACTGATTCCTTGAAACCACATTATAAACATGCAAATGTGAAGAAATTCCGTGCTTGCTTTAGCAGTACAATAAACAAGCAAAAGTGGAAGATTCTATATAGTTGATCAAATAGATAATTTCCAAATCTCCACTTTCAATTCCTATTCTAATTCATCTTATATGGAACTATCCAATTAATTTTTTAACAACACTTTTGATGTCTCTACCATACCCCAAATGTATAATTACCACAAATTGCCTACAGAACAAGACTCCCAAATTTTAATCTTGGTGATTTAAAGCTCTCTGTTAATTTAGTGAAAAAATACATGCCAAGAAATCCACTAGGCATTGCTGAAGATACAAAATGAGAATAAGATTCCTGCTTTCAAAAATTTACAACATAATTGAGAAAATATATGTACAAAAATAACTACAAGGCAGAAATATTACTTATGTCTCCTTTGTGGCACATAACAGCGATTATATGCTAAGCATTTCCTGCATGCCAGGTACTTTACATCTCTTATCACGAATCCTCACAACAACCCTATAACAGAGACCTTGGTATTTCCATTACAGATAACAGTAGCAATAGCCAAATTCCTACCAGAGACAGGTGCTTTGTATACATGATGACACTTCATCCTTACAACAACTCTCATTTTATAAATGAGTGCCAATGATTTGCCCGAGGTCACAGTACTAGTCAGCAGCAGCTATGGTCTGAATGTTTGTGTCCCTGTCCCAAATATACAGGTTGTAATCTTAACGCCCAATGTGATGGTATCTGGCCTTTGGGAAATGATAAGACCATGAGAGTAGAGTTCTCAGTAATGGGATTAATACCTTTATAAAAGAGGTTCAAGAAAGCTCTTTAGACCCTTTCCACCATGTGAGGACAAGTAAGAAGTGGGCAGTCTGCAACTCGGAAGAGGCCCTTCATGAGAATGTGATCATGCTGGCACCCTGATCCTGGACTCCCAGTCTCCAGAACGGTGAGAAACGAATTTCTTCTGTTTACAAGTAACCTAGTCTGTGGTATTTTGTTATAGCAGCCTAAATAGACTGAGACAGTGGCAGAACCAAGTTTCAAACCCAGGTCTAACTAACGCCAAAGTTTTTGTTTTTTGGATTATGCCATGTGCCTTCTTAGGAAAAAGAGCTCAGAGAAAGTTGGTAGCTTGTCAGAGCTCATGAAGCTCTCAAGCAGCAATAAGGATGGACAACAGATTATTTTACTTCAAAGTATATACCTGCTTCCTTTTCCTCTTTCTCTTCTTCCTTTCCCTTTCTGAACTATTCAGCCCTAGAGTCACGAAGTTGGGCAGAGAGAGGTAGGAGTCTTTGGGCTTGGAGTGTGGAAATCCAGAGCCTGGACAGGGTCATGAGGGTCACAAGGAGGGCTTGGCCAGGTGATGGGTGTTAGAACCCATGTGCAGTGAAGAGAGTGCCATGTGGATGGGTAGTCAGAGCTTGTCTGGGTGTCAGAGTTTGAGCATATTAAGAAGGGTTTCCACATGGGGTAGTGGTGGCTTGGCACAGGGTTTTAAGGCCTGCATAGGGCAAGGAGGCCATTTGGTGTATGTCTGTATGTATGTGTGTGTGTGTGTGTGTGTGTGTGTGTGTGTGTAAAAGCAGGGGAATGGTGGGAATGAGTTCCATACTAGGGATTGGTCAAATAAGTAAATGTATTTTGAATGATGGGAGGTTGGTTTCTCGGTGCCAAAGAAGGAAGTTATAAACAAGGAAAAGGACAAAAATAAAACAAAATTAAAATACGCATTAGCATAAACCTGTGGTTTCCAATATAAAAGTATATACAAAAATATTCATGTAAATATCAGAATGTATACATATATGTGTACACATGCTTATGTTTCCCAGCTCTGGTGCTAACAAGCTCACCTGGTACCCATACCTTGGCTTCTAAATGCCATTTTCCACTAAGAGGAACCAGGACTTTTTGGAGAAATGGCTAATTCCAGGGCTGAGAAAAGGGAAATACAAGAAGAGTTGATAACTTCCTCTTGTGCAAGAAAGTAGTTCAAAAAATGAATGGAACATGTCAAAAAGCACAGAAGTCAACTTAAAGAGCGCCCCCCTCCAGACTAATATAGGACAAATTTAACATCGACATAAAGAGGATAATAATAGAGTCAATCTATTGAATAAAAATAGGAAACCATGAATCTATATTAATATAAATAAGTAGCTATACAAATAAAAGTTTTAAGAGGAATGGGGCATAATCAAGTTTCAAAGTGCCTCCCTACAAAGCACTTGAAAAGAAAACAGTGGAGAGGCCTGACAGATGCCTTCTCTCAATCAGGCAATCACAGTGAACATCATCAGCCAAAGGACACTCTGAAGCTTGTGCCTGTTGTGAGAGGAGACGTTGAGAATGCAGCAGCCTTCTCTGGCGCTTCTTGCCCAAGCAGCAGACCCAGATTCTAGTCACAAGGAAACATCAGACAAACCCAAACTGAGAACATTTGTACATAATAACTGGCCTAAAATCTTCAAAAGTATCAAGGTCATCAAAGTCAAGGAAAGACTTATTTCAAACTGAGGGAAACTAAAGAGAGGTGACAGCTTAATCCAGTCATGTGATTCTGTCCCAGATGCTTTTCTATGCAGAATATTATTGGGGAAAAACAAGTTGAATGGGGTCTGAAGATTAAATGGTTGTATCAACATTAATTTCTGACTATGAGGGTCCTGTTGTGGTTATTAGGAGAATGCCCTTGTTTGGAGGAAATACACTCAAAAGCTCAGCATAATGGACTTACTTTCAAATGGTTCAGGGAAAAAACCCTTTGTACTATACTTCCACATTTTCTGCAAATTTAAGATTGTTTCAAAATAAAAGAAGCAATTAGAAAAACATACTCTCCCTTGTACTATTCTGTTTTTCTTCTTGGAGCAGATGTTACCACCATCTGGTTGGGCACAGAGGTATTAAGTATATTTCATGTTTAGAAAAGTCTTCATGGAAGAAATGGAACTTGGGGAGAATTTAGATAGATAAAGAAGTCTAAAAGGAAACTTTTTCACGTGAAAAGGAGCATGTGCTTCCCCACTGTCTTACAAAGTTTTTGAACAGGGAAGTAGGAGGTAGAAAAGAAAAGTTAGCTAAGGTGGGCACTGGACTTAGACCAGGATTCAAATGCTGATTTTGTCTTTAACAAGCTATGTGACTTTTGACGATGTGAGTCTCAGTTTCATCACCGGTAAAATAAGAATAAAGCTGATGTTTGTGTGTTTGAAAATTAATGAAATTATATACATAAAGGACTCGGTATAGTGCAAGCACATGGCAGTGCTTGCAATGATGATGATGATGGAGATGTCATAACAGTGATGATGTGATCCACGCACTAGAGAAGGTGGTCTGTTTGTGTTGTGTAGAAGGGATTGGGATTGGTTCAGAGTGACCCTGAAAAGAGGTGGAGCAGTTAGGAAGCTATTAGCAATTGTCCAGATGAAGGTAGAGGGATGGCTGTTGGAAGAGAAGGGTGTGGACAAGTGAGAGTTTGTTAGGGTAAATTCTACAGGTTTAAAACAATAAATTAGATGCCAGAGTGGTCCTTAGAAAGTTAAAGACGGCTCTGAGATGCACTGTCTGGCAGAGAGAGGGGAACAGTGTCAGTAGATTAGGAAAACTGAAAGTCACTGTGGTTCCATGAAGGGGAGCCCTAAGTTTCAATTCTCCCCACCTAGGCCCTTCTAACCTCATCAGTAGAAACGTGTAGATAGACTCTGGCTTTTTGGCTTCTTATGGCTTCTTTTCTCCTGCTGCACCTCTATTCTTTCTTCTCCCTGTCTCTGTCCCTTCCTTCTTGCACATTCCACTCAAGCACTCAAAGCTCTATACTTTGTTCAGGTCTTGTTCAAGATTTGTGCTTTTTCAAGCCCTAAGAGAATGTCTGATCCAAGCACCATTGCAAGTGCCAATGGTTGAGAGCATAAAGACTTCCTGATAAGTTGCGCTTAGATCAACACCACTTTTCAATGTAGCCCTTACTGTGTGTTCTCGAGTTCTACATGCAGCTGGTATCATGCCGTCTTGTATTTGCTGATGTAATATATTGCAATAGTATGGCCGTCTGTTTCCTCTCTATACATTGTGTTTTACCCACAATGTTTTTGCTCATCTGGGGCAGATGCTGTGTTCTCAGAGCAACGATCACTGTGATGAACACAGAGTAGTTGCTCAATGAATGTTTATAGAACTGAACTGAGTCAAAAATTAAATGACAACAAACTAAAAACCCAGTGCTGAACAGGATGTGAAATAATGCTTTCCTTAGTTAAAACAGGAACTGTAGAAATAGATGCTTTGGTGTTAGCTAAAGCACTAAGCAACTGTCCCCCTGGAAATGAACCCTGGTGTCTGAAAACACAGGCCTGGGGCCTGCTGCCTGTGTTGCATTTGGATCATTGCTCTGCTGCCTAGCTTTGTAATCCTGGAATTAGTAGTAGCACTTGACACCAAAGATTTTTGCATTAAATGAGATCATATATGTAAAAAAACAAAAACACAAAAAACAGAGTGCCTGGCAAATAAGAACCACTCAAGGGAGGTTAGCTGTTATAACTGATTTTTTTCCTAAAAATTTTGGATAGAAATGGGAATGCATTCTTTCAGGGAGTTCATTCTGTCTTTAAGATGCTTCAGCTGGGGAACCTATTGGACTAGCCTATTCAGGCTTCGGATAAGGAGAAGAAATCATTTTGTATCCAGTTCCTTTTCCGGATTACCATTACAAAAGGCAGGCTGTGGAGCTCAGAATGAATGAGTGGGAACAAAAAGATCTGAGACTCAGCCTTGAAATCTCACTTCTGTCCCATCGTAGTAAGATCACTTTTTTCCACCTTCTGTTTCCACACCTTCTCTCTAAAGCTGCAGTTCTGCTTGTTTAGCCCATGTCTTTCAGGACTACCTTTGGTGCTAATTTTAACTGATTTCCATTGCATTCTCTGAGGTATAATTAGAATGATTTATCTACTTCCCCTTCCGTGATTGACACAGCCATCTTGGGGTGAAAGGCTATTCTATATTTTGGGGATTGGGAAGCTCAACGGTGAGCCACTTCTCCAATGCTCTCAGTATGGAAGAGCATTTTATACTGTTTTACTGGCTCAGGTTACTTCCATTGAATGTAAGTTAGGAGGTCCCTGGGAAGGGGCATGGCATAAATTGTTCACAGCTGCAACTCCAATACTCAGAAGAGCACCTGCTACACATTTTAGGTGCTTAATGTTGAAAAAAATGACATGACTGCCTCAGAAGAGTTTATCTTGTTGACAAGACAAAATGTAGAAAAAAGTGTAGAAAACAGAAAGAACCATGCAATTGGTCTCTGATTCCCGGAGTAAAGCTTGCTGAAATCTATAGTGGTTAAACACAGATTTCTCTATTTTCAGCCTATTATTCTCCTATTACTCTCCCAAAGCTTTTTGTTGGGATGCAAGCTGAGCAGTGGCTATTAAAGCTATTTTTTTTTGATGCTTTAGAGATAAAGGACTGCATTTGAGATGTTTATTTTATTGAGGCTTCCTACTTGTGCCTCAAGAATATATCCTTTTACAAAACTGAATTCTTCTCTTATATGAATGAGTTCTCAAGGTCAGAAGAAGAGCATCATAGAGCCGAATCAAATGCACAGAAAGTTCTTGTAGTCATCATATCAGTAAAACGATTATACCCATTATCCATTAGAAGAGAGATGTTTGTTTCCAACCACTATTCTTGCATAAAGTGAATTTTCAAATTTAAGGCTTAATTCAGCTCATTTTACACATTAGGTATGATGCCAATCTATTTTAATTGGTGATTAAAATTACCAATTCTGTTTTTTAATGCAAAATGATCCATAATGTGGCAATATGCCCATCCTAATTAAACAATGATCAAAACAATCATTGCAAACAACAGGGTAATGCTGTCCTTTAAAAGAATTTCATAAGGATTATCTGACTCAATGTCAAGAAACATTTACTGAGAAATGAATTGAGAATCACACTGTATGTAACATTTGATCAGACCAGCCATGCCACATGAATTGAAGCTAGAGATGGATATTTAAATCAGCATGACCCTAAAATATATTAAATATGTTGGATAGTGGAGAGCAGGTGGGAGATATTTAGGGAGAAGATCTGGGACAATGTCATGGTTTGTTTGTTTGTTTGTTTTAGGATCTTGCTCTGTTAGGTATGCTGTAAGCTACTGCAAAATCCCCCTCAAAACCCAGATGTAGAGATCATGTGTAAACACTTCAAAGGGGATAGACTGAAAGAATAATGGGACACAAAAAAACAAAAATGATGAAGAATGTTCTGTCAGCATGTGATTAAAAAAACCCATACAGATCTGGTAGAGTGTGCTTATTTCTGAAAATGACACTCACTTTGAAGTCTGTCCTTTTAGTCAGACCTCTATTAGGCTAAGGGCCTCCCTTACTGCTGACATGATAGATCAAAGGAAGCACCTTGCCCTGCATATGAGGGACATGGCTAGCATAAGACACCCTAGAAACAGAGCAACAGAGCAGCTAATGGGTAAGACACCGCAGTCCTATACAAAAACGCCACTCTCTTTGGTTTTCAAAGGAGGAACTGCTTTGAAAAAGACATTTCAGGCTGCGCATTCAGTGGTTGTTACTTGCCACATTGCTATCAGTGTTTTCCAAGGGAAAACAGGAGGACCAAATCATTAGTCAGTATTGATCAAACTACTGGGGAGTCTACTCTAAAAATGTGGTTTGACTTCTAATGCAGGTTTGTCGCAGGCACCTTGACTCTCAGGGAGATGAGATAGGTCTCTGAAATACCATCTTCATTTTTACAGAGTTTTCAGAGAAAATCAGGCTCCTTGTGTGCCACACTGGAGAATGCTTCCTGCAAATACTTGGATCACAAGGGCCACCATGACAAATGAACCCTTCCTTTGCTGTTGCCAAGACAAAATTAAATTTTCAGAGAGAATTTCACTCATGCATGGTTACAATTGATTCATGATTTTCATTTCTTTGCCAGACACCCAAACAGCTTTTGAAGAGCCTTCCAGGGCAAAAGCAAATTCTCACCTCTGGATAAATAGCTCAAATCTCAAGGGACAGAACAGCCAATCTTCCACAGTTCTCCTGCTGGGCATTCTCCCTGCTCTTCGCTGTTGCTTCAGTACTACTACTCTTTAGTTTTCCTGTCATAGGAGAGCATCTTCCTCCAAAGACAATGCTATTTGGATATATCACCATCTGCCCTGATTGACTGTGCTCTGTCCTGAACTTGCAGTCACTTTCCCTCATGCACTGAGATGGGGGACCACTTCATAGTCTGCAGTCAGCACCCCCGCTACAAACAACACCCTGTTGATGTCCATATCTGACCCCAAAGCCTCCATCTTCTCAACTCTCATGACCCAAATCTCCACTGATGGCAGACATTCACTTTAAGGATCACAACTTCTACCATCTCCAAAATCTTAAATTTCAATTTCCCACTCTTGGACCACAGATTCCTAGCCATACTTTCACCAGTCTGAGTTTTAATCTCATTCAGATATCTAGTCCCTAGATCCCTCTGCTTTCTCCAGACTTCCAGCTCCCCTTCAGCTTTCAGTCTTTCTTTACCCAAACTGGACAGTGTGGTTGTTAACATTTACAATCATCTCACCATATAACTGCATGCTGTTATACCCTCACCACCAAACCGTAGCCCTAAATCAAAGCTTCAATTCACCTTCTTCATCCTTACACCCAGAGAGACAGAGCTGCAGGAGAAATGCAGGGACTGGGCATATGGGTCCCCCTGCATGCTCTCTCATCTCAGCTGGACACTTAATGCTGCCTATCAAGCCTCTTTCATATTCATGTACTGGAGATAGTAAATGAGATATCCAAAAATTCTGGGGAGGCATAAGGTTGTTCTATACATAAGAATGACTATTGTTTGGAGTAGAAGGGCGGCCACTTCATAGACTACTCAATAACCTATATGGTGACCATAAAAAGGTAAGACCTCCTGCACTGGTAATCTGAAACATGAGTGGCAATAATTTATCAGTTGGCATCTGAAGAGACTGAAAGAGCAGCAGACATGTGGAGAGTAAGAATCATAGTAACAGTAGAGTTTCTCTTCTACCCACCTCTTTCTTCATAAATATGTGCTATTATTTATTATTTGGACAACAGGGTAGAGAGAGTGGATGAACAAAGGCAACTCCTCTTTCCTACTGGGGATCAGGTGGGTGGGCCTGTCCAGGGCAGATCCAGGTCCTGGGGGACTGGAAACTCACACAATTTTGAGGTGTCCTTTAAAAAAATACAAAATTAACACAGTCACAGAAGCAATTCAAATGCACTTAAAAATTGCTGGTACTTTGTACTGAGCTACATAAGTGTGTAATCAAGTCACTCTTATACAGCAATCATTGACTTATTGATGAATACATAGAGTTTTGTCACCGAAACATTGATTTCTAAAGGCCGCTTAACTGAGTCAGTAGCAGGTTTGCAAAGCACCTTGTCTGGAACCACCGGAATGATCAGGCCAAACTGTACAAGGTACACACTAAGATTTGATATGATATATTGGGATGCATAAAACACATGGTCTCTCATGCAGATATACTCATCGCTTGTAGAAGTGCTACAGGTTTATGCTTTGAAAAACAAATTCAAAGAACATAGAAGTTTTACTTCACATATTTTCCATAAATTATATATATAATATATAATTGTATGTGCTTCACTATGAAGTATATTCCTTATAGCAGCAAATGTCTGTTTTGACTAGACGATGATGAGAAACAAACCATTTGCTTACAATTATACATATCTGATGATATGAAGAATATTCTATAGAGTAGCTTCTGGCTTCGTACATTTCAAACATTCTTCCTTTTAACACTACTTCTGGTCCTGGGTGACATAGGGGGAGTTTGTATCATTTTACATTGCCTTCTCTGCAAAGTCATTGTGTTGGCATAGTGGGTAGAAGCAGACAGCTAGTAGTCACATGAATGCAATCCCATGTAACTCAAACTAAATATATTCAAAATCTCACTTCCCTTCACTATTAGATTCCCCAAATACCTATGGTCTTTTCAATGACAAGAGAAAATGAGTGGTAGAGAGAAAGTCAAAGTGGAATGAGACACCAATCTCAAAAGATTATAGTTAAAAATCTTACTTTTCTAATATAATATGTGTGTGAACACATGAAGGGGCCTGTCCTGGTGAGAGCTTATGTTTTACAGTAAATTCATCTTTGCAATCTGGACTCTTAAGGCTTGACTAGCATCTAATCTGGAGGCTCCTAGTAAGGAGGATAGGCTACCCCATATACTAAATGAAGAACAGGCATCTTCCTTATCCTCTTTGAAAATGACAGGGTGTGAGAGGTATTTGAGATCTGAAGAGTTAGGATTAAAGTGTCTTTTGAGTCAGATGAAATACTAAAATTTTTTGAGAGCAAAAGGTAAGCAAGAAGTTAGCTGTAACCTGTTGCTAACTCTCTCAAGAGCGTTACAATCCTAGGAGAAACCGATCCCACTTAAATTATATGTATGAGGAGCACCTGTGTGCCAGAGCTACTCTGTGTGTTAACAGCCCAAGGGGCTATATCCTCATCTTTAAACTCTGGCCACTAAGTCATCCCAGGGCTCCTGGGATTAAAAAACAATATGTTGCAGCCATGACTTGTCCACCCAGTACATCTCACTGGAGATGATGTTGTTCTGCCTAGAACATGGGTGGCAAACATTACACATAAAGGATCAAATAGTAAATCGTTTAGGTTTTGCAGGCTATATGGTGTCTGTTGCAACTGCACAACTCTGCCCTGGTGAGAGCAGCAATAGACAACATGCCAGTGAGTGGGCATGGCTATATTCCATAAAACTTTATTACGGATGCTGAAATTTGATTTGTATATAATTTTCATGTATCAAAAATTATTATTCTTGTTTTGAATTTAACTATTAAAAATGTGAAAACCATTTTCAGTTTGAAGGCTATACAGAAACAGGTGGCAGGCCAGGTTTTGCTGCAGACTATAGTTTGCTGGTGTTGGTTCCAAATATGCTCAGGAAAGATTTAGGATTCAGCAGATGAAAGTTTTTGATGGACACTACTTTTCTGATCTACATTTCTATGCAGAGAGTGTTTCTCAGATTATAGGTAATACTGTGTATCAGCCATTTGGTAGGGATCATCTGAAGTTTTTTTTTTTTTTTTTTTTAGGTTTTATTTTATTAGAGAGAGGGAGAGAAAGAGCACACAAGCAGGGGGAGGGACAGAGGGAGGGGCAGTCTCTCTGTGGAGCAGGGAGCCCGATGTGGGGCTCGATCCCAGGACCCTGGGATCATGACCTGAGCTGAGGGCAGACACTTGACCGACTAAGCCACCCAGGCACCCCATCATGCTGAAGATCTAAAACACATTTGTGGATTTCCCTCCTCAAAGCTCTCAAAGCAACATTATGATCCCTTCTATCCATGACTTTTGATTGGCTCTTAGTAGTTTGCACTGGCTTGGCTATTGCTTTGGATCAAGAATGTGCGTGTATACACACACACACACACACACACACAGACATATATAGAAAATTTTGATCAAGAGTGTATATCATAAATACATAATGCCAATCAGCATTGTGGCCACACAGGGTGTGGTACAACATCACTGGCAACCAAACAGGCAGCACCTTGATTGTCAAGATGGACTGGCCACTCTGGCTCTCTGTAACTTCTGTCTTCTTCGTGTCATTGTGCTCCATATAGATTCCTCTTATCATGAATATTGAAGTCCAAAAAGGCTTTTGCACAGAAAATCTTAGTCCCAGTTATTTGTATTTTTAAGAAACATTGACTTGGCAATGGTACATAATTTAAAATAATTTAAAACATCCTTTTCATTAACTTTTTAAAAAGTATAACATACGAATCTTATCCCATTTATAAATCTGTATCTAAAATAAGAATTTTACTTTCCCTTCTTTGATTAATGTTTGATTGATTTAAATTGAACAGGATAAATATCCTCAAATAATCAGCTTATCAAATTCTTTAAGCATTTTATATTCCATTTATGAATTTATTCAATAAATTTTGCTTCAAATGCCTGACCAGGCAAATTTACTATGTAAACAAGTAAATCCTTTTTACATACTTGAACATAAACTCATAAATTATTAAATCTATTATAGACACTCTCAAGTTCTTCCAAACATTCCATTATTGTTTATAAAGTAAATTTCCTTCCAACTTAAAATCACATCTATAATCAATTTTACATTCTAATTGGAATCCCCTGATCCATCAAATTATCTCTATCATGTCAGATTCTCTTAAACATTACAAGCATGATAGATATCAAATACATACCGATTGTTCCAGTGATTATAAAACATACCTAAACTTAATATCCCAAGTACAGGTAATATGGATCTCATTACCTTCATTAATCCTTAACTTTAAAGGTTCCTGGGGAAGAGACCTTACCTTTTAAGTCAAGGATCAGCAAACTCCATACAGCCTAGTGCCAAATCTGGTCTGCTTTGATATGGCCTCAAGTTAAGAATGGTTTTTACATGTTTAAATGGTTGGAAGAAGAAAACGGACAAGTAGAATATTCCAGCATCCATAAATAAAGTTTTATAGGAACACTGCTACCTTCATTCATTTATTGTCTACGGCTGCTTTCAGGTTAGGTGTCAGGTTGTGTGCTTAAAACAGAGACCATATGGCCCTCAAACCTAAAACATTTACTCTCTGGCTCTTTGCAAAGAGTTTGTTGACATCCCCATCCCTGACCCCCTCCAGTTTTTTAAAGAAGATTCAAGTCAAGCGGTACTTGAATTTCAAAAACCCAAATAAAGGATCACTGTAGCAGAACATTTTACCTTATGGTTATTTGGGGACCAAGGGCAAAAAGCTTCTTATAAAAGCCTTATAAGAGTTTCTTTCAAAAAGATTGTTTATCATCCTCCCTCCTCCATTTACCCAGAGAACAGCAAACAGTAAAAACTGAAGATAGGAAAGAAGGGAAGGGAAAGTACAGAACATATTTTTGGGTGTATGGACAGAAACATGCCCCCTCTCGCATACATCCCCCTAACTACCCACAGCAATAGAAGGTATCCAAGTCTGAGCATCCCTTCAAGGTTCCTTGGCAGCGACAGAGCTGTGGGGGTGTTTCTCATAGTTCTTAGGAGGAAGTGCTCTGGGAGCTAGCTGCTTCCTGTCCTCTTGTTCGCCCATCTTCTGTGTATTTTGCCTCTTCTTGCCTTGACAGATGGTTCTAAGTATTTCAGCTAAATCTGTCTCTGGGCAGCATCTCAACCCCCCCAGTTTAAGCTTAAAGTTGTAACATGCCTTTCCTGTCATCATATCATTACAAACATATAATATTTGCATATATGTTTTGATATGACAACATAGATATGTATTTGATTCATAGTTTATAATTTAGACACATAACCTTTCCTCACAAACAATATTTCTGCAGCATTCCAAACCAGAAGTCAAGTCAAAACAAAACACTGTTGTCATCTAGGTGAGAACAGAGGAAGTTCTGACCCTTTGGTTGCCCTTGTCTTTCAGTAATTTCGTGAAAGGAACTGTTGAAATGCCTCTACACTATTATTTGGGGTCCATTTCTCATATTCCAGAAAATCTTATCTCTTAAAATTAAGTAAAGAAGCTTACTTGAAATAGAGGAGCAAAATATAGGAGAGGGAAATTTGTGTGGAGAGGAAAAATAAGCCTGAGGATTATAATTTATGTAATTCCTCATTCTCAAACTGAAATCAAGGCAGGAATCCTAAAACCTCTCCATTGTTTAATAATATTTTAAAAATAGCTGTGTTTGAAAAAGAGAAATGATCAATGAATGGGAACTTCAAAATGTTCCTTTAAGTAGAATATTATTCTCAAACAAAAATCAGAGCAGTTTGCAGATTCTGAAAGTCAATTGCTTCTTACTTTTTGAGTTTTCACTTTGGCTTAGCCCCAAAGTATGATTTGTTTTTTAAGACAGTGAGTGACAGAGAGTAGAAGCCAGAGTTACCTTAGAGATCAATGTTAAGTGTCATGATTACTGGAAATGTCTGGAGAATCTTCATGTACAGTAGCTAAAAATATGGTTTTATAATGTTTCAAACATTTTTTTAGCCTATTCCAAAATTTCAGTAGGCCAATTTTACTCATTTTGGTTTTTGCAAAATTTGTGTGTATGCATGCACGTGAATATGGTGCAAACATTTAAGACTACTCTCTTAAATTACTGAGGTAGTTTTAATCAAATCCTTTTAAAAAAATAAAATGAAAAATCTATTTTTTAAAAAGGATCCTATCAAAACTAGTTCTAGGCAGCACAGCACCCTCACTCCAGGAGGACTTCCTGTGGATGAAATTACATCCCTGCTAATGAACAATATACCTCTGTGAAGGAGAGCGTCAAAAGCTTGTAGGCTGTATGGAGCATGGAGGAGAAGGGGAAACACATAGTAATTTAATATCAAAGGCAGGCCTGTGGGGCTATAGTTTACAGAAAATCAGATCCTATGAATCCCTGAAAGCAGCTGCCTGGAGGGGCCAAGTAGGATCTGTAGTGAGGGATGGGTAGGAGGTTTTCTAAACTTTTTCTGACCCTTAAGCCAACCTAACCTCCTGAGATGCTTCAGGAGTCTGAGGGGCCATTTCATCATTTATACGTGGTATACGATAAGAAGAGGCTCACCTAATGTTGTCAAGTTTTAAAAACATTTTTGCTATAACATATAATGCCCAAAGAAGCATACAGTTTAAGGATTATGACAAAGTGAAAATCCATGTAACCACACCTAGATTAAGAAACAAAAACTGCTAGCACCCTTAAAATCAATTACCCCGATTTTTAGAACAGTCTTTTGTTGTTTTTTTACTTGAGTTTTTATCACCTAACAAGTGCTTTTTAATTATCTCACCTATTCTTTGATGCCTTTTCTTGATATTCTTGTCACTTTGGGGATTGACTTTTTTGGTTCTATTTTTTCTCTCCATTAGGAAGTTATGCCTTCTTCTGAAGAACACCCTTTAACATTTCCTTTAGTGAGTGTTGCTGATGAATTCTTCCAGTTTTATTTGACACATTCTATCCTTGTTCTTGAAAGATATTTTTGCTGGGTATATATTTGGAGGTTGGCTTCAATAAAGTTAATTTGTATGTTGGGACTCACAAAATGGAGTGTGCTCCAGTGGTCCAGGCCACATCACAAATCTAATCCTCAGTCAGTCTGCACTTACCTGAAATACCCTAAAGGAAACCTAACACACGCCAATCATACTCCTCCAACTCAGCCTTAGCTAACTCGCCTTACCCAAGAAAAGAGGTCCTGCTAGCCTAAGAAGAAAATACCCAACCTCCGAGCCAATCATGCTATTTCCACATTGCCTCCTCTAATGCTCTATGAAACTCACTCTTGCCCGAAATCCCCCAGGAAAAGCACCTCACTGTGTGTGTGAGGCAACATACTCCTCCAATCCATAGATCTTCCCTTCGAAAAAACAACATCAAGCTTGTTACTAAACTGTTTTAGTTTTGACATTTGACAGCATTTAATGGTGTGGTTGTTCTGATTATTTTGCAAATAAAATCTACCATCCCACTGACTTCTTGCTTGCACTGCTTCTACTGAGAAATAATCTATTAATCTTTTTGCTCCACTAAACGGGACTAGATTACATTCCCCACTCTATTTTTGTGCTGCCTTCCTCCTTTCAAAGTATTTTGTTGGTTTTTGTGGTTTCACTATATTTCAATGTGAATATCTTTCCTTACTTTTTAAAATCCTACTTTGGAATTTTAAGTTGCAAGACATGACACCCAATTACCTTATAATACATCATTTTTTTAATTAAAAATATTTTAATTCCAATATACTTAACGCAGTGTTAGTTTCAGGTGTACAGTATAGTGATTCAACAATCCTATACATTTTCAGGGCTCATCATGTAAGTGTGTTCTTAACCCCCTTCACCTATTTCACCCATTCCCCCACCCACCTCCTTTCTGGCAACCACCACTTTGTTTTCTGTATTTAAGAATATTTTTCTATTTGTCTTTTTAATTTGTTCATTTGTTTCTTAAGTTGCATATGAGTGAAATCATGCTATTCGTCATTTTCTGACTGATTTCACTTAGCATTATACCCTCTAGAACCATCCATGTTGTGGCAAATGGCAAGATTTCATTATTTTTTTATGGCTGAATAATATCCCATTGTGTGTGTGTGTGTGTGTGTGTGTATACACACACACACACACATTATATCGTGTTTTCACATTCTTTGGGTAAATACTCAATAGTGTAATTACTGGCTCAAACTATAGTTCTATTTTTAATTTTTTGAGGAAACTCCATACTGTTTTTCACAGTGGCTGCACAAGTTTTCATTCCCACTAAAAAGCAGACTCAACTATAGACAATAAAGCCACCAAAGGAGTGGTGGGTGGGGGCATGGCTGAAATAGTTAAAGGGCATTAAGAGTATACTTATTATTATGAGCACTGAAGAATGTATAGTATTGTTACTATATTGTACACCTGAAACTAATAGGGCAATTTATTTTAATTATACTGGAATTACAAAGAAACCAACAAATAAGTAAAAATAACATGCAAAGTGTAAGAGCAGTAACCTCAAATGTTAAGTAAAGGTGGATAACAAGTGTATAGTTTACAAATTCTACCAAAGTTAAGTTTTTATTAATTTAAGATGGGTGTGTAAGTGTAAGATACTTTATATAAACCTCATGGTATCCACAATGGAAAATCCTGTAGTAATACACGAACATGAGAAAGAAATCAAAGCATTCCAATATGAGAAGACATCAAAACAAAAAATACAGGATAAGAAACAGCAACTCTACAAACAACAAGAGAACAATTAAAAAAATGGCAACAGTAAGTCCTTACCTATCAGTTATCACTTTAAATATAAGTGGATCAAATTTTTCAACTAAAAAACATAATTCCTGGATGAATAAAAAAAAAATCCAACAATATGTCACCTACAGAGACTTACTTTAACCTTAAAGACAAACATAGCCTGAAACTGAAGGGATGGAAAAAGACATTTCAAACAATTGGTAACCAAAAAAAGGCAGAGGTACCTATACCCACATCAGACTTTAAACTAAAAATGTTTAAAAGAGACAAAGAAGGTCATTTTATAAAAGGCCGATACATCAAGAAGATATAACAACTGTAAATATTTATGTGCCCAGTATTAGAGCACCTAAATAAAGTAAATGCTAATAGCGCTAAAAGGATAAATAAACATAATGCAATAATAATTGGTAATTTAATACCTCACTGTCAACAACGGATAGATCATCCAGACATAAAATCAAAATAGAAGGAGTGGATTTGAATAACTCTATATACCAAATGGATCTATAGACATATACAGAACATTCTATTCTACAATAGCAGAATACACTTTCTTCTCAGCACACATGGATTATTTTTTAGGATAGACAATATTTTAGGCGACAAACCAGTCTCACCAAATTAATGAAATTTAAATCATACTAAGTATCTTCTCTGACCACAAGTATCTTCTCTGAAACTAGAAATCAGTAAGTTGATGAAAACTGGAAAATTCATGAACACATGGAAATTAAACAACACTCTCCTGAACAACCAATGGATCAAAAGAGAAATTAAAGGGGAAATAAAAAAATTTGAGACAAATGAAAATGTAAACACAACATATGAGAACTTGTTGGATGCAGTAAGTTCTAAGAGGGAAGATCATAGCAATAAATGTTTATATTAAGAAGCAAGAAAGATCTCAAATAAACTACTTAACTCTGAATGTTAAGGAACTAGAAAGAGAAGATCAAATTGAGCCCAAAATTAGCAGAAGAAAGGAAATAATAAAGATTAGAGCAGAGGGGCGCCTGGGTGGCTCAGTGGTTAAGCGTCTGCCTTTGGCTCAGGGCGTGATCCCGGTGTTCTGGGATTGAGCCCCGCATCAGGCTCCTCTGCTGGGAGCCTGCTTCTTCCTCTCCCTCTCCCCCTGCTTGTGTTCCCTCTCTCGCTGGCTGTCTTTCTGTCAAATAAATAAAAAAATTAAAAAAAAAAGATTAGAGCAGAAATAAATGAAATAGAGGACAGAAAAATAGAAAAGATCAATCAAACTAAGAGTTGGTTCTTTAAAAGGAAAACAGAAGCAAAAATGAATTACTGGGACTTTATCAAGGTAAAAACCTTCTGCACAGTGATGGAAACAATCAAGAAAAGTAAAAGGAAGCCTACAGAATGGGAGAAGATATTTGCAAATGACATCTCTGATAAAGGGTTAGTATCTTAAACTTATAAAGAACTTATCAAACTCAACACCCAAAAACCAAATAATCCAGTTAAGAAGTGGGCAGAAGAATAGGCAGTTTTCCAAAGAAGACATCCAGATGGCTAAAAGACACATAAAATGATACTCAACATCACTCATCATCAGGGAAATACAAATC
This sequence comes from Ursus maritimus, assembly GCF_017311325.1. Lineage (NCBI taxonomy): Eukaryota > Metazoa > Chordata > Mammalia > Carnivora > Ursidae > Ursus > Ursus maritimus. The sequence continues at coordinate 18,383,939 of NW_024427107.1, forward strand.
AAAACCACAATGAGATACCATCTCATACCTATCAGAATGGCTAAAGTTAACAACACAAGAAACAACAAGTGTTGGTGAAGATGCAGAGACAGGGGGACACTTTTGCACTATTGGTGGGAATGCAAACTGGTACAGCCACTCTGGAAAACAGTATGGAGTTTCCTCAAAAGTTAAAAAAAGAACTACCCTATGACCCAGCAATTGCACTACTAGGTACTTACACAAAGGATACAAAAATACAGATTTGAAGAGGTATATATACCCCAATGATTATAGCAGCATTATCAACAATAGCCAAACAATGGAGAAAGCCCAACTGTCCATCAACTGATGAATGGATAAAGAAGATGTGGTATAGGGGTGCCTGGGTAGCGCAGTCGTTAAAGCATCTGCCTCCGGCTCAGGGCGTGATCCCGGCGTTCCGGGATCGAGTCCCACATCGGGCTCCTCTGCTTGGAGCCTGCTTCTTCCTCTCTCACTCGCCTGCTCTCTGTCACATAAATAAATAAAATCTTTAAAAAAAAAAAAAAAAGAAGATGTGGTATAAATACATGATGGAATATTACTCAGCTATCAAAAAGAATGAACTCTTTCCATTTGTAATGATGTGGATGGAGCGAGAATGTATTGTGCTAAGCTAAATCAGTCAGAGAAAGACAAATACCATATGATTTCACTTATGTGTGGAATTTAAGAAACAAAGCAGATGAACATATGGGGGGGGACAAACCATAAAAGACTCTTAAAGATAGAAAACAAACTGGGGGTTGATGGAGAGAGGTGGGTAGGGGGTGGGCTAGATGGGCGATGTGTATTAAGGAAGGCACATTTTTATAATGAGCACTGTGTGTTGTATATAAGTGATGAATCACAGAGTTCCACTCCTAAAACCCATACTACACTGTATATTGACTAACTAGAATTTAAATAAAAATGAGGAAAAAAAGAGATAAAATTGACAAACCCTTACCAAAAGTAACCATGGATAAAAGAGAAAAGGCTCAAGTCAACAAAATAACAAAAAAGTAGACACTGCAACTCATACCACAGTAATTCCAAAGTTCATCAGAGGCTACTATGAATAACTATATGCCAACAAACTGGACAACTTAGAAGAAATGGAAAAATTTCTAGAAACATACAACTTACCAAGACTGAATCAGATGAAATAGAAAATCTGAAAAGACCATTACTAATAAGAAGATTGAATTATTAATCAAAAATCTCACAACAAATAAAAGCCCAGGACTGATGACTTCACTGGTGAATTTACTAGACATTTAAGAATTAACACTAATCTTTCTGAACTCTTTCAAAAAAATCAAAGAGGAAGTAATATTCCCAAACTCATTTTATAGGGCCAGAATTGTCCTGATACCAAAACCAGAAAAGGATACTATTAGAAAAGAAAACTACAGGACAATATCCCTGAGAATGTAGATACAAAAATTCTCAATAAAACACAAGCAAACTGAAATCAGCAGCCCATTACAAACATCATACACCACAATCAAGAGGCATTTATCCCTGGGACATAAGAATGTTTCAATATATGCAAATCAATCAATGTGATACATCACTTTAACAGAATGAGAGAAAAGAATCATATGATCATCTCAACAGATGCAGAAAAAGCATTTGACAAATTTTAACGTTTTGTCATGATCAGAAATCTTAATTTAGGCACAGAAAGAACATAGCTCAACATAATAAAGGCCATATATGACAAGACCACAACTTCAGTCAACGGTGAAAGGCTGAAAACTTTTCTTCTAAGATCAGGAACAAGACTGGATACCCTCTCTTACCACTCTCATTCAACAGAATATTCCAAATCCTAGCTAGAGCAATCAGGCAAAAAAATTAAAAATTAAAAAATTAAAAAATTAAAGGTATCAGTATTGGAAAGGAAGAAGTAAAATTATCTCTATTTGTAGACAAATGAGCTCATATAGAGAAAATTCTTAGATCTAACAGTTTTTTTTTTTGGTTGAGTCTAATCAATTAATTCAATAAAATTGCAGGATACAAAATTAACATACAAAAATCAGTAGCATTTCTGTATACTAATAGCATTTCTATATACCAATAGCATTCTATATACTAATATACTTTGTTTTTTTCTGAAAATGAAATCAATCTCATTTACAACAGCATTAAAAAAGAACAGAATACTTAGGAATACATTTCAGGAGGTAAAAAATCTCTACTTTGAAAACTACAGGTCTTTGATGAAAGAAATCAAAGAAGACACAAATAAATAGAAAGGTATCATGAGAGACTGTGGACTCTGGGAAACAAACTGAGGGCTTCAGAGGGGAGGGGGGTGGGGAGATGGGATAGGCCAGTGATGGGTATTAAGGAGGCCACATATTGAATGGTGCACTGGGTGTTACATGCAAATAATGAATCATGGAACATTGCATCAAAAACTGGGGAACAAAATAAAAATTATAATAAAAAAGGAAAATATGGTCTACAATCAAAAAAAAAAAAAAAGAAAGGTATCACATGTTAATGGATTAGAATAATATATTAAAATATCAATACTACCAAAAGCCATCTATAGATTCAATGCAATCTCTATCAAGGTTTTAATAGCATTTTTACAGAAGTAGAAAAAAACACTTCTAAAATTTATATGGAAGATGACTCTGAATAGCCAAAGAAATCTCGAGAAAGAACAAAGCAGGAGGCATCATACTTCCTTATTACAAGCTATCCAATAAAGCTGTGGTCATCAAAACAGTATAGTACTGGCATAAAAACAGACAAACAGATGAATGCAAAAGAATTGAGGGCCCAGAAATAAAGCCAAGCATATATAATCAACCAATATTTAAAAGGTAGCTAAGAATATTCAATGGAGAAAAGACAGTCTTTTCAATGAATGGTGCTGGGATAATTGGATATTCATATGTAAAAGACTGCAACGGACCTGTATCTTATACTACTCACAAAAATTAATCCAAAACGGATTAAGGATTTAAATGTAAGATCTGAAATCATGAAACTCCTAGAAGAAAACATAGAAACAAAGTTTCTTGATATGACCGTGGTAAGGATTTTTTGGATATGACACCTTAAGCATACCAACAAAATAAAAAAAAATGAGACTACATCAAACTAAAAAGTTTCTGCACAGCAAAAACAAACAAAAACCCCATCAACAAAGTGAAAAAAAGCCTATGAAATGGGAAAAATATTTGTCAGCCATATATCTGATAAGGGGTTAGTATTCAAAATATATAAAGAACTTGCACAACTCTGTAGCATAAGAATAGCCCAATTAAGACATGGGCAAAGGATCTGAATAGCCATTTCTCCAAAGAACACATATGAAAGGCCAAAATGTACATGAAAAGATGCTCAACATCACCAGGAATTAGGGGAAAGGAAATTAAAACTGAGATATCACTTCATGCCTATTAGAATGACTACCATCTAAAAGACAAGGGGTAACAAATGCTGCAATGGGTATGGAGTAAAGACAACACTTGCATACTGTTGGTGGGGTTGTAAATTGGTGCAGTCACTATGGCAAACAGTATGGAGTACACTTAGGAAAATTAAAAATAGAACTATCATATGATACAGCAATTCCACACTGGGAATATATCCAAAGGAAACAAAACACTAACCCCAAAAATATCTGCATCCACATGTTCACAGAGGCATTATTTACAATAGCCAAGACATGGAAACAACCTAAGTGTTCATCAGTGTGTGGCTGGGTAAAGAAATTGTGATATATTTATACAATGGAATACTATTCAGCCATAAAAAGCTAGGAAATTCTACCATTTGCAAGAACATGGATGGACCTTAAAGGCACAATGCTAAGTAAAATAAATCAGACAGAGAAATACAAATACTGTATCACGTCACTTAAATGTGGAAAGAAAACCTAACTCGTAGAAAAAGAAATCAGATTAGTGGTTACCGGAGGTGTGGGGCATGGAGAGGAAAATGGAGGAATGCAGTGAAAAGACACAAACTTCTAGTTATAAGTACTAGTTTATAAGTACATGTTATATGTACAACATGATGGCTCTAACATTGCTGTAGGATAGTTACCTTATGAGTTCTCATCAAAAGGAGAATAATTTTTTTCTTTTACTTATAGGAGAAGATGGATATCAGCAGAAATGAAAGAGGAAATATTACAACTGATATTACAGAAATACAAAGGATCACAGAAGACTGCTATGAACAATTACACATCAAAAAATTGGACAGCCTAGAAGAAATGGATAACTTCCTAGAAACATACAACCCACCAAAACTGAATCATGAATAAATAGAAAATCTGAACAGACCAATTACTAGCAAAGGAGGTAGAACCAGTAACCAAAAACTGTCCAAGGAACAAAAGCCCAGGACCAGATGGCTTCACTAGTAACTTCTACCAAGTATTTAAAGAACCGTTAATATCTATTCTTCTCAAGCTACCTCCAAAAATAGACGAGGAGGGAACACTTCAAAATTCACTTTAAGAGGCCAGTATTACCTTGATACCAAAACCAAAGACACCACACAAAGAAAATTACAGGGCATGATAACGTAGATGAAAAATCCTCAACAACATATTAGCAACTGAATTTAACAATATGTTAAGAGGCTCATATAATGATTTTCTTTTTTTAAAAAAATTTATTTCTAAATATATATTTTAAAAAGTACTTAATTTAAATTCAACTTGATTAACATATAGTATACTATTCATTTCAGAGGTAGAATTTAGTGATTCATCAGTTACATTTAACACCCAGCGCTCATCACATCAAGTGCCCTCCTTAATGCCCATTACCCAGGTACCCCATCCTCCCCCAATATCCCCTCCAGCAACCCTCAGTTTCTTTCCTATAGTCCTACTGTCTCTTATGGTTTGTCTCCATCTTTGTTTTTGCCTTATTTTTCTAAATAAATATATTTTTCTTTCAATGATCTGTTACTCTTTATAAGCTCTTTACTATGTTTAACACATTATAGGTATGGATAACTTACATTACCAATAAAGAAAAAGCAAAATCTCTTTTTTCAAGTACTAGAGCCATTATAAACTATTATATACCATTTTTTAAAAAAATCAGAGTTTTACAATTTATGAATCTGGTGAAAATCTTGAAAATTCTTATCTGATTTATCTGAATTATCATCATAATCATCCATATTACATTGTGATATTTTAAAATCAGTGTATTTTATGCTAATTGGCTTTGACTAAGAATTCATTTTAAAATATATTTTTTTGTATTACATATGCATATATAACTACATATACATATATAATTATATGTAAAAATACCAAGAGTAATTGGTAAGTGCCACAATGATCAAACAACCATAGCAAAGAGCTAGTAGGGTGCAGCTAAAAGTGACTACATTAGTGCATTAATAATGTTCTATAAACTTGGTGCTCTTACCAAGTTTCCGTAAGCCTGATGCTTTAACATCTGCTCTGCATGCATATGCTGGATACACCTTGCTCTGGACAATGTGATAATATGCTTGAGTCACCTTGTCTTGACCTCTTGCCTCCTTCGTTGCTGCATGAACCCCTCCCCCTTTCAGGAGAACTCCTACCCTCTGGGGTGTGCTTTCCTAATACAAATCAGCCAATCTGGAGTCTACACCCCCTAAGCGTGTCCCTTATTGGGCTCTCACACTCTAGACCACTTTACATGTCTTAATTAACCCAGGCTCAGGTACTAGACAACCAGGAACAGCCTTTATGTCCAGAGTCCGCTGAAATTATCCAAACAAACCAACCCTAAATTAGTTTACCCTGCCTTACCCTATGACAGAAGCACAACAAAGGCACTTGCCCTTGTACCTCCCCACTCTCTGCCATGCTGACCCAGGGGATTCTCTATATATCTCCAACACTCTGTAGCATAATGTGTACAGTCTTGGGACCTAGGAGTATAATAAACTCATCGTTTCAATCATATTTGTCTGCTGATCTACTGGTTTTAATAATAAAACCTATTTAAATAATTGTGAGCCAATACTGATTTGCCCCTAAATAAAACTGTTCTGAAGAAGTCAAATCATTCCAACTGAAGTGGAAAACGTTTTAATGTTTGTTTTATTTAAGTAATAGTATCAGTAACAGGTACCATTACCATGTTGAAGGACTTGCAATCTTGAAAGCACCATGATGATATTTTGGAGGTTCTCATAGTTGAGAAATGTTAGGCTAGAGGGAAGTGTCCTTGCAAAATTCTGCTGGAAAATTGTAATTTGTAGTCATGTTATTATATAAAATATTATGTCAAGAACAAGTATTAATTATAGGTTTAACGGATTGACTTCAAAGAGTTGGTAGAAACCATGTATCTTTTCTTAATCACATTTTGATCACAAAATTATCAAACCCTGGCTAAATGAAATGAATTAGTAGTGATACAAAGCAATATTTTTAAGGACACTTTTCTTAAGAACATCAAAGAACAATTTGCTAATTCAACTGGTGTCAAAGTGTTTGGTATTATAAGAGTATGAGGGAGAGGGAATGTTTTTGCCATATGAACATCTAGTAATACCAATTTAGACATGTTTAATCTTTCAGTTTAATATAACCAAAAAGAATGTTTCCTCAAGGAACCTCATTTTATAAGAACAGATTTTCAAGAGAAAATATAAGAAATACTAACCTCTTGCTGATATTACAGTATTATTTTTACATAGCAGAACAGGGTCGAATACCTTAGAATTCTTTCAAACACCTCTGAGGAGAACAGTGAGGCTTGGGGCATATGTGTACACACGTTTGTAATAAAATCTTGAGAATTTCCTGTAATTTCTGTAAATGGAAAGAACTATCACAAGACATCTGTGTCATAATTTATAGTTAAGTACAAGTTCTCATTTGGAATATCAGATGTCTCAATCACACTTTTGCAAATGCTATATAAATAATGTGTAGTAGACTGGCTTTGCTGGCATATGTAACACACATTTAAACATCTCATAAAAACGAATTTCTCACTTAGCAGAATTTCTCTGTAGTTCAACTGGTAATATTACAAACATCAACCCACACGTATTTTTGAAACACCTACCCCTGCTATGGAAATATATTTACTTTTTTTATTTTTGAAATTTTAATTCCAATATAGTTATTAATGTACAGTGTTATATTAGTTTCAGGTGTATAATATGGGGCTTTAACACTTCCATACACCATCTGGTGCTCATCACAACAAATACACTCCTTAATCCCTATCACATATTTCACCCATCCCCCCACCGCCCCTCTGGTAAACAACTGTTTCTTCTCTATAGTTAAGAGTCTATTTCTTGGCTTGTCTCAATTTTTTTCCTTTGCTGGTTTGCTTCTTAAATTTCACATATGAGTGAAATCATATGGTATTTGTCTTTCTCTGACTTATTTTGTTTAGCATTGTAGTCTCTAACTCCATCCATGTCATTGCAAGGTCTCGTTCTTTTTTTAATGGCCGAATAATATTCCTTTGTATATCTACACCACATCTTCTTTATCCATTCACCTATCAATGCACACTTGGGCTGCTTCCATAATTTGGTTATTGTAAATAATGCTCCAGTAAATGTAACGGGTGCATGTATCTCTTTGAGTTAGTATTTTTGTATTTTTTGGATAAATACCTGGTAGTGTGATTGCTGAACTGTAGGGTAGTTCTGTTGTTAACTTTCTGAGGACACTTCATACTGTTTTCTATGGTGGCCGCACAAGTTTGCATTCCCACCAACAATGAAGTTGGGTTATTTTTTCTCCACATCCTTGCCAACATTTGTTGTTTCTTGTGTTTTTCATTTTAACCATTCTGACAGGTGTGAGATGATACTTCATTGTAGTTTTGATTTGCATTTCCCTGATAATGAGTGATGTTAAGCATCTTTTCATGTGTCTGTTGGCCATCTGGATGCCTTCTTCGGAGAAATGTCTGTTCATATCATCTGCCCATTTTTTAATTGGATGATTTGTGTGTGTGTTGAGTTGTATCAGTTATTTATAAATTTTGTATACTAACCCTTAATTAGCTATGTCATCTGCAAATATCTTCTATTCCATAGTTTACCTTTTAGCTTTATTGTTCCCTTTGCTGTGCAGAAGTTATTTTGATGTAGTCCCAATAGCTTATTTTTGCTTTTATTTCCCTGGTCTCGGGAGAGATACCTAGAAAAATGGTGCTACAGCTGATGTCCGAGACATTATACTGCCTACTCTGTCTTCTAGGATTTTTATGGTTGCAGGTCTCACATTTAATCTATCTTGAGTTTATTTTTGTGTACAGTGTGAGAAAACCGTCCAGTTTCATTCTTTCAAATGTAGCTGTCCAATTTTCTGAACACCATTTGTTGAAGAGACTTTTTCCCATGGGATATTCTTTCCAGTTTTGCCAAAGATTAATTGACCACATGATTGCGGTTTTAATTCTGAGTTTTCTATTCTGTTCCATTGATCTATTTTTATGCCAGAACCATACTGCTTTGATGACTACAGCTTTGTAATAGAACTTGAATTCTGAATTGTGATACCCTCAGCTTTGTTTTTCAAGACTGCTTTAGCTATTTGGGGTCTTTTGTGGTTCCATGTAAATTTTAGGCTTTTTCCAGTTCTGTGAAAAATGCTGTTGGTATTGTTTGTGATAGGGATTGCATTAAATGTGTAGATTGCTTTGGGTAGTATAGATGTTTAAACTATATTTGTTCTTCTAATCCATGAGCATAGAATGTCTTTCCATTTCTTTGTGTTATCTTCAGTTTCTTTCATCAGTGTTTTATAGTTTTCAGAGTACAGGTCTTTCATGTCTTTGGTTAGGTTTATTCCTAGGTATCTTACTATTTTTGATGCAGTTGTAAATAGGATTGTTTTAATTTTTTCTACCACTTCATTATTAGTGTACAGAAATGCAACATTTCTGCACTTTGATTTTGTAACCTGTGATTTTATTGAATTCATTGGTAAGTTCTAGTAGTTTTTTTGGTAGAGTCTTTCAGGTTTTCTATATATAGTATGTCGGCTGCAAATAGTGAAAGTTTTTCTTCTTTACCAATTTGGATGACTTTTATTTCTTTTTGTTATCTGATTGCTGTGGCTAGGAATTCCAGTACTATGTTGAATAACAGTGGTAAGAGTGGACATCTTTAACTTGTTCCTGACCTTAGGGGTTTTTCACCATTGAGTATGATATTCCCTATGGGTTTTTCATATAAGTCCTTTATTATGTTGAGGTATGTTCCCTCTAAACTTACTTTGTTGAGGGCTTTTATCATGAACGAATGTTGTATTCTGTCAAATGTTTTATAGATATATACTTAAAATACCATGTTTAAAAAACAATTTTCTAGTTTTTACTTTATATTTCCACATTTTCCTAAAAGTGACTAAATCACAGTATAAGAAGCTCCTATATAGGTTTTTCAGATTCTGTACTGTATATTTGAAAGTTATGATAGATCTTAAAAGTTCTCATTACATGAAAAAAAAAACTGTGGCAATGGATGTTAACTATACCTATTGTGATCATTTTGCAGTGTATACAAATGTTTAATCATACACATCTGGAAGGTAATGTTATAGGTCAATTATGTATTAAAAAACCCCAGTAAGATTATATCAACAAAAATCAGAAAATTCATTAGGTCTCATTGAGTTAAATAGTTTGATTGTACACTATGTTGGCAAGGATATAGAGAAATGGCAATTTTCATACATTTCTGGTAGGAGAATTGGTAGACTCTCTGGTGAGCAATTTGGAAAATATCTGTAAATCAAAGTACATATTCTCTTTGACCCAGGAATTCCATTCTGAGAACTTATCCTACTTGTATATATGTGAAATGACTTTTCAATCAACTTCTTCATTTCAACCGTGTAATAATATGAAATTGGAAGCAATCTTAATATCATCAGAAGACTGACTAAACAAATTCTAGTATATCCATGCAGTGGAAGACTATGCAGCTATATAAAAGAATGACAAAATGTTTGTGTTTTGTTATGGAATAATTGCCAAGATGTTTTAAATGGAGAAAGCAAGTAGTTGAACTGTGTGGATAGTTTGCCATAATTTATGAAAAAAGAAGGAAGAAATCTATATGTTACATGTTTCCTTCTTTCCTTCCTCCCTCCCTGAATTTATATCTAATATCTCTGTAAGAATCTGGTAACACTGGGATCCTCTGTGGGGGAATGGTGACTACAGGAGAGAAATGCAAGGGAGATTTTTTACTATATATTCTCTAAACATTTTGAATTTTGAACATTATCAAAGTGTTGTATTAGATATTCAAAAATAAATACATCCCACTTTTTATAAGTCCATTTGAGCCCTACAGTTTTCAAGACAAAAAGGAATTACTCATTAGCCAAATAACCCTGATGTACTGAGACCCAACACCCTAAATATTAATTTCTTTTAAAATGGAAACAAAAGCTGCTATCTAGTCAAAGGCTTCTTCCATTTTCCTCATCTCATTGAGTTCTATGTGAAGGTAGGGATGAAGACAGTTTACCGCCAAACCTTAGAAGATGGAAATTGGAACAAAACAGCTTAACTCAGAGAGAAGTGGAATGACGTCAGGTCAGCACCTCAGTCAGGTGTTAAGAAATTATAGCTCTATTTCAGCTTCTAGAGTAACTGTGACTCATTCCTTAGCAGAAAATTAGATAAAGCCCATTGCAAATACCACTTGTCATTTCTTTACCTGCTTGGGAGCTGTGAGAATTAAATAAACTAACATTTTATAAAGAGTTTAGAATCCCTTGATAGGAAAGTGTTTCATAAGAGTTTTATAATCCTGTGCTTTCTATATCTTCCTTAAAAAAAAAAAAAACCCAATGTTCTCATTACAAATGAAAAAGTTGACATAAAACTGATCTTTGGGTGGCCATACTGGAAAGAGGTAAGTTCCTATTTTTGATGTTTGATCTGGGTTCTGTACATTATATCCTCAAATAAAATGCTTTTAGATCCAAGGATAATTTTGTTTTATGGATTATCCTTCTAAACCTTGCATTTTTGAAGTATTTACAAATCAAGTACAGAGGGTCATTTTGAGCTTGCAATTACACACATGTACTCTTTACCTCCCAAGTTGAGATGGGTGCAGAATTTTTTCCAAACTGTTTTAATTTTAACAATTCTTCTTAAATTCTTTCAGGAGAAAAATTTAGAAATTTAACTTATTAAATTACAAACACATTTAATCATGAAAGAGTTCTGTTTTATTATACTTATTTTAGGATTATGGTTTTCCAAGAGAAATGAAGGATGTTACTAAAAGAAAGAAAGGATCTTTAAATTTTAAATGGATATTAAATGAAACTGAGTCACTAAAGCACATCCATGGATTTTTGTTAAAAAGTCTTAACTGTAGATTCTTTGATGGTAATGGGAACATTCAGATCTGTAGTTAGTGTTTACTAAGTTTCTCTTTAAGATAGCCTGGGGTTGTGGTATATTTTCAGTGAGGTAGCCTGAGAAAGATTCCTAGGCAAATCATATTTGTCCTTCCACCCTCCTTTTGAGAATAACCAAGGTACATACTTGAATTACTAAGTACTAAGTTATCTCGCGGCAGGCCCCTCCCCCAGAACACAGAAGGCAGGCTGAAAAATCAAGAAGCCCACAACCCGGGCGCCTGGGTGGCGCAGTCATTGAGCGCCTGTCTTCGGCTTAGGGCATGATCCCGGTGTTCCGGAAAGGAGACCCTCATCAGGCTCCTCCGCTGGGAGCCTGCTTCTTCCTCTCCCACTCCCCTGCTTCTGTTCCCTCTCTCGCTGGTTGGCTGCCACATAAATAAATAAATAAAATTTTTAAAGAAGAAGCCCACATCTCTAAGATCCCTATAAAACAAGGGGCACGGACTGGGACCCAGTCAATAATTTGGGCTCTGGACAACCCCGCAACCTCTCCTCATCAGAATGACAAGAAGGAGAAGCCCCCCCCAGCAAAGAAAAGACAGTGAGTCTGTGGCCTCTGCTACAGAAATAATGGATATGGATGTAACCAAAGTATCAGAAATGGAATTCAGAGTAAGGATGGTCAAAATGATGAGTAGCATTGAAAAAACTATTAACGAAAAGGTTACTGAGAATATAGAATCCCTAAGGACAGAAATGAGAGCGAATCTGACAGAAATTAAAAATTCTATAAACCTGCTCTTCTAACCCCAGATCAAAAACTGAACCTAAATTCTATAATTGTTTTGGTGTTGCTTTTCCTTTTCCTCCAAACTGTCTCATAAGTCTTTCTCTTTTTGTTTCTACACCATGCTGCCCCCTTGACTCAGTTAAGTCTATGGGTGTTAACACTTTCCTTCTTTTGGATTAAGATTGTGCTATACATCTTCAAACAAAATGTATCCTTTATGTATGAGGCATGAAAGGTAGAATTTCTATGTGGAAGGGTGAGAAGCATTTGGTTGAAAAGAGTAAAAGGATGTTGAGAAAATGTCAATTTTTGATATAAAAATGTTGGGTGGTGATGGAGGTTGTGTGGAGTTGAGAATGTGCTGCAATTTATTAAACATGGGTTATCCTTATCAAATTGGTTTGTGGTTCCCTAAAACAGACAAGTGAATGAGGACATGTGCTTGAGTAAGAAAACTAGAATCTGAGAACAGACTGTACAAGAGAATAACAAAGTTCCTCAAGGGCTAAAAAAGGAGAATAAACATATCTAGTCATGGCAGTGGGTAAAAACTTCTGATGAGTTAATAACATCTGAGACTGGCCCTTTTGACAGATAAAATATTCTCAAAAGTAGGGAATTAATAGCTTACCCTCACCTCCTTTAAACCTTTGCTCAAATACCATCTTTTCAATGATGTCTTCCCTGATCGTTTTATTTGAAAATACATTTCATGTTCCTCAATCTTCTTCCTTACTTTACTTTTCTTCTACAACTTTGACCATTTGATAGGCTGTACTTTTTACTTTCTTTTTTGCCCATCTCCTTTCATTAGAATATAAGTTTCATGAGGACAGGGATTATTGATTTTTGTTTATTGCTGTAGCCCTCAGCATCCAGAACAATGCCTCCCACATGGCAGTCACTTAATATACATTTTGGAATACATTTATACATCTGTATAAACAAGTCTTAAGACTGAGACATATGGGACATATTTGCGGAATAGTGGATAAACAAGTTCGGCTATATAAATATATGTAAGTGATAAATTTGGAATAAATCTGTAGAGTTCCCCCCCCCCCCGGATGACTAATGAATATCTCTGAGCTCATTGGTCTGAAGGTCCAGTTTCTATTCACTGATGTATCCCCACAGCCCAGACTGTGATTCACACAATGCCCAACATAGAGAATTGAATTAAGATCTGCTGAGAGACTGAACATGTTTGTAAGCTCTCAAGCTATGCTAGCTTTTTTAGATTGTCATATTCAGTGGGTCCATAGAGCTTATGGTTAGGAGTCCCAGAGATGGGTCAATCTTAGAGGTACTAGCTCTGTTAAAGTAACACCAGCTTTGGCAAATGGACCCAGAGTGTAGCCGGGCTCTAACTCAATAGTTTTTTCTCATTTTTGAGACAGCTGTTCCTTGCTGGTGGGTGGTTTCCTGACATGTGGTGATTTAGAGATGAGCCTGGAGTGGAAAGGTAGAGAAGTAACTCCCTAAATCTAAGTCACCTTGCAAACCGGATAAATCTTAATGGACCTTTTTTGGTCTTATTTTCTTGTGTTTAGGATGTAGAAGTGATTTGGTTTTTTTTCCCTGCCCTTTTGTACTCCCAATTTCTTTTTACTTCTGCTTATAAACTGGTCACTTCTTGCCTGAACTTAGCTCTTTCTTATAATACTTTTATGTAAACAATGGGAAAAACCAACACATGCTAATATTCTAGGTATTTGCAAGGAGTTTCCTCAGAGCTATAGGATAAATAGGCATTTTCTTTGTCTTCCAAGTATAGCTGATAGTTTTACTAAATGTTACCAAAAGTGGTGTTATTGCATAATACTGGCCTTTTCTCTCCAGATTGTGATATCTATGTTCCTTCCACCTACTTCCCAACTGCTAAGCTAATGCCATATATTTTTTTCTTAAGTTAGCATTCTAATACACCATCTTCAGTATTAGTTGTGATGATGCTGAAAGGTAGCAAAATATTCCACCCCAAAATATGACTAAAGGAATTTAGAACATGCTACCTCAAAGTATACTGCTTTGGTGTATTGATTATTTTGAGTTAAAGGCACTTGAAAATAGCAAATGAAGAGATTCTTTACTCCTCTTATCAGTCTAAAAACACATCCTCTCAAAGGATGTGTCATAAATCCCCTCACCAGGAGTTTCATCAACAAGAAAAGTGTCACAGGAGAGACTAGAAGATGGTACCACACACAGATAAACCTTGTCACAGACTATCATACCTCCCACCTATTCTCTGAAAGGCCCATTCATGGGAGATTCCCAGGAAAAAGTGAGTAACCTCAGGGTAGCTTGCAAATCAGACTTAAATGACATCTTAATAGAGAAAGGGAAGAGTGAATATAGACCTCTTAGGGGACAGTATATCAAGTATACATGTTAATGAACTTCTATTTTTTTGTTAAAAAATTTTTAATTACAGAGGGTCTCAGCTAAGAACTCAGAGGGTAGAGAGAAAATTATTTTTTCTCCCCTATAATGCTCAAGTACAATATCATGACTCAAATACAAGAGAAGTTTGTTCCTTGGTCATAACAAAGGTGGATGTTCGTGGGTGGACAGCTTTTTCTCTCTGTGGTGATTCAGGGATCCAGAAATTTTCCATGTCATGGCTCCATCCTCCTGGGCCCTATTATTACTGTCATTCAGGCAGAAGAGGAGAAAAGGTTTGGAGGGAAAACTTCCTTTCTATAGAGTCTTGGTTCAGAAAGGGCCACATCACTTTTGTGTATATTCCCATGCATATACCCAGTTGTATGGACATACTCAATTGAAGGGGAGGTTGGACATATAGTGCCCAGGAAGAGAAAATGCAGTTTTGTTGTATAACAATCTACCACAGAAAGGTCACTGCAGGAATCTCTGAAAGCCCAGAGTACTTATATCCTAATAAGTACACCAGCTTATAGATGTGCAATTTCGCACTGTTTATTCATGGTACGGCCACATTTCCCTATAATCTTTGATGTTTCCTTTCTATGTGACTAATAGTCTAAAAATTGGCAAGCTCTATTCTGCATTTGTCCTTAAGATAACTTTAATTTCTGTGTTTCTGAACCTTCTGTTTCATTGAAATTACCTAGAATTCTGATTATAACCCTCTCAAGTAAGTGCTCCCTTCTCATCCATTGATGCCATTTTCTGGCTTAATGGACATTCTCTAGGGACCCTTATTCATAGGTTTGATGAAGAAAAAGATGCTAAATATTACTGGTGAGAGAATTAACTTATTGCTCATGTCTCTTTTATTCCTCATCTGAGATTAAATCCATTTGTGATTGCATGATACATACCTTATTTGTATAACTTATCAAGGAATAAATTATTCTAGGCAATATCCTGAGTCTTGTGAAGCTCAACATTCAGTATATATCATTTATCTTGACCAACCTTGATCAACTGATCTCTTGACCAGTAAGAGCTCTTATACTCCTGAAAGAAATTAGGCAACCCTAAGAGATTTTGTTATTCTAAAATCACTGCTGTGTTTTCTTTATAATCTGTAAAGTGTTTTCCCAAGTGTTTTAAAAAAATGCATATGATAAATACGATCTGTGATATGTAGAGTCAACCTTAGATTTGTTAAAATAGAAATTCTGTACTCATTGCCAATAGTTCTCCAATCTCATAGCATCATCTCCATTATTCAAATTTCCATATTAGAAAAAAACTTTTAAGGTTTGCTGTCAGTTATTTAAATATACTAAGATAAAACATGCTTAGTTGTTTAAAACATTATAAATCAAGAATAGTGAGCAGTTTCCTCTAGACCAGCTCTAGCCTGCTGGCATCCAGTGAATTTGTCCACCTATTAAAGATCACCAATCCCTATATTGGGTCCATGTTTTTTCCCCTACTAGATTATGTTCCATGCTCTGTACCTTTCCTTTTCTCAAAAACAGGATACTGAATCTTAGATCATAGTCCGTTTTCAAAATGTGACTGAAATGTGAAAGAATAGAACACTCATGATCACATAGCCTCAAAGCAAATGCAATTATCAGGAAAAGATCTAAGAAATATATTTGTGGGACCATGGGAATTTTAATCACTTTACATTTATACAGCTAGAAAAACAAAATGGTAGAAAACAGGAAACTTCTTTAATCAAGCGAAGTCTTTGTGGTTGTGGCTGATGAATATGCAAAAGCTGCTCCAAATTTTTTTAGGGCACAGAGAATTGCCATATAGGCATCCCTAAGAGCTGTTTTTAGGTTAAAAGAAAGGAATTGATTTGTTAATCAAGTATATCAGAGGCTTAAAGAGATACAGACATTTCTGATTATATAAAAAAACCAAAATGACTCCTAAGCAGAACACCTGAATTCTGATTTTCAAGTTAAAATATTTCTGGTAATTAGTATTGTATTCATTGAATTAGTCAATACCCCAAGGCAAAATCTGAAAGTTACATGAAGCTCTAATACAAGATTGTGTATCTCAGAGATGGTTTTCTCAAGAAACTTATCAGGCTTTTACAGAAATCCTACTTCCTCCATAAAACTTTAGTAATTGAAGAGATGGATAATTTCCCCCTAACTCATACCCTTCCTGTTCCTTGAATCCTTAAACCCATTGTTCTACAGTAATTCTTTCTGCTTATATTTTCATTGTTTTGATCTTTTGAATATTTATTCAGCCCTACATATGCTCTTGTTTAGAATCCAAGTTATAGTTGTTTTTATACTTTCAGGCAACTTGACGGATGAATTAATTTCATTTGTTCATTCATTCAAGATTTGTTGAGTGCCTATTACTGCCAGCCACCAGGGGAAAAAAGAGGAGTCAGAAACTGATCCTATCCAAAGAAGAATGATAAGTAGTATGCTTTTGGGGGTTCTCTATTCTGCAGCTATTTGTTTATATATCGTATACCCCTTACTGGATTGAGAATTACTGGATGATCAACTCTTTCTGGATTTCTCCACTTTACAGATTAGAGACTGGAGGCACAGCAAAATTAAATTAGGTCATTTGCTGACACTCCTATAACTAGTACATGGAGAAGTTTGACTACGAACCCAAAAAGTATATCTCCAGAGGTCATCCTCCTATTAATTACCATGCTAATTGCTTTCCACATTTGACCTGTACAAGACCTCACATGTATATTTAATAAATGCATTCGGATTGTGATAGTCAATTCCCATAGGTCATTGATACTCATTTACATGCTTGTACCCTTCTATCAGTCATCAGGGGAGAACACATTTCCCTAAAAATGGTTGTGGTCCAGGATTCATTCTAACAAGGACCTCTAAAACCCAGTAAGGCAGCAGAAATCATTCCACATTTATGTAGCTAGAAAAAAACATGGTAGAAAACAGGAAACTCCTTTAATCAAGCAAAGACTTTGTGGTTGTGGCTGATGAATATGCAAAGGTTAGTCTAAATTCATGGGTCCAAGAAATGGCACCAAAGTACAGTCTGTATACTTGATAGAAACCTGTTAGTCAACAAGAAGCCCCCTCACTGCCCCTGAAAAAAAGAACTTCCTCTATTCCTGTATCCTTGATCATGCGGTAATGTCCTTTAAAGTGGAAATGGTGAGAAATTCACATTTGATAAAGCACAAACCATATGCTCAAACCTTGTTATTTTTCCAGGTGAAATCATGAGAATAATTGCAAAGGGTGACCTGTAAAGAACAGAAAAAGAAGAAAAAAAAAAGGGAAACTCAAGGTGGGGGGTCAAGGAGTAATGGTCTAAGTCTCAGCTGGGCTATGTTCCTGGGGGTCTGACTGTGCAAAACGTCTTTTTAGCACCAGCTGGAGTCACTCTTTTCTTCCATCAAAGGCTGCCTATTCACCATACACAATTCAGAGATCCATTAAGTCTCAGATCTGTAAGAAACTCATTTTAGTGGGGATGAAATGGGAGAGAAAAGATACCATAAGCATAAAGTGACATAAATGTTAAGATACAACAGGGTAGAATTTAGTGAGGGTCAAAGAATTCAAGAAGTGGATGCTTTAACCTAGTCTTTAAAGATATTCACCAAGTGGACTAAGAGAAGAACAACATTCCAGAGAAGAGGAATAGCTTAAGAAAAGGCAGTTAGGAGAGAAACTACAATCAATTTAGCATGGCTAGGGTAATAAACACTGAGCCAAGAATAGCGATGGAGGCTGAGAAATGTTTGAGAGGCAGGCTGGGTATGGTTTTGAAGGGCCCTCTGGGTCATGGCAAAGAGCTTGAAGTTTATACCCTAGGTCAGTGCTTTATTTCCCTAGCTACATGTGGAATCACCTAGGGAGGTTTTAAAAATATACTAATAATCGAGCTGAGCAATCTAGTCAATGTCTGGCAGTGGGGCCAAGTATAATCGTACTAGGTGATTTGATGAGCAATCCGGGCTGGGAATTACTGCTGCTGACAATGGGGACACTTAAGAGGTTTTAAATAAAGATGTAACACGGTTAATTTTTTATTTCAGAAAGATCACCTTGGCTACAGTATGGAGAATAAATAGGAGTCATATGTGAGGTGACAGAAAAGCAATTTGGGAAACTGGTGTGATGCAAATGGAAGATCAGGGCCAAAACTGTGGCAACGAGAAAGCAGAGAAGTAAGTTGCTGCCATCTTCCACACTGGATCCCACAACAGACTAGAATGGATATGTGGGTGGAGGATGGAGTGGATTACAAAAATGACCACAGGTTTTTCCGATGTTTCCACAACTTGCAATCATCTCATCAAGAATCAGTCTGTTTTTCCATCCCTTGAATCTGGGCTGGCCCCGTGACTTCCTTTGGCTGGTAGAATGTGGCAGAAGTGTTGTAATTGGAGTTCCAAGCTTTGGTTCCAGTTTTCTCAGTTTGCTCTTAGTCTTGGATCCCTGTGAGCCCTGAGTCAGTAAACCCAGGCTAACCAGCTAGATGATGAGAGACACACAGTACAATTGTCCTGTCATCTCCGTTCACAGCCTGCCAACCACTAGAAATGAGTGAAGCAATGGCAGGTGATGGCAGATGCATGAACAATCCTGGCTAAGATCACCTTCCATGGGAGATTGTGCTGGACCTGACTTCCTAAACTGTCCAGTTACAAGAACTTTAGTTATGGCAGTTAGTATCATCCATTAAGAGTGACTACTTTAAAGTTTAAAAGCTAGTCTCAAACTGGGTTGTTTAAACCCTGAAACTGGAAAGTCTTACAAACAAAGGAAACATAGTCAACTTAAAAATACTATGGCATTGGCCCAAGGTCATGTTGTCTACCTAGTTGAGTAAATAATCACTAAGGTAACCATCATAAAAATGCCATAGGTTTTTTACTTTTGAAAGAATGTTTTTAATGTATTCCTGTTTTTTCCACATATTGTATTGTTTCTCTTAATGTTTTGTTATTGAGTTGACTAATTACCAATAGCCACACACAGAAAACTATATGCCACATCTGAAATTTATGTTCCTGAAATTTAATCCATAACCACATATGGACATCTGCCTGGATTATGGGAAATGTTTTCTTTCAAAAATCATGCCAGAGAAAGCAAAAGTAATGTTGCTTTATTACTTTACAAAGCCTTTAACAA
This sequence comes from Ursus maritimus, assembly GCF_017311325.1. Taxonomy (NCBI): domain Eukaryota; kingdom Metazoa; phylum Chordata; class Mammalia; order Carnivora; family Ursidae; genus Ursus; species Ursus maritimus. Next base: position 18,403,638 of record NW_024427107.1, read on the forward strand.
AAAAGATGGAAATGCTATTTCCCACCCCAAACATATTGACAGACTTAAATTTAGATTTCTTCATTTTTATCTTTCAATATCATTTATAATGCTCCTCTGTATTCAGGTAGCTCACCAAGTCACTGGCTGTTTAAGGCCATCGTATTAAATTTTATTGCTTAATAACCACAAATTTAGCAGCTTTGTTTTATTATTTCACCATTTCACTGGTGAAATGTTTGATTTTTTGTTCAGGGTGCCAAAGGGCTGAAATCAAGGTGTCAGCTCAGGCTGTGGTCTCATCTAGGACTCAGGATCTTTTTACATTCTCCCCAGTGCTGGTGAAATTTATTTCCTTGTGGCTATAGACTGAGGTCTGTCCCTGCTTTCCCTCTAGTCAACTGGGAACAGCTCTCAACAACTAGAGCCCCCTGCAATTTCTTGCTACATGGCAGTTCTCAGCAGGGATGTTTGATTTCCTCTAGGCCAGCAGGAGTGCATTTCTCTGATTTCCTCTTTTGCAGCCAGCTAGAGAAAACACTTATTTCTCCATGATAAGGTCAGGCCCACCTGGACAATCTCCCTGCTAAAATGTCAAATGATTTGGAACCCTACTTATATCTGCAAAATCCTTTTACAGCTGTACCTAGATTAGTGTTTGATGGGATACCTGGGAGCAGGTGCGTATATACTAGGGCCAAGAATCTTGAGGACCATCTTAGAATTCTGCCTACCATAGCCATGATTAAGAGATATGCCTATAATGGCACCATCAGTTCCTAATGAAAATGAGAATTCATGCTATTGGAGTCATTTGTTCCATCACCCATCTTCTTCCTCACAAGGTCCCCAATCAATTAACTGTCCAGTTGGATGTTAGACCTTTTAAAGTTGCAGGGACTGCAAGTATTCCAAAGCTCCTGTAGATCCAAGTGTATGACATGGGAGAGGACCAAGAAGGATTAGAGAACAACTTCAGCACAGTGCTGAGGAAGGAGAGTCACACCTGGGAAAGGCAGCTGCGAATTTCACATACAAGCGAAGGAGAAGGGATGATGCCGTTTTTTCCCCATGGAATTTTACAATTCTTGACATCCCACTCAATGGTACCTGACAATCCAACTAATTTTTGAGGCTATGTTTTAGTTTGAAAAAATGTCAGACTTTTGGATACAGGACAGTTTTTAATCTGAAAGCTCTCTGAATGAGAAAACTGGAAACAGAAGCATCATTAATTTTTCTTTTAACAGAATCTGCAAATTCTACATAGAAATTTTGTGATCTTACATAAAGCATCTCTATTACTTCAGAGCACAAAGAATTAATGAAGAAATGTAGGCAGAACATGGTGTTCAAACCCTAATTTTACTCACCTGCAAACTCCCTTCCATCATAACTTTATTTAAATCATGGCTATGCTCTTAATTAACAATTTAATTGGTTGGTGCTTTCTCAATCCATTTCTCTGGAGGCATGGTTTTCTGTTTAGCTTTCTTGTTTTAATTCTCCAGCAAAACCATAAAATTTAATTAGGAAAGTAACCAGCTTTGTAACAGTGGTTCTAGGTCTAATTAGCTATGCTGTGACCGCACCTTCTCAGGTTTCACTCAACATTGCACAGACATTTTGCATTTGTTCATGTTTTGGATAAGACATTGTGAATTTATAGCCTAAGCATGTATCCCGCTCACTTTTCACTTTTCCAAAGATGCTTAGTTATAGCCAATGAAGTCAGAAAAATTAACTTAAAGCATCCATATATGCTATTAAACTAAGAGCCATCAAAAGGTCAGGATGTAAGGTTGTTACCTCATCATGTGTATGATTTTCCTATTGCTTTTCTATTTGTCATATTTCTGTAGCTTTTCTATTGCTGCAGAGAAAATTACCACAACTGAGCAGCCATTTACCATCTCATAGTTCTGTAGATCACAGGTCCAGGCACAGTAGCCTGGATTCTCTTCAGGGTCTCACTAGGTTAAAAGCAAGATAACAGTTGGGCTGTGATCTCATTTGGATCTCAGGGTCATCTTCCAAGCTCAGATGGTTGTGGCAGAATTCAATTCCTTGTAGTTGTAGGACTGACATCCCCATATCCTTGCTGCTTATCAGCTGGGGGTGGCTCTCACCTCCTCAAGGCCAGCAGCATTTATCACATGGCTCCTGTGGACAGTTCACAACATGGCAGTTTGATTCTTCTTTGAGACCAGGGGGAGCACTTCTTTGACTTCTTTCTCTTTCAACAGCTGGAGGAAATACTTCTTTCTCTTTTCCTTTCCTTTCCTTTCCTTTCCTTTCCTTTCCTTTCCTTTCCTTTCCTTTCCCTTCCCTTCCCTTCCCTCCTTCCCTCCTTCCTTCCTTCCTTCCTTCCTTCCTTCCTTCCTTCCTTCCTTCCTTCATTTATTTCACACAGAGAGAATGAACAGAGAGCGAGAGAATCCCAAGCAGACTCTCTGATGACTGTGGAGCCCAATGCAGGGTTAGATCTCATGACCCTGAGATCACGACCTGAGCCAAAATCAAGAGTTGGATGCTTGACCGACTGAGCCACCCAGGCATCCCTGAAAAGCTCTGCCTTTAAATGGCTCAACTGATCAGGTGAGGCCCACACCAGGTTATCTCCCTTGTGTCACATAATGTAATCTATCAAGGAAATGACCATCCTATCATATTCATAGGCCCTGGCCAGACTCAGAGGAGAGATTATGCAGGGTGTATACACCAGGGAGCAGAAATTTTGGTGCCATCTTAGAATTCTGCCTACCACACTGTGCTTCAGGGAAAAGGAAGCAACTAAAAGCTCCCTTCCCTTTGGAGACAGTGCATGGGGTGTGCAAAGGAGCTGTTAACAACAGTGCCAGTTCTATCCCATCAACTCCACAGGGCATAAGATGACAGACAGTCATCTTCTTTCTTCTCTGCAGGATGCCTTCTCTGCCTGGCCAGAATTGCTTTCAGTGGCCCAAGTGGATCACTCGATGAAATCATTTGAATTTAAAATGACATCCAGTTAACATGATGCTTTTAGACAGAAATGTATTTAAGCTCAGTGCTTCAAATTTCAACCCAATAAAACTATTTCTTTGGTAAAAAGAAATGAAGAAATGTGCAGAAAAATTAACACAGCAGGACTGAAACTGCTGTTCTTAGAAAGGCCTGCTTGCAAGTGTGGCCATTAGCTGGCATCTGGAAACTTAGGGTGGCAGGATCCCTCCTGAAATCTAACTGAGAAGAGTGGTTCACTGCACACCTAAACTGTGCAAACAATACAGTTCATGCTGAACACCTGCTTTCCTTTGGAGAATCTGGAGTTTTGGTATGTGTTTGGCAGAGGGGGCCTACCTGACTAGGCCCCAGTAAAAACCCTGGGCACTAAGTCTATAATGAGATTCCCTGGCAGACATTATTTCATGTATGTTATCACAGCTCCTTGTTGGGGGAATTAAGAACATCCTGTGTAATTCCACAGGGAAACACTTCTTGGAAGCCTGTGCCTGGTTTTTCCTGGACTTCATGCAATGTGCTTTTTATCATTGCTGGTTTTGCTTTGTATCTGCTTGTTATAATAAATCATAGCTGTGAGTAGGATTATTGGCTGAATTGTGAGTCTTGCAAATCTCTGAACCTGGGGGTGGTATTGGTGACTCAAGGAATAAAGAAAATGAGAACATGATAATATATATACACATTGAACCCAGGCTCCACTGCCCAGCAAACTTGGCCTCATTCCTCTCCATTGGGAAAATGATCAGAATAAACAGACTAGAGGCAGGAGGCAGGCATTATGTGGCTTCTAGAGGGTTTGGAGCTATCTGGATATGTGCTCCAATGCCACATTGTGATCCAGAGCAAGTTACTTAACCTCTGTGTCTCCTAATTTCTTCAGCTGTAAAACAGCAATAACTGTACCCACCTCATAGCTGTTAAAAGGAGACAATTTATAGGAAGCACTGATTATGACTGGTGCAGAGTGACTCAGAGGGGCTGGATGTAATTCTCTCTGGTGTGGAACCACTAGAGCACCGTCAACATTCTGATATTAACTCCCTTGCTTCCCTTCACTCTGCTCCCCTCTTCCTAACCAGACACCTTTCCTTCCCTTCTCTTACTTGTCCTCTAAGCTCCTTCAACATTCAAACCATTTCCTCCCCCAGATCACTACCTTTCCTCAAGGACTAAATGAAAATATTCAGGATTTTTTAAGCGTATACAGAAGTGTGTACAGAAAAGGGCACAATATAATGTGTTCTCATCAATGTCCACAATCCTTTTTATGCTCAACATCTTTTTGTTCCATCTACTACGATTTAGAAGAATTTTTAAGTAACCCTTCCAGTCCTCACTGATGAAATTTTATTACTTTTGATAATGACAAGTGCTTTTCACATATAGAACTATGAGATTTTCTTTTTATAACTTTGTAAGACCTACCATGTAAATATACTTACAAATGGTGTGTGTGTGTTGGGGGGGATTCTTTCACAAATATTTTTTCCCAAATACTTGGTTAAGAGTATTTGTTCTCTGAAATACTGGACTCCCTGGTCTAAAGTAGCTATTCTATTTTTTTCCAATGGTGTATCTAAAACACAATTTTAATGGAGATGGGAGCTTCCATTCAAAAACTGCTTTGCTTCTTTGCAAATGTTCAGTCCCTGATAGGCTGTTCACTTATTGCTGCTGAAAATTCTATAATGGGGTAATGATCATAGGAAAGTTCATGTCAGTATCCCGAAGCAGAGATTCCTTTGAGAAGAAGAGGTTTAGGAAATGTCTGGTGAGCAGTCTCTCTGGTACCGGATACAATCACAATTTGGGGTGATCTCCTGCATTTTCACTTTGAGCCCTTGTAATGAGACCCAAGCTTAAATTAGACAGTGCATGTGTAAAAGCTGGGAATGAGGAGAAAGAAAGGAAATGAATAAACTCCAAGTTCAATACTTCATTTGTAAATACATTCAATATTTAAAGGAAAGATGTCAAAGAGAAAAATCAACCCAACAATAAAAGACCAAAAATTTGATAATTTAAATATCTCCAGAAGCCACTGAGTCTATCCCTCCTCTCTTACCCCCCTAACATCTTCTCCAGGTAGGAATGTTCTCCAGGCATTTAGGACACACGATTTTCTATCCCATTTTGGAGATTAAGAAGGCCTTCTTGATAATCTGCTTTGCTAATTGTTAAAAAGAAGCTAAACCATCCCATATTTTATGGCCTTGCCTCTGTTCTTTGTAGGCATAGAAAAGAGTCCATCATCACACCTCTAATCATAACTTTCTAGCTAAAGCTAACACTCAGTTATATGCAGTATTAGGGAGATGAGAAATTCTCTCTCTCTCAAATCCACAAAATTCACTGAAGATTAAATAATCAGAGCCCTTCAAACTTGGCCAACAGAATTTTCTTATCAGACCCACTGAAACATACCAAAATTAATTAACTTGAATTTATTTTCCTCAATTCACTTCTGCTTGAGTTTAATTAGAATGGAAGTATAGGTGATNNNCAGGAAAATTTTAAGAAGGAAAAGTGAAGCTCTGGAAAATTATAAGTGAAATTCACTCACTCATTAAAAACAACAAAAAACATTTACTGAACTTGTAGTATATTCCTGACACTGACATTACAGCAATGAGAAAAGTAGACGAAAGCTCTCTCATGACGCTTACATTCTACTAAAGGAGATGGAAAATAAATGAACTCATAAATAGATAATGGGTAAGATACATCATATTTGAGTAACCTTAACGTATCCTTTCAAAGCTCTTTCAAGTTATCTCTCTTAGCACTTTTCCCCCTTGGCTAATTAATTCCACTTTTTCAACTCCCATCAGCAAAGCCTTGTAAACATATTACAGGCATAAGGGATAAGTGAATAGAAGCTCTCTTACCTTAAGTTGGTGGTATATTTTCTTCAGTGCATTTGCTTCTTCTTCTGTATCGGGAATAAGTCTAATCACCTTATCACTGTAAGAAAGGAAAAAAAATGGTGTTATTTACCTTTTAAAACTAAGGATTTAGCCAGCCCTACTGCTTACCTCTTAAACTAACTCTGCAATTAAGAATAAAAAGAGCAAAACTCTGGCCTGGACCAATACCAGCAATACCTGGACCAGCAGGTATTTTATCCAGTTATTGTTACTCTCAGCTCACATTGTTGTTGTTTTAAAGATTTGTGAGAGAGAAAGAGAGAGAAAATGAGAGAGAGTAGGGGGGAGGGCTGGAGGAGAGGGAGAAAATCTCAAGCAGACTCCCCGCTGAGTGTGGAGTTTGATCTCACAACCCCAAGATCATTACCTGGGCCAAAATCAAGAGTCAGAGGCTTAACTGACTGAGCCACCCAGGAGCCCCACATTGGCCTTTTTCCCCCTGCCTTAAAACGACTGGTTTTTCCAACAGCTTTTAAAGATTACATACTCACATTTAAGCAGAGAAAGGCCAAAAACACAAGAACAATGGTAACAGGGCCAAACTTTCATGAATAGCTCAGAGCAGATACCAAATAAGAAATTTCTGATGACAGAAGTAAAAACACTCTCTTGAAAAACTCAATGCTGAAAAGGAATGTGACTTTCAGTAAGAGAGCATATGAAATCTATACACTACGGAAAATTTCTGGTTTGGAATCTTCCTACACTGAAAACAGTAAAGATAAGCTCATCTCTACTGGCCATCTTATTTCTGTAGTATAGAACTTCCCAAGTGCATATGGGGCCAAACTGGAGGGCCACCAACTGTTTCAAGTGTGCCACAAGATATCAACGGCTATAAAATTTTTAAGTGATAAAAATTTAAAATTTTTTACTGCCATTAAAATTGTACCACAGCTGAAATTATATTTGAACACTCTAAAAGTTTCTTTCAGTAAAGATCGTGAATTATTTAAGAAGACTGGATGAGTCGTGCTATCTGCCAGAGAGTTCTCTATAGCGGTGACCTCCCCCCAAGGTGTGTCAGACAGCTATTATCATTTTTATGTCATGATGAGGACAGGTTGGAAAGCACAGCTCTAGTATATAATAATCACAAATGGTTCAAAATCAAAAATGGTATTTTGCATAGAGTGTAGTTATTAAGTATTTATTAATGGATTGGTATAAAGGAGATCATTGAGAATAATTGGTTTCTAGAGGAAAAGAGTTCCCTGAACTAAATGGAGTACAAGAGGAATATTTTTCATAGCCCTCTACAGCATTTTACAATGACTGAAGATAAAGTAGATTAATACTACACACACACACACACACACACACACACACACAGCACGTAACAAAAACTCTAGCAGTTCACCCACAACTTATCTCTTCAACCTCAAAGTTATACTGGAGTAAGAACGGAATATGCACACTTTTCCATGGGTTTACTACTTAGATGAATAGCAGTGTCCAAGGCTAGGTAAGATTAATATGGAAGTCATTGAACCACAAGGGAAGCTTCCGGATTTGTTGGAAAATTATTCATTAGGGCTTTGTGTTCATTTCCAATCACTTCAGCTTTGTTATTTCAAATGATCCCGTTATATCTTCTTTAGTCCTATGCATTAAAAGGCCCTTGGCTTGGTGATAATTTAGTATGTTTCGGGCACTACTATCCTAATATGTCACTTTAGTTTCTTCAAAATCACACAAAAGCACCCCTCGGTATCAATGCCATGAAGTCTATTTTTCCAGAAAGAATAAAAGAAAGTAGTGGCAAAGAAAAAAATCAGCAAGTCACTGTGAAACAACTCCAAATACGATCTTTAGAATTCAAATGTAATTTACACCTTTTCTCTTTTTCATTTCTGGTGCACAATTTTCTGTCCTTTGTTTTTCCTGGATTCATCATATCCTGGACTCTCCCACCTGACCCAATATAATTCTTGGCAGAGAAAGGCAACTCCACTGGGTGATACGGTTGTTTTTGAGGGATGGATCACTTGACAGCTTGCTGAAAAACACCTCCATCTGGGGCCCTATCAGCTCCTCAAGAGTGCAAAGAAAGCAATCTGTAGCTGTTTTACAGCCATAGGAAGATTTTTTTTTTTTTTAAATGATGGATAATTCAACCTGGTAATTGGTTCCTCTTCTGTGAGTTTAGGATAAAAGGTGACCATGCCTAGGATTATTTACCTCTGAAAGTGACTGCTCAAACCCAGGTTTGTCACTTTTATCACAAAAAGTTCACTTCATCACAGCTTGCAGAAATTCTCAGGTGTGACTTGAGAAATGTGTTTGATTCCTTATCAGAGAGCAGAGAATAAGGAAAGTTATTTAGGAAAACCCATGTAATGTCATGTTTTGCAAACCCATAAATTTTATTAGACTAACCAGTAACCAAAACCAACAAGAGTATTCCATTCAGCATACAAAACCAAATATCCCCCAAATGCCCCATTTGTTCCACCAAACAGAAAGCTTGCTCTCCCTAGATCTGATAGCTGGTCTTTTTTTTTTTTTTTGAAGTGGCGAACAATAATTCAGTACTACACTCAGGAAGATTTCAGCAAGTACAGTAGCTCCTGGAACTCAGAGAAAAACTAGCTTTGCACAACTATCGAAGGTGAATGCAGCGGCTTTCCTTATAACTGATGGTTTTTTTCAACCGCTAGGTGGCAACATCAATATAAGACCCCTTGGCCCTTTGAGATTAAGTTCAGAGAATCCAAGATCTGCTTGGGGGTTGAGGTTAGGGAGCTGACTGGGCAACTAGCTGCTCTTATGCGCATGTGTTTGTAAATCAGATATTTCTATGGGAACCTATGTGAAGTTTTCATAGAGAACATAGGCATTTTATTTTATTTTATTTTTATTTATTTTTTTAAAAGATTTTATTTATTTGACAGAGATAGAGACAGCCAGCGAGAGAGGGAACACAAGCAGGGGGAGTGGGAGAGGAAGAAGCAGGCTCCTAGTGGAGGAGCCTGATGTGGGGCTTGATCCCATAACGCCGGGATCACGCCCTGAGCCGAAGACAGCCGCTTAACCGCTGTGCCACCCAAGGCCCCAAACATAGGCATTTTAAATCACAGTTTAAGGATGTTATATAGATGCAGAGTATTCCAGATAACGAATCACTCATGAATACTTAAATTTTGTCCCCTTGCCTTGCAGGACAAATAAGGTATGTCGCTATAATGCTAGCACCAAGTGGCAAGTTGATTACTGATCCTAATGTACAACCCCACGAATGAGCCTATCGAACACATTTAATCAATTTAAAAAGTAGTATTAAATGAGTAATGAGAACACCCAGAGAAGAGTATTTGGCAAGAGAGCACCTTCTCTAACCTTTTACAGTCTGTCCGGGGTTCAGTTTCCTCATCAAAGTAGTGAGCAATGAACTAACTCCGTTGCCTTCCCATTTTAAAGTTCTAAGACTACACTGCGTGAAGCTGATGCCTCCCGGTACTTATTGCTCTGCCTTGACTGCAACACCTAGGGAAGAATGTGTTTTATGGGCAACTGGAGAGTCGTCAGATTCCTTTGGAAAGACACAGATCTGAAGCTCCAGATTTTTCCTTCTGGGTCTTGGCATGAACTTTCACAATTGATTCCATTATTAAACTCTAAATTTCTTTGTAAGTTACAGAGCCAGTTTATAAATCTATGCTTGTAAAAATGAAAATATTACAGCAGCCACAAAATAAAGTTCCCCTTCTAGTTCTCTTCCCCACCAAACCTCCCATTGTCCCCTAATGGCCTTCGTTAATTTTTTGTGACCCATTAGTGACTCCTTTAGGTTTACACTGTGCACACACACACGTTTCATAGCATTTTATAATACTAATTTGTTTTTATTTTTCACTTAACACATTACTTTCAAAACACTTTTTAAAATAAATGGCTGGATTCTATTTGCTAATGTCTTATTTTGGAGTTTATGCCTATCTATATTCATAAGGGAGACATTTTAAAAAATAAACTTTTCATAAACCAAAAAAATGTTCTTTTTGAATCACCCTTGTTTGATTTTGGTATCTGCATTAAGCTATCTTGATAGAATTGGAAATTTCCCACCTTTGTAATATACCTCAACAAACTGAATGACACAGAAACTGTGTCCCTGATTGTTTTTGTAGTATACACCCATAAAATTATTCAAGGTGGGACCAATTCTCCTTCCCCCCCCCCCTTTTTTTGCAGTTGGGGGTTAGATATCTACCTTTTTTTTTTTTTTAAATTTTATTTATTTGTCAGAGAGAGAGACATCCAGTGAGAGAGGGAACACAAGCAGGGGGAGTGGGACAGGAAGAATTAGGCTCCCAGCGGAGAAGCCTGATGTGGGGCTCGATCCCAGAACGCCAGGATCACGCCCTGAGCCGAAGGCAGACGCTTAAACCAGTGAGCCACCTAGGCGCCCCTAGATACCTACCTTTTAAATTATTTTGTGGACTATTCAGTTTTCTTCCAGGCTTTTTGAGTTAATTTGGCAATTTACATTTCCTGGAAAAACATTTGTTTGTATAAATAACAAACTTAATTAAAACATCTTATAATTTAAGGCATTTTATCTTTATCTCTAGCTTTGTCCCCTTTCTATGTCTTAATGTTATTTGTGATTTTAAATATAAATTCTTTAATCAGACTTTCCAAAGATTTTATTGGGTTTTAAAAGTCATTGTTTTTATTGATAAGTTATATTTTTGTGTGTATATCATAATTTCTATTTCTATCTTTATGAATTCTGTACTTCTTTCTTTAGATCTACTTTGTTATGCATATTTTAATAGGGGTATTTTTATTGATATTCAGATACAAGTTGGTAATTTCAGGTTTTTATAATTCAACTCATTTAAATTAAAAAAAAAAAAATTTCTCCTGGGGCGCCTTGGTGGCTTAGCCGTTAAGCATCTGCCTTCGTCTCAGGGCGTGATCCCAGGGTCCTGGGATTGAGCCCTGCATCAGGCTCCATGGTCCTCTGGCTGTCCTGCTTCTTCCTCTCCCATCCCACCTGCTTGTGTTCCTTCTCTAATTGGCTGGCTGTCAAATAAATAAAATCTTAAAAAAAAAAAAATTTCTCCCAGGCCCCATCCCCTGCATCTGACAGCCACCAATCTGTTTTTTTTTTTTTTTGGTTTCATATATAGAAGATCACATAATATTTGTCTTTCTTTGGCTTATTTCACTTAATACGATACCCCCAGTGTTCATTCATGTCACAAATGGCAAGGTTTCCTTTTTTATGACTAAATAATACTCCATATTGTGTATTTGTGTACACACACACACATACATATATCACTTTCTTTATCCATTCATTCCTTGATGGTCTCTAGATTGTTCCAATATTGGCTATTGTAAATAATGCTGCAGTAAACATGGGTTGCAGATCTCTTTTTGAGTTATTTTCTCTTGATAAACATCCACAAGTGGAATCGCTGGATCATATGGTAGCTATACTTTTTAAAAGAAACTCCATACTAATTTCCATAGTGCTCGTATCAGTTTATACTCCCCACCAACAGTGCACAAGGGCTTCCTTTTCTCCACATCCTTGCCAACACTTATATTTTTGATAGTCATTCTAAAAAAAGGGGGTGATATTTCATTTTGGTTTTGATTTGCATTACCCTGATGATTAATGATGTTGAGCACCTTTCCATGTGCTTGTTGGGTATCTGTATATCTTTTTTTAAAAAAGGTCTATTTAGATTTTCTGCCCATTTTTTAGTTTTTGGCTATTGAAATGTATGAATTCTTTATCTATTTTGCATACTAGCTTCTCATGGGACAGGTGGTTTGCAAGTATATTTCTCCCATTTGGTAGGTTGACTTTTCATTTGGTTGATGCTTTTCTATACTGTGCAGAAGCTCCATTTGATGTAACCCCCCCATTTATTTTTGCTTTTCGTATTAGATTCAAAAAATCACCAAGACCTATGTCAAAAGTCTTACTGTCTATGTTTCCTTTTAGGTGTTTAAGGATTTCAGGTCTTACTTTGCATCTTTAATTCATTTTGAGTTGATTTTCATGTATGGTGTAAGATAACAGTCCAGTTTCATTCTTTTGCACATGGTTGCCCAATTTTCCCGAAACTGTTGAAGAGATGACCCTTTCTCTATAGTATATTCTTGGTTACTTTGTCATAATTGATTAACCATATATGTGTAGGTTTATTTCCAGGTGCTCTATTTTGTCCCATTTATGTGTTTTTATGCCAATACCATGCTGTTTTGATTACTGCTTTGTGGTATACTTTGAAATCACAAGTATGATACCTGATTGATTTGGCTATCCAGGATTGATATGATGCCTGGTAAATTTGTTATTTCTCAAAATTACTTTAGCTCTTTGAGGTCTCATTTCATACAATTTTTGGGATTTTTGTTGTTGTTGTTCTATTTCTGTGAAAAATACCATTGGTATACAGATGAATCTGTATATTACTTAGGGAAGTATGGGCATTTTGACAATATTAAACCTTCCAATCCATGAACATGGAAGGTCTTTCTACTTATTTGTGTCTTATTCAAATTCCTTCATTAATGTCTTGTAGTTTTCAATACACATCTTTCACCTCTTTGGTTAACTTGATTTATAGGCATTTTATTCTTTTTGATGCAATTGTGAATGGGATAGATAATTGTGGTTTTAGTTTCTCTTTATCAAAAGTTACTTTGAAAAATGTTAAAAATTCTACATATACCTTTTAAATATGTTTAATTATGTTATTTAGATCTTCTATCCTTATTGTCTGTTAAATTTGACAATTTTTGATAGAATTTATGTAATATACCTACTGTGATCTTGTATTTGTCAGTTTAACTTAAAAACTCTTAATTCACATATTTTGATGATATGTAGGTATATATAAGTTCGTGACTACTGTATCTTCTGGATAGAATAAAGCTTCTTTTTTGGCAACTTTACAGCTTTGATTTATTTATTAATAATTTTTTTTATTATGTTAGTCACTATACAGTACATCCTTGGTTTTTGATGTAAAGTTCCATGATTCATTAGTTGCGTATAACACCCAGTGCACCATGCAATACATGCCCTCCTTACTACCGATCACCAGCCTATCCCATTCCCCCACCCTCCCCCCGAAGCCCTCAGTTTGTTTCCCAGAGTCCATATCCTAAAATGTATCTAGAAAAATCCTTCTATGGGTTATTTAATGCTCTTTAAATTCCTTTTTTTGCCAAATGATTGGTTGGGACAGTTTCACCTATGTCTTTCTTATGCTTTTTCTCCCCCCACCTTTTTTTTTCTTTCTTTTTATTACACAGATGTGTTTCTTGGAAACATCATAATGCTAAATTTTTAAAAATTTAGGAACATTTTTCTGACTTTTAACTAGAGAATTTTATTTATTCACATTAATTATATTACCTAATATGTGTGGTTTTTGGGTTTGTTTTTGTTTTGTTTTGAGATAGAGAGCACAGGCAGGGTTGGGGGAAGCACAGAGGGTAGCAGACAGAATCTCAAGCAGGCTCCACCCTCAGCATGGAGCCTCACTCGGGGCTCAATTTCATGACCCTGAGATCATGACCCAAGCAAAAATCAAGAGTCAGATGCTCAACCTACTGAGCCACCCAGGTGTCCCTCTTTTTTATAATATAAATTTAATACGCATAAAAAGGTAAGGCATATACATTAGCTAGTATTAGAACATGTATACATGCGTGGGTTTTATTTTATTTTTTATTTTATGGGTTCTTGCCTTTTCTTCTTTCTTTCTTGGAGTTAATTCTCTGCCAATTTTTCTTATCTAGTAGTGTGCAAGCTATGCATCTTTTGTCTATTTTTTTAGTGATTTCTTATAAGTTTTACAAACTAACATACTTCATGTCTAGAATTAAGTCTTTGTATTTTCCCCTCCTGAACAAGATCTTAATACTTTTTCAGCCCCCCTCCCCCGTTTTCCTTTTTTGCTTCATGTTTTGTTAAAATCACCTAGAATTTTTGTAGCACATTATGTCTAAGTGGATATCTGAATTGGGTTCCTTCAAAATTCATATGTTGAAGTCCTAACCTCCAGGATCTCTGAGTGTGAATATTTGGACATAAGGTCTTTAATTTTTTTTTCTATTATGTTATGTTACCATACAGTACATCATTAGTTTTTGAAGTAGTGTTCCATGATTCACTGTTTGCATATAACACCCAGGGCTCCATGCAATATGTGCTCTCCTTAATACCCATCACCGGGCTAACCCATCCCCTGACCCCCCTCTCCTCTGATACCCTCAGTTTGATTCCCGGAGTCCATAATGTCTCATGGTTTGTCCCCTCCTCTGATTCCCCCCCTTCATTTTTCCCTTCCTTCCCCTAATGTCCTCCATGCTATTTCTTATGTTCCACATATAAGTGAAACCATATGATAATTGTCTTTCTCTGCTTGACTTTTTTTCACTTAGCATAATCTCCTCCAGTTCCATCCATGTCGATGCAAATGGTGGGTATTCATCCTTTCTGATGGCTGAGTAATATTCCATTGTATATATGAACCACATCTTCTTTATCCATTTGTCTGTTGAAGAACATCTTGGCTCCTTCCGCAATTTGCCTATTGTGGACATTGCTGCTATGAACATTGGGGTGCATGTGGCCCTTCCTTTCACTACATCTGTATCTTTGGGGTAAATACCTAGTAGTGCAATTGCTGGGTCATAGGGTAGCTCTATTTTTAACATCTTGAGGAACATCCATATTGTTTTCCAAAGTGGATATACCAGCTTGCATTCCCACCAACAGTGTAAGAGGGTTCCCCTTTCTCCACATCCTCTCCAACATTTGTTGTTTCCTGTCAATTTTCCCCATTCTAACTGATATAATGTGGTATCTCAGTGTGGTTTTCATTTGAATTTCCCTGATAGCTAATGATGTTAAACATTTTTTTCATGTCTGTTAGCCATTTATATGTCTTCTTTGGAGAAGTGTTTGTTCATGTCTTCTGCCCATTTTTTGACTTATTTGTTTTTTGGGTGTTGAGTTTGAGAAGTTCTTTATAGATCTTGGATACCAGCCCTTTATCTGTAGTGTCATTTGCAAATATATTCTCCCATTCTGTGGGTTGCCTCTTTGTTTCGTTGACTGTTTCCTTTGCTGTGCAGAAGCTTTTTATCTTGAAGTCCCAAAAGTTCATTTTTGCTTTTGTTTTCCTTGTTTTCCTTGCCTTTGGAGATGTGTCTTGAAAGAAGTTGCTGTGACTGATGTCACAGAGATTACTGTCTATGTTCTCCTCTAGGATTTTGATGGATTCCTGTCTCACATTGAGGTCTTTCATCCATTTAGAGTTTATCTTTGTGTATGGTGTAAGAGAATGGTTGAGTTTCATTCTTCTGTATATAGCTGTCCAATTTTCCCAGCACCATTCTTTGAAGCTAATGGGATCCAACAGTACATTAAAATGATTATCCATCACGACCAGGTGGGATTTATTCTTGGGATGCAAGGGTGGTTCAACATTCACAAATCAATCAATGTGATAGAACAAATTAATAAGAGAAGAGACAAGAACCATATGATCCTCTCAATTGATTCAGAGAAAGCATTTGACAAAATACAGCATCCTTTCCTGATTAAAACTCTTCAGGAATAGAGGGAACATTCCTCAATTTCATAAAAACCATCTATGAAAAGCCCATAAAAAATATCATTCTCAATGGGGGAAAAGCTGAGAGCTTTTCCCTTAAGATCAGGAACACGACAGCAAGGATGCCCACTCTCACCACTATTGTTCAATGTAATACTAGAAGACCTAGCATCAGCAATCAGACAACAAAAAGAAATAAAAGGTATTCAACTTGGCAAAGAAGAAGTCAAACTCTGTCTTTGCAGATGACATGATACTTTGTGTAGAAAACCCAAAAGACTCCACCCCAAAATTACTACAACTCATACAGCAATTTGGTAATGTGGCAGGATACAAAATCAACGCCCAGAAATCAGTTGCTTTCCTATACACTAACAATGTTTCCTATACACTAACAGTTGCTTTCCCATATCCTAACAATGTGACTGTAGAAAGAGAAATTAAGGAATCAATTCCACTTACAACAGCACCAAAAACCATAAGATACCTTGGAATAAACCTAACCAAAGAGGTAAAGGATCTATACTTTAGAAACTACAGAACACTTATGAAAGAAATTGAAGAAGACACAGAAAGATGGAAAAACATTCCATGCTCATGGATCAGAAGAATAAATATTGTTAAAATGTCTATGCTGCCCAGAGCAATCCATACTTTCAACACCATCCCAATCAAAATACCAATGGCATATTTCAAAGTGCTGGAACAAACAATCCTAAAATTTGTATGGAACCAATAAAGACTCCGAATCAACAATGAAATGTTGAAAAAGAAAAACAAAGCTCGGGGTATCACACTGCCTGATCTTAAGCTGTATTACAAAGCTGTGATCACCTAGACAGCATGGTACTGGCATAAAGACAGACACATAGCTCAATGAAACAGAATAGAGAGCCCAGATATGGACCCTCAACTCTTTGGTCAACTAATCTTCGACAAAGCAGGAATTAATATCCAATGGAGAAAAGACGGTCTCTTCAATAAATGGAGATACGGTCTTTAAAGAGGTAATTCAATTAAAATGAGGCCATTGGGTTGAGCCCTAATCCTGTTTGACTTGTATCCTTATAAAAGGAGGGAATTGGGGCACAGACCCACACAAAGAGAAAACACAATGAAGACACAGGGAGAAGATGGCCATCTGCAAACTAAGAAGAAAGACCTCAGAAAAAAATCAACTGTGCTGACACTATGCCCTCAGACTTCCAGTACCAGAACTGTGAGAAAATAAGTTCCTGTGGCTTAAATCACCCAGTCTGTGGTACTTTGTTACCACAGGCCGAGGAAACTAATATATACACTGAAGATGGCAGCTTAATGGCTGTCTTCAGCCATTCCTTGATATTTGAATGACTTTAGTCACTTTGTTTCTAAATTCTCCCAACACTGCATACCTTTCCTATCACAACACTCACTGCACTCACTGTAATTTGTTTAGTGTCTTTATTTCTTACAAAGCTCTAAACTCTATATGAGCAGAAACTCAATACATTTTGGTTTATTCTGTAGGAGTCTTATGAGAATGTCTATAGAATAGTCTGAAGCTTGTCTTGAGGGGTCTACGTATAGGTTTACATTTCAACTGCAATTTCTATATCATGCAGAGTATAAATTAGGAACCCACACCCATACGTGGTAGAGACCTGGGGTATCTACTTTTCAGTGATCTCCCATCACCCAAATCTCTAGTAGACTAAAACCTTCCTCCATTTCTCCAGCTTTAGGGAGTTTTTCTGCACCCTTTGAAGTTCCCTTTCTTTTTATAAACTTGCTTATAAGCTCTCCATGTCTTCCTGTTATAGGCATTGGAATCCCAGCCTCAGACTTGACAGTCCCTTTTCATAGTCCAGACTCTCAGAACCATGGGGTATCAGCTTTTTCTTTCCATTTTAACTTTTGCTTTTTGCCTCCAAATGTTTGGCATCTGGAAATTTCCCTGTTTTCCTACAAAGTTCAGTTATCTACTAAAACAAATGACAGGGTAGTAAAAGCCCATACTCTGGAGACAAATTGCCAGCACTAGCGGTGAGACTTCAGGCAATGTTTTCACCTCTCTGTGCCTCAGCCCCTCTATCTATAGATTGCAGTTACTGGGACTTAATTTATGGGTTATTGTGACCCATGTTAAGTGCTTATAATAACACCTCACACAGGGTAAAGGCTATATAGATGTTTGATCCTATGAAGTTTTTGCATTTTTTTGTATATTTTCACTTTATCCAATATTTATGCTTTAGGGTTCCTGACTATAACAACTCAGTCTTCTATGTTCTATTAGACTCTAATATGTTGAACAAAATGAGTAAGATTCTTTTAAGAGGAAACTACTTGTAGCAGACATCCGGGACAGCCTAAGAATGTATGATTGTTCACAGTCTTCCTTTGAGGTATCATTTGCCTGGTATGTTGTAACTCCTTCCCATGTGACCACACCTAATTTGACACCTAACTTAAAGGCAGTCAGTAGATGACCAGGTGGAATGACAAGTGAGTCCTGCCCAGTTGGGCTCACTCCACTGGACAGTGACTGACCGCTGATCTAGTCAGATCTTGGGAGTTTACACTTGAAACAACAACAAAAATCATTTTGCAGGATCAGGAGCAATGGCAGTGGTTACAGGTAATAGCTCAGTTACCACAATGGCAAGGTTCTCAAGCAGGGATCATGGGCACTGGACACACTGCCCTTTGTAAATGATCCTTTAGGCTCCAGGGGCTGGGTTGGAAATAGTTTCCATTCTTGCTTGTGCTTCTTATAATAAACTGCTATCATCTGATGTATCTGGAGCAGGTCTTTTCTGAAAACCTACCAAATGTACTACTGCTAAGAATTTTTAAACTTAATTTAAAAAAGTATCTGATTTCCAAGTCACTGGATTTATCTTCTCCCATCTATTTCCTCTTCAGGTAGGGAAAAAAGAGTAAGGCTGGATTTTAATCTGTGCTCTATCACTTGACCAAATTGCTTAAACATTTAGAGCCAATGATTCCTAATCCTTAAATTGAGGAAACAGCAATATATTATTGCATTAGATTTTCAAGAGAATTATTTCATTCAGACACATTTGTTAAAATTACATTATATGCCAGGCATGGTGGTAGATGCTAGGGATATAGCTGTTTCTGCCAGTGATGGGCTTACAGTCATAATATCAATGAGATATTGTCTGGGAAATGCCTAACTTGTTATAGCCTCTCAATGCATAGTAACTTCTGTTCGTATGTCTACAGGAAAAATGTTTTCTCATCCTGTAGAACTTAAAGAACTGAAAGGAGATGCTTCTCCAAGTATGTTTCACTGTGCACATTAGAAACAATAAAACGCTTTTATTTTGGATCTATTTAACCTTTTTTTGTTGTTCCTGGTGCTTTTGTTTTGACCTTTCCATAGGTGTTTGAATCTAATCACTGATCAGTTTCTTAATCTGGAACTATTTCCTTTCTTCTCAGGCCGCTCTTTGGCATCTATGTATCACACACATTATATGGTATTTTCTACACCAGCTACTGACAAATAGGACACTTCATAAAAAATGAAAATGGAAAAATTTAGAGTAAGTTCTGCATAGATATTCTCTCTATTGATGCAAGTGCACAGCTTGAATATTTTTAAAGGCACAATTTACCCAGATATAGAAAAGGATATCTAATGTTGGTCTTCAGGAGGTGTAAGATTAGATGACTGTTGTGGCTGCCATTGGCTGCTCCTCCAAATCTATATCCCCCCTTTTAAGCCCTAGCAGAACAGGTTTGTTCTGATATTCACCCCATCTTTTCATCAAGAATGGGTCTTGATCAGGGCGGTTCCAAGATGGCGGAGCAGCAAGAGACCTAAAGTTCGTCTGGTCCCAGGAATTCAGCTAGAGAGCTACCAAACCATTCTGAATATCTATGAACACAATTGGAGAATGAAGAAAAGAGTAGCAGAAACTCTATGAACAGAAAAGTGACCACTTTCTGCAAGTAGGAGAAAACATGGTGGACGAGTAGGAGACCCTTTCACAGCTGGTCCCGAGTTGACCTGGATATCTACCAGACCATCCTGAAAACCCACAGAATCAGCCTGAGAAGCAGGAAGATACATCTAGATCTCTACAAACGAACATCTTCAGTGCTGAATATTGAGGTACAAAGCGGGGAGCCATGAATCCATGCAAAGATATCGGAAAATAAACAGAAGGGGGAGGGAGCTGACGGGCGCCAGGAAGCAGTAGCCTCCTGCACTGGGGAGTGGGCCAGACTCCTGGACCAGCACGCATGAGAGAGCAGACTGAGACTGTGAGCCTGGGAACACCTAGCGACCAGACTGACAACCAAGCTCCAGAGTGCTCACTGGAACTGGACTAAAACCGGGAGCTTGGGAGCGTGTGCGAACAGACTGACAACCAGAGTTCTGGAGCACTCACTGGAACCGGACTGATACCGGGAACTCAGGAGCGAGTGCGCGACCAGACTGGAGCTCCAGAGTGTGCACAAACAGCACTGAAACAGGGAGCTCGGGAGCACGTGCGGGAACCGGGGGCGGCTGGCGGTGTTAGAAGCACAAAGGACAGAGATGTGCCGGCCCTGGAAGTGAGGGCTGGGACACCGGCTGCGGGGCGCACATCCCGGGATGCTGCAGGGTTTTTAGCAGCACCGACAGAAACAGAGTTAAAGTGGCCAAGAGAGCTCAGTGGAGAGCAGACTGCAATCCCTCTGTTCTGAGACAGAGGCTAAGATACGGCCACTGCTGCTCTGACTCTCAGAAGGGCACAGAAAACTGCCAGGGAAAGCCACCAGAGAACAAAAGCCTGGAAATACCGGCTCACAGTGTGCCCATCCCCATCCCCCCTCACAGGGGATGGGGCGACTCTGCCCAAACAGGGTTGCCTGAATATCAGCGTGGCAGGCCCCTACCCCAGAAGGCAGCTGAAAAATCAAGAAGCCCACATCCCTAAGGTCCCTATAAAACAAGCGCACACGGCCTATGTCCTGGTCAATAATTTGGGCTCTAGGCATCCCTGCAACCTCTCCTCATCAGAATGATGAGGAGGAGAAATCCCCCCCAGCAAAGAAAAGACAATGAGTCTGTGGCCTCTGCCACAGAACTGATGGATATGGATATAACCAAATTATCAGAAATGGAGTTCAGAGTAACAATGGTCGAGATGATGTGTAGGCTTGAAAAAACTATTAATGAAAATTTTAACAAAAATATAGAATCTCTAAGGGCAGAAATGAGAGTGAGTCTGGCAGAAATTAAAAATGCTATGAATCAAATGCAGCCTAAACTAGATGCTCTGACAGGCAGGGTAAATGAGGCAGAAGACGAATTAATGAATTAGAGGACGGGATGGTAGAAGAGAAAGTTAAAACAGAAACTTGCCTCAAAAAAATCCAATCTCAAGAATGTAGATTATGGGAGATTACTGACTCAATGAAACGTTCCAATGTCAGAATCATCGGCATCCCCGAGGGGGTGGAGAAAGAGAGGTCTAGAAGAGATATTTGAACAAAGTGTAGCTGAGAATTTCCCTAATCTGGCAAAGGAAACAAACATTCATGTCCAAGAGGCAGAGAAGACCCCTCCCAAGGTCAATGAGAACAGACCTACACCATGTCATGTCATAGTGCAATTCACAAATATTAGATCCAAGGATACAGTATTGAAAGCCACCAGGGGGAAGAAAATCCTTACATACAGAGGGAAAAATATCAGAATAATGTCAGACCTGTCTACAGAGACCTGGAAGGCTATGAAGGGTTGGCAGGGTATCTTCAAAGCTCTATCTGAGAAGAACATGCAGCCAAGGATCCTTTATCCAGCAAGGCTGTCATTCAGAATTGATGGAGAGATAAGGACCTTCCAGGATTGGCAGAAACTGAAGGAATTCCTAACCACCAAACCAGCCCTACAGGACATATCAAGGGGGGTTCCAGAAAAGTAAAAAGGCCCCAAGAGTGATATAGAACAGAAATTTACAATCTATAGAAAAAAGACTTCACAGGAAACATGACATCATTAAAATCATATCTCTCAATAATCACTCTCAATGTGAATGGCCTAAATGCTCCCATATAACGCCACAGGGTTGCAGATTGGATAAAAAGACATGACCCATCCATTTGCTGTCTACAAGAGACTCATCTTGAACCTAAAGATACATCCAGACTGAAAGTGAAGGGATGGAAAACCATTTTTCATGCCAATGGACCTCAAAACAAAGCTGGGGTAGCAATTCTCATATCAGACAGATTCAATTTTAAACTAAAGTCTGTTGTTAGAGATACAGAAGGACACTATATTATTCTTAAAGGATGTATCCAACAAGTGGATATGACAATGATAAATATCTATGCCCCCAACAGGGGAGCAGCAAGATACACAAGCCAACTCTTAACTGGAATAAAGAGACATATAGATAATAATACGTTAATAGTAGGGAACCTCAACACTCTGCTCTCAGCAACAGACAGATCACCTAAGCAGAAAATCAACAAAGAAACAAGAGCTTTGCATGATATACTGGACCAGTTGGACCTCATAGATATATGTAGAACACTACATCCCAGAACAACAGAATACTCATTCTTTTTGAATGCACATGGAACTTTCTCCAGAATAGACCATATACTGGGTCACAAAACAAGTCTCAACTGATACCAAAAGACTGAAATTATTCCCTGCATATTCTCAGACCAAAAGCTTTGAAACTGGAACTCAATCACAAGGAAAAATTTGGAAGAAACTCAAACACCTGGAAACTAAGAACCATCCTGCTCAAGAATGAGTGGGTAAACTAGGAAATTAAAAATCAGTTTAAACAATTCTGGAGACCAATGAGAATGAAAACACATCAGTCCAAAACCTATGGGACACTGCAAAGGCAGCCCTAAGGGGAAAATACATAGCCATCCAAGCTTCACTCACAAGAATAGAAAAATCTAAAATGCAGTTTTTATATTCTCATCTCGAGAAGCTGGAGCTGGAACAGAAGAACAGGCCTAACCCACGCATGAGAAAGCAGTTGATCAAGATTAGAGCAGAGATCTATGAATTAGAAACCAGGAGCACAGAAGAGCAGATCAACAGAACCAGAAACTGGTTCTTTGAAAGAATAAATAAGATAGATAAGAATAAATAAGATCGATAATACTGTCCAGACTTATTCAAAAGAATAGAGAAAGGACCCAAATTAATAAAATTGTGAATGAAAAGGGAGAGATCACAACCAACACCAATGAAATAGGAAGGATGATTAGAAACTTTTATCAACAACTTTATGCCAATAAATTAAACAACCTGGAAGAAATGGATGCCTTCCTGGAAACCTATATACCACCAAAACTGAAACTGGAAGAAATTGATTTTTTAAACAGACCGATTAATTATGAAGAGATTGAGGCAGTGATCAAAAACCTCCCCTAAAACAAGAGTCCAGGGCCTGACAGATTCCCTGGGGAAATCTACCAAACACACAAAGAAGAAATAATACCTATTCTCCTGAAGCTGTTTCAAAAAATAAAAACAGAAGGAAAACTATCAAACTCATTCTGTGAGGCCAGTATTACCTTGATCCCCAAACCAGGCAAAGACCCCATCAAAAAGGACAATTACATACTGATTTCCCTGATGAATATGGACGCCAAAATTCTCAACAAGATCCTAGCTAATAGGATCCAACAGTACATTAAAAGGATTATCCATCAAGACCAAGTGGGATTCATCCCTGGGATGCAAGGGTGGTTCAACATTTGCAAATCGATCAGTGTGAGAGATCATATCAACAAGAAAAGAGTCAAGAACTATATGATCCTCTCAATTGATGCAGAAAAAGCATTTGACAAAATACAGCATCCTTTCCTAATTAAAACCCTTCAGAGTGTAGGGATAGAGGGTACATTCCTCAATTTCATAAAAACCATCTATGAGAAGCCTACAGCGAATATCATTCTCAATGGGGAAAAGCTGAAAGCCTTTCTCTTAAGATCAGGAACACGACAAGGATGCCCACTCTCACCATTATTATATAACATAGTACTAGAAGTCCTTGCAACAGCAATCAGACAACAAAAAGGGATAAAAGGTATCCAAATTGGCAAAGAAGAAGTCAAACTGTCTCTCTTCACAGATGACATGATACTCTATATGGAAAACCCAAAAGAATCCACCCCCAAACTACTAGAACTTATAGAGAAATTCAGTAATGTGGCGGGATACAAAATCAATGCTCAGAAATCCGTTGCATTTCTATACACGAACAATTAACTGAAGAAAGAGAAATTAGGGAATCCATTCCATTTACTATAGCACCAAAAATCATACGTTATCTCGGAATTAACTTACCCAGAGCCGTAAAGGATCTATATTCTAGAAACTACAAATCACTCTTGAAAGACATTGAAGAAGACACAAAAAGATGGAAAAATATTCCATGCTCATGGATCAGAAGAGTAAACACAGTTAAAATGCCCATGCTACCCAGAACAATCTACACTTTCAATGCTATCCCGATCAAAATACCGATGACATTTTTCAAAGAACTGGAACAAATAGTCCTTAAATTTATATGGAACCAGAAAAGGCCCCGAATCGCCAAGGAACTGTTGAAAAGGAAAAACAAAGCTGGGGGCATCACAATGCCGGATTTCGAGCTGTACTACAAAGCTGTGATCACAAAGACAGCATGGTACTGGCACAAAAACAGACACATAAACCAATGGAACAGAACTGCCATGTATTGCTTTAATCTCCATACTGGCTTTATAAGTGATCTACCTTTACTATATGCTTTTATACCTTACTATGCTGTGTAACTTTTCTTTCTTTCTTTCTTTCTTCTTTCTTTTTTTTTTTTTTTTTTACTTCTAGCTATGATATTTTCTTTCCACTTAAAAGAATTACCTTTAACATTTCTTGTAAGGCTGGTTTAATGGTGATAAGCTTCTTTAACTTTTTGGGGGAAACACTACCTCTCCTTCTATGCTGAATGATAAACTTTCTGGGTAGAATATTCTTGGTTATATTTTTTTTCCTTTTTATCGCACTTTGAATATATCAACCTACTTCTCTTCTGGCAGCCTGCAAGATCTTTCTGCTGAAAAATAACAACTGATAGCCTTGGTGCATAACTTTGTTTCTCTCTTTAAAATGCTCTCCTTATCTTTAGTTTTGCAATTTTGAATTATTACAGTGTCTTGATGTGAATCTCCTTTGGTTTTATCTTGTTAGGGGTTCCCTGTGATTCCTGGAGTCTGAGATGTCTGTTTCTCTCCAGATAGAGAGAATTTTTCAGCTATTATTTCTGCAAATAAATTTCTGTCCCTTTCTTTTTGTAGATATTTTGGGGACCACTGTAGGCAAACAGTCTCAGTGGTCCCTTAACTATTATATTTTTTTCTTTTTTCTTTTTGCTATTCGCTTTGTGTTTCTCCATTACCCTATTCTTTTCAGATTACTGATCCATTCTTCTACATCTTCTAATCTGCTGTTGATTCCTCTGTAGTATATTTTTTCATTTCAGCTTGTGTATTCTTCAGCTCTGAGTGGTTCTTTCTTACATTTTTCCTATCTCTTTGTTGAAGATTTTAGTACATTAATCCCTCCTTCCAAGTTCTGGAGTATCTTCATGGCCATTACTTTGAACTATTTATCAGACATACTCTTACCTCCATTTCATTTATGTTTTTTTTCCTGTGATATTGGCCTGTTCTTTAATTCATGACATATTCCTGTTCTTTGTTTTGTGGTCTACTTTTTCTATGTATTAGGTCAGCCATGTGTCCCAGACTTGAAATTTGTTGCCTTGGGTAGAAGAGGTCCTGTGGTGCCCTGTAGCACAAAACCCCCTCATCACCAGAACTGGACACTCCTATGGTGTCCCGTGTGGGACTGCATGCTACTTCCTGTTGCGTGCTGAGCTGTGGATGCTGTGGTCATGCTGGTGGGTGGGACTGGACCTCCAGCCCAGCTGGCTGCAATGACCCACTTTCCCTGCTGCTGGCACACTGGGCAGAGTTGTTACCTGAGCTTTTGAAGCTATGGGCTTACTGGTGGGTGGAGCTGTCACTGAGCCTGGCTGCTATTAGCCACTGTAACAGCTGTGGACATATCAAAGCAGAGGGCTTGTTCACTGTCATAGCCAGCTAAGAGGCCCAGCTGCAGGGAAATGTGAGGGCACTAGTGTCTGGGATAACTGGGGTTATCCTCCCTGAACCATCCCCAGGGGCAGGAATCACTTTGGAGGTTGCAGTCCTAGCTGGGGTTGCCTGCCAGATGTGATTGGGCAGGGACTGCTTTTGGAAGAGTACTTGGTCATTGAGTGAAGCAGGTCCAGAGAAAATGAGGGGAGTGTTAGTAATGTAAGCGGAAAGCATTAGACGGCTTCTGTAAGCATCCAATTATCTAGAAAAAAGCCCACCCACCCCTGCACTTTTTGTTCTAGAGAAATCTGTAGATCCCTATTTCTCTGGTACACATCCTAAATTTGTAAAAAAAAAAAAAAATCTCCTTTAGTTATATCCCAGGTGAGTTTCAAACTGTTGCTTCTGTGCTATGTCTTGGACTGGCCTTTTAAGAGTGGGAGTTGGTCTTCTATCACCCTCTGACTCTTCCAGAGTTAAGCCCTGATGATTTTCAAAGTCAGACATTATGGGAACTTATCTTCCGGTATGGGTCCCCAGGGCTATGGTGCCCAGTGTAATGGGGGTGGGGTCTGATTCCCTTGCTTTGTGTGTGCTTGTGATGTCCCACCTGTTTGTGGTTAGTTGCACTGGGGGTTTGGTTTCTGATTGTGTCTCCACCACTCCTACCCCTTTTTCAAGTGGCCTTCTCTATGGCTAGCTATAGAAGATCTGTCCTGCCAGCCTCAAGGCATTTTCACAGTTAGTTATAATATATAATTGTTGCCTTGGTGGGACAAGGAGTTTAGGATCCTTGTATTCTGCCATCTTCCCTGTACTCCCTAACTTGTGGTTTCAAATTCCCAGTGATGATTACATTTTTTCCTCTATCCACAACCAAGTCTGTGACTGAAAAGGTTTCCTACTCCTCCTTTCACAAGGCATTTTCCTGGTCATCTTTTTCCTTGAGGTTGTTATCTTTAAGACTTTTGTGACCATCTCTCACCTGAATTCCCACCTTGCTCAGACTCTGGACCATCAGAGACTAAAGGACGCTCCATCAGTCAGGGTAGCCACTGGTCTCAGTATGGCTTATGTGAGCATTTTTGCCCTCCCAGGCCATCCCTTACTCTATTGCCACCCTACCCATGCATGTTAAAAGATACACACACACAAACATACATATTCCAGTATTTCTAAGAGTTTTATCCTAGAAGGTGATTTTGGGATTTTTTCCCCAAGAAAATATGCTGACAGATTCCCCAAGAAAATATGCTGACAGGTGAATATTACACTCAAATTTCAAAATCACTAGACCATATATGTCAATGGTTTTCAGCCCACTGGGGCCCAAATCTTAATTTCAAGTATCAGAGTTTTCCATAAGGTTTTCTTTAATCATTCTCTAATGCTTTTTATATACGTTTTCTGTATAATGTATAAAACAGTGATCATACACTACCTTATAGGACAATAATAATATAATATTGTTTGTGCCTTTGTAGCTCCTTTCCTTTTTCCCTCCCCACCAGAGACTTGCAAGGAATAATTGCTGCAAAAGTGTCTGTTGGATGAATGCTTTGTTCTCATTGTGGTAACAGTTTTCTCAGATTGAGTCCTATTCTTTTTTTTTAATGATTTTTTTATATATTATGTTAGTCACCATACAGTACATCCCCAGTTTCCGTGTAAAGTTCGATAATTTGTTAGTTGTGTATAACACCCAGTGCACCATGCAATACGTGCCCTCCTTACTACCCATCACTGGTCTATCCCATTCCCCCACCTCCTCCTCTCTCCTCAGTTTGTTTCTCATAGTTCATAGTCTCTCATGTTTCATTCCCCTTCTGATTACCCCCTTTCTTTATCCCTTTCTTCCCCTACTGATCTTCCTAGTTCTTATGTTCCATAGATGAGAGAACCTATGATAATTGTCTTTCTGCTTGACTTATTTCCATAGCATTCTCCCTCCAGTGCCATCCATGTTGCAGCAAATGTTGAGAATTCATTCTTTCTGATAGCTGAGTAATATTCCATTGTATATATGGATCACAACTTCTTACTCCAGTCATCTGTTGAAGGGCATCTCGGCTCCTTCCATGATTTAGCTATTGTGGACAATGCTGCTATGAACATTGGGGTGCATATGGCCCTTCTCTTTACTATGTCTGTATCTTTGGGGTAAACACCCAGTAGTGCAAATGGCTGGGTCATAGGGTAGCTCAATTTTTCACTTTTTAAGGGACCTCCACACTGTTTTCCGAGTGGCTGTACCAACTTGCATTCCCACCAACAATGTAGGAGGGATCCCCTTTCTCCACATCCTCTCCAGCAATTGTTGTTTCTTGCCTTGTCAATTTTTGCCATTCTAACTGGCGTGAGGTGGTATCTTAGTGTGGTTTTGATTTGAATTTCCCTGATGGCTAATGATTTTGAACATTTTTTCATGTGTCTGTTAGCCATTTGTATGTCTTCATTGGAAAAGTGTCTGTTCATATCTTTTGCCCATTTTTTGATTTGTTTATTTGTTTCTCATGTATTGAATTTCAGAAGTTCTTTGTAGATCTTGGATACCAGTCTTTCATCTGTAGTGTCATTTGCAAATATCTTCTTCCATTCCATGGGCTGCCTCTTAGTTTTTTTGACTGTTTCCTTGGCTGTGCAGAACCTTTTTATCTTGATGAAGTCCCACAAGTTCATTTTTTTTTGTTTGTTTGTTTCTCTTGCCTTTGGAGATGTGTCATGAAAAAGGTTGCTTTGGCCGATGTCGTAGAGGTTGCTGCCTATGTTCTCCTCTAGGATTTAGATCCTTCCTGTCTCACATCGAGGTCTTTCATCCATTTGGAGTTTATTTTTGTGTATGGTGTGAGAGAGTGGTCAAGTTTCATTCTTTTGCATATAGCTGTCCAATTTTCCCAGCACCATTTATTGAAGAGACTGTCTTTTTCCACGGATGTTTTTTCCTGCTTTATCAAAGATTGAGTTGCCCAAAGAGCCAGGGTCCATTTCTGGGTTCTCTATTCTGTTCCATTGGTCTATGTGTCTGTTTTTGTGCCAGTACCATGCTGTCTTTGTGATCACAGCTTTGTAGTACAGCTTGAAACTGGCATTGTGATGCCCCAGCTTTGTTTTTCCTTTTCAACAGTTCCTTGGATGGGCCTTTTCTGGTTCCAACAAATTTAAGGACTATTTGTTCCAGTTCTTTGAAAAATGTCATCGGTATTTTGATCGGATAGCATTGAAAGTGTAGATTGCTCTGGGTAGCATGGACATTTTAACTATGTTAATTTTCCTATCCATGAGCATGGAATATTTTTCCATTTTTTTGTCTTCCTCAATGTCTTTCAAGAGTGATTTTAGTTTCTAGAATATAGATCCTTTACGCCTCTGGTTCCTGTTCTTAAATACTACAAGAAGGGACTAAATTGAAGTATCATATAATGATTCGACACAATGCATAGAAAATTCTTGAGGCACAGCAAAGGTTATATCTTACTATAAAAATTAATGACAGGGTTACATTTTATTGGGTTTTTTTCCTGTCCTGTAGTAATGGGCGAAGAGGAAATTCTCAAGCTTTTACTATGAAAGCCAATTTCAGAAATTTAAAAGATGATGCAGTTTACAGAAAGTCAATTTCAATTCAATTCAACAAATATTTATTGATCCTCCTTATGTGTGAGATATCATGGTAGGTATTCAACCTCTTGAGAAAATGTGTTATAAAGTGAAATATATCAGTAAGGCTTTTGAAGGCTGTGTGTTTTTTTCTCTGCTGTTAAAATATTGCTGCAAACAAAAAAGAAGAAGAAAGTCATCACTTCTATCTAATCCAAAAGTGAAGTCTAAATCTTTATATCCTAAGCAAACTGCCACAGGGAGCTTCTTCATGTTCTGAGTACTTTATATTGCAACTATAAACCGTGACCAAAGAAGGGAAGAATCCATTTAGTTCTCTAAAGTATTCTCTGCCAAGTTGTCTTATTTATTGCTTTTTAATGAAATTTTCATGTGTGTATCAAAACATAATCTTTCAACAAAGAAAATGCAGCACTGGGACAAGCACTCTTTATAATATAGAATCTACATGTGAACATTAATTTCTCTAGGTGGGATTATCTGATGGATTTCTTTGTGTTACAGGCACGAGATTTTTTTTTTTAAGTAAGTGAACATCCTATTATTAACTCTTCCATGGGAGACAAGCTTTCAGAAAATTCAGCAAATATTTTAAACTGTCCTATTTTCTTGTGAATAGGATATGAGTTTTAGCTACTGATTATTATCCTAGTTTTCCCTTCTGAAAGCACACACAGAGTGGCTATCCATCAAAGGGGTATTTTAGAGGAAGGTGTTCAGGAGGAAGAAAAAGAACACTGATGTATTTTTCCACCAGTGAAGACTTTGATTTAACAGTAAATTTAGTTACTCCATAGTTTCCCTCATCTCATTCTTAAAAATAACGAAGTAAAAATTACTATTATTGTAGGTGCTTTAGGTTACAAGTAGGACAGCCTGACTCAAACTGGCCTATACAATAAGTTTTCATATTACATCAGGGGTCGAGAGGTATAACTAGCTTGAAGATTGCTTGATTCAATAAGACGACTGAGACCCAGGTTCATTTCTTCCTCCCCACTCAACAGTCCACAGAATCTGCTTCACCCTACAGCTCATTCCCTTCTAATTACAGGCTGCCAGTGGCAAGCAGTTATTCATTTCCTTGTTTACATTTGATGGGAAAATGAATACCCTCCCCAACCACCATGCAGTAATCCTTCCTTTAAATTTTATTAGTTGGCCTTGCTAACGCATGTCAATCTCCACACTAACAAAGGTTGCTGAGGAGATATACAAGCTCTGATTGGCTGATGACATTCTTTTTTTTTTTAATTTATAATTTTTATTTTGTTATGTTAGTCACCATACAGTACATCCCCAGTTTTTGATCACGTGGTTCCATGATTCATTATTGTGTATAACACCCAGAGACCATGCAATACATGCTCTCCTTAATACCCATAACCAGCCTATCCCAATCCCCCACCCCTACCCTCTGAAGCCCTCAGTTTGTTTCCCAGAGTCCACAGTCTCTCATGGTTCATTCCTCCTTCTGTTTAACCCCTTCATTCTTCTTTCCCTTCCTTCTCCTACCGATCTTCCTAGTTCTTATGTTCCATAAATGAGAGAAACCATATGATAATTGTCTTTCTCTGACTTGACTTATTTCATAGCATAATCTCCTCCAGTCCCATCCATGTTGCTGCAAATGTTGTGTAAGTCGTTCTCTTTGTGATGGCTGAGATAATATTCCATTGTATATCAATGGACCACATCTTCTTTTTTTTCTTTTTAAAAAATTTAATAAACTTATTTCCTTGAGCAGTTTGGGTTTGTAGAACAACTGAGTGGGAAGTGCAGAGGATTCCCATATATACATGCTCCCCAACCCCCAAGTTTCTTCTATTTTTTTTTTTTTCTGCTGCCAAATTACGTTTTTTTTTTTTTTAATGATTTTTATTATATTATGTTAGTCACCATACAGTACATCCCGGTTTCGATGTAGGCTCGATGATTTCATTAGTTGTGTATAACACCCAGTGCACCATCACATACTGTTGGACCACATCTTCTTAATACAGTAATCTGTTGAAGGGCATCTGGCTACTTCCACAATTAGCTATTGTGGACAATGATGCTATGAACATTGGGGTTCATATGGCCCTTCTTCTTCACTATGTGTATCTTTGGGGTAAATATCCAGTAGTGCAATTGCTAGATCATAGGGTAGCTCAATTTTTAACTTCTTATAGTGGACTCCACACTGTTTTCCAGAGTACGGCTGTACCACTTTGCATTCCCACCAACAGTGTAGAGGGACCCACTTCTCCACATCCTCCAACATTTGTTGTTCCTGCCTTGTCCATTTTTGCCATTCTTGATGTAAGGTGGTATCTCAAGGTGGTTTTTGATTTGAATTTCCCTGATGGCTAATGATTTTGAACATTTTTCTATGCATCTTTAGTGCATTTGTATGTCTTCATTGGTTAAGTGTCTGTTCATATCTTCTGCTCATTTTATAATTTGATTATTTGTTTCCGGGTATTGAGTTTGAGAAGTTGTTTGACGAATGCTTGGATACTAATCTTTTATCTGTAGTGTCGCTTTGCAAATATCTTCTCCCATTTCGGTGAGCTGCCTCTTAGTTTTATTGATTGTTTCCTTTGGCTGTGCTGAGAAGCTTTTTATCTTGATGAAGTCCCACAAGTCTGCTTATTTCTTTGTTTCTCTTGCTTTTGGAGATGTGTCATGAGAAAAGTTGCTGTGGCACGATGTCAAAGAGGTTGCTGCCTATGTTCTCCTCTAAGATTTAGATCCATTCCTGTCTCACATCGTAGTCTTTCATCCATTTGGAGTTTATCTTTATGTATGGTGTGAGAAGTGGTCAAGGTTTCATTCTTTTGCATATAGCTGTCCAATTTTCCCAGCACCATTTATTGAAGAGAGGCTCTTTTTCCACTGGATGTTTAGCCTGCTTTGTCAAAGATGAGCTTGCCCAAAGAGCCGGAGGTCCATTTCTGGGTTCTCTA